>NC_090447.1:1129752927-1130064427 GCF_031143425.1 Pleurodeles waltl
TTTGCAAACCTCAAAATGTGGCTAAAAAAACACATTTTCCTCACATTTCGGTGACAGAAAGTTCTGGAATCTGAGAGGAGCCACAAATTTCCTTCCACCCAGCGTTCCCCGAAGTGTCCCGATAAAAATGATACCTCATTTGTGTGGGTAGGCCTAGCGCCCGCAACAGGAAATGCCCCAAAACACAACATGGACACATCCCATTTTTTGACTGGAAACAGAGGTGTTTTTTGCAAAGTGCCTACCTGTAGATTTTGGCCCCTAGCTCAGCCGGCACCTAGGGAAACCTACCAAACCAGTGCATTTTTTAAAACAAGAGACCTAGGGGAATCCAAGATGGGGTGACTTGTGGGGCTCTGACCAGGTTCTGTTACCCAGAATCCTTTGCAAACCTCAAAATTTGGCTAAAAAAACACATTTTCCTCACATTTCGGTGACAGAAAGTTCTGGAATCTGAGAGGAGCCACAAATTTCCTTCCACCCAGCGTTCCCCGAAGTGTCCCGATAAAAATTATACCTAACTTGTGTGGGTAGGCCTAGCGCCCGCGACAGGAAATGCCCCAAAACACAACGTGAACACATCCCATTTTTTGACAGAAAACAGAGGTGTTTTTTGCAAAGTGCCTACCTGTAGATTTTGGGCTCTAGCTCAGCCGGCACCTGGGGAAACCTACCAAACCAGTGCATTTTTTAAAACTAGAGACCTAGGGGAATCCAAGATGGGGTGACATGTGGGGCTCTGACCAGGTTCTGTTACCCAGAATCCTTTGCAAACCTCAAAATGTGGCTAAAAAAACACATTTTCCTCACATTTCGGTGACAGAAAGTTCTGGAATCTGAGAGGAGCCACAAATTTCCTTCCACCCAGCGTTCCCCGAAGTGTCCCGATAAAAATGATACCTCATTTGTGTGGGTAGGCCTAGCGCCCGCGACAGGAAATGCCCCAAAGCACAACATGGACACATCCCATTTTTTGACTGGAAACAGAGGTGTTTTTTGCAAAGTGCCTACCTGTAGATTTTGGCCCCTAGCTCAGCCGGCACCTAGGGAAACCTACCAAACCAGTGCATTTTTTTAACTAGAGACCTAGGGGAATCCAAGATGGGGTGACTTGTGGGGCTCTGACCAGGTTCTGTTACCCAGAATCCTTTGCAAACCTCAAAATTTGGCTAAAAAAACACATTTTCATCACATTTCGGTGACAGAAAGTTCTAGAATCTGAGAGGAGCTACAAATTTCCTTCCACCCAGCCTTCCCCCAAGTCTCCCGATAAAAATGATACCTAACTTGTGTGGGTAGGCCTAGCGCCCGCGACAGGAAATGCCTCAAAACACAACGTGGACACATCCCATTTTTAGACAGAAAACAGGGGTGTTTTTTGCAAATTGCTTACCTGTAGATTTTGGCCTCTAGCTCAGCCGGCATCTAGGGAAACCTACCAAACCTGTGCCTTTTTGAAAACTAGAGACCTAGGGGAATCCAAGATGGGGTGGCTTGTGAACCTCTGACCAGGTTCTGTTACCCAGAATCCTTTGCAAAACTCAGAATTTGTCTAAAAAAACACATTTTCCTCACATTTCGGTGACAGAAAGTTTTGGATTCTGAGAGGAGCCACAAATTTCCTTCCACCCAGCGTTCCCCCAAGTGTTCCGATAAAAATGATACCTCACTTGTGTGGGTAGGCCTAGCGCCCGCGACAGGAAATGCCCCAAAACACAACATGGACCCATCCCATTTTTTGACAGAAAACAGAGGTGTTTTTTGCAAAGTGCCTACCTGTAGATTTTGGCCTCTTGCTCAGCCGGCACCTAGCGAAATCTACCAAACCTGTGCATTTTTTAAAACTAGAGACCTAGGGGAAACCAAGATGGGGTGACATGTGGGGCTCTGACCAGGTTCTGTTATCCAGAATCCTTTGCAAACCTCAAAATTTGGCTAAAAAAACACATTTTCCTCACATTTTGGTGACAGAAAGTTCTGGAATCTGAGAGGAGCCACACATTTCCTTCCACCCTGCGTTCCCCCAATTTTCCCAATGAAAATGATACCTAACTTTTGTGGGTAGGCCTAGCGCCCGCGACAGGAAATGCCCCAAAACACAACGTGGACACATCCCATTTTTTGACAGAAAACAGAGGAGTTTTTTGCAAAGTGCCTACCTGTAGATTTTGGCCTCTAGCTCAGCCGGCACATAGGGAAACCTACCAAACCAGTGCATGTTTTAAAACTAGAGACCTAGGGGAATCCAAGATGGGGTGACGTGTGGGGCTCTGACCAGGTTCTGTTACCCAGAATCCTTTGCAAACCTCAAAATGTGGCTAAAAAAACACATTTTCCTCACATTTCGGTGACAGAAAGTTCTAGAATCTGAGAGGAGCTACAAATTTCCTTCCACCCAGCGTTCCCCCAAGTCTCCCGATAAAAATGATACCTAACTTGTGTGGGTAGGCCCAGCGCCCGCGACAGGAAATGCCCCAAAACAAAACGTGGACACATCCCATTTTTTGACAGAAAACAGAGGAGTTTTTTGCAAAGTGCCTACCTGTAGATCTAGGGAAACCTACCAAACCTGTGCCTTTTTGAAAACTAGAGACCTAGGGGAATCCAAGATGGGGTGGCTTGTGAATCTCTGACCAGGTTCTGTTACCCAGAATCCTTTGCAAACCTCAGAATTTGTCTAAAAAAACACATTTTCCTCACATTTCGGTGACAGAAAGTTTTGGAATCTGAGAGGAGCCACAAATTTCCTTCCACCCAGCGTTCCCCCAAGTGTCCCGATAAAAATGATACCTCACTTGTGTGGGTAGGCCTAGCGCCCGCGACAGGAAATGCCCCAAAACACAACATGGACAAATCCCATTTATTGACAGAAAACAGAGGTGTTTTTTGCAAAGTGCCTACCTGTAGATTTTGGCCTCTTGCTCAGCCGGCACCTAGGGAAATCTACCAAACCTGTGCATTTTTTAAAACTAGAGACCTAGGGGAAACCAAGATGGGGTGACATGTAGGGCTCTGACCAGGTTCTGTTATCCAGAATCCTTTGCAAACCTCAAAATTTGGCTAAAAAAACACATTTTCCTCACATTTTGGCGACAGAAAGTTCTGGAATCTGAGAGGAGCCATACATTTCCTTCCACCCAGCGTTCCCCCAATTTTCCCAATGAAAATGATACCTAACTTGTGTGGGTAGGCCTAGCGCCCGCGACAGGAAATGCCCCAAAACTTAACGTGGACACATCCCATTTTTGGACAGAAAACAGAGGTGTTTTTTGCAAAGTGCCTACCTGTAGATTTTGGCCCCTAGCTCAGCCGGCACCTAGGGAAACCTACCAAACCAGTGCATTTTTTAAAACTAGAGACCTAGGGGAATCCAAGATGGGGTGACTTGTGGGGCTCTGACCAGGTTCTGTTACCCAGAATCCTTTGCAAACCTCAAAATTTGGCTAAAAAAACACATTTTCCTCACATTTCGGTGACAGAAAGTTCTAGAATCTGAGAGGAGCCACAAATTTACTTCCACCCAGCGTTCCCCCAAGTCTCCCGATAAAAATTATACCTAACTTGTGTGGGTAGGCCTAGCGCCCGCGTCAGGAAATGCCCCAAAACACAACGTGGACACATCCCATTTTTTGACAGAAAACAGAGGTGTTTTTTGCAAAGTGCCTACCTGTAGATTTTGACCTCTAGCTCAGCCGGCACCTAGGGAAACCTACCAAACCTGTGCCTTTTTGAAAACTAGAGACCCTGGGGAATCCAAGATGGGGTGACTTGTGAACCTCTGACCTGGTTCTGTTACCCAGAATCCTTTGCAAACCTCAGAATTTGGCTAAAAAAACACATTTTCCTCACATTTCGGTGACAGAAAGTTCTGGAATCTGAGAGGAGCCACAAATTTCCTTCTACCCAGCGTTCCCCGAAGTGTCCCGATAAAAATGATACCTAACTTGTGTGGGTAGGCCTAGCGCCCGCGACAGGAAATGCCCCAAAACACAACGTGGACACATCCCATTGTTTGATAGAAAACAGAGGTGTTTTTTGCAAAGTGCCTACCTGTAGATTTTGGCCTCTAGCTCAGCCGGCACCTAGGGAAACCTACCAAACCAGTGCATTTTTTAAAACTAGAGACATAGGGGAATCCAAGATGGGGTGACATGTGGGGCTCTGACCAGGTTCTGTTACCCAGAATCCTTTGCAAACCTCAAAATGTGGCTAAAAAAACACATTTTCCTCACATTTCGGTGACAGAAAGTTCTGGAATCTGAGAGGAGCCACAAATTTCCTTCCACCCAGCGTTCCCCGAAGTGTCCCGATAAAAATGATACCTCATTTGTGTGGGTAGGCCTAGCGCCCGCGACAGGAAATGCCCCAAAACACAACATGGACACATCCCATTTTTAACTGGAAACAGAGGTGTTTTTTGCAAAGTGCCTACCTGTAGATTTTGGCCCCTAGCTCAGCCGGCACCTAGGGAAACCTACCAAACCAGTGCATTTTTTTAACTAGAGACCTAGGGGAATCCAAGATGGGGTGACTTGTGGGGCTCTGACCAGGTTCTGTTACCCAGAATCCTTTGCAAACCTCAAAATTTGGCTAAAAAAACACATTTTCCTCACATTTCGGTGACAGAAAGTTCTAGAATCTGAGAGGAGCTACAAATTTCCTTCCACCCAGCGTTCCCCCAAGTCTCCCGATAAAAATGATACCTAACTTGTGTGGGTAGGCCTAGCGCCCGCGACAGGAAATACCCCAAAACTCAACGTGGACGAATCTCATTTTTTGACAGAAAACAGGTGTGTTTTTTGCAAAGTGCCTACCTGTAGATTTTGGCCTCTAGCTCAGCCGGAATCTAGGGAAACCTACCAAACCTGTGCCTTTTTGAAAACTAGAGACCTAGGGGAATCCAAGATGGGGTGGCTTGTGAACCTCTGGCCAGGTTCTGTTACCCAGAATCCTTTGCAAACCTCAGAATTTGTCTAAAAAAACACATTTTCCTCACATTTCGGTGACAGAAAGTTTTGGAATCTGAGAGGAGCCACATATTTCCTTCCACCCTGCGTTCCCCCGATTTTCCCAATGCAAATGATACCTAACTTGTGTGGGTAGGCCTAGCGCCCGCGACAGGAAATGCCCCAAAACACAACGTGAACACATCCCATTTTTTGACAGAAAACAGAGGTGTTTTTTGCAAAGTGCCTACCTGTAGATTTTGGCCCCTAGCTCAGCCGGCACCTAGGGAAATCTACCAAACCAGGGCATTTTTTTAAACTAGAGACCTAGGGGAATCCAAGATGGGGTGACATGTGGGGCTCTCACCAGGTTCTGTTACCCAGAATCCTTTGCAAACCTCGAAATTTGGCTAAAAAAACACATTTTCCTCACATTTCGGTGACAGAAAGTTCTGGAATCTCAGAAAAGCCACACATTTCCTTCCACCCAGCGTTCCCCCAATTTTCCCAATGAAAATGATACCTAACTTGTGTGGGTAGGCCTAGCGCCTGCAACAGGAAATGCCCCAAAACACAACGTGGACACATCTCATTTTTTGACAGAAAACAGAGGAGTTTTTTGCAAAGTGCCTACCTGTAGATTTTGGCCTTTAGCTCAGCCAGCACCTAGGGAAATCTACCAAACCAGGGCATTTTTTTAAACTAGAGACCTAGGGGAATCCAAGATGGGGTGACATGTGGGGCTCTGACCAGGTTCTGTTACCCAGAATCCTTTGCAAACCTCAAAATGTGGCTAAAAAAACACATTTTCCTCACATTTCGGTGACAGAAAGTTCTAGAATCTGAGAGGAGCTACAAATTTCCTTCCACCCAGCGTTCCCCCAAGTCTCCCGATAAAAATGATACCTCACTTGTGTGGGTAGGCCTAGCGCATGCGACAGGAAATGCCCCAAAACAGAAGATGGACACATCCCATTTTTTGACAGAAAACAGAGGTGTTTTTTTTGCAAAGTGCCTACCTGTAGATTTTGGCCTCTTGCTCAGCCGGAACCTACGGAAACCTACCAAACCTGTGCATTTTTCAAAACTAGAGACCTAGGGGAAACCAAGATGGGGTGACATGTGGGGCTCTGACCAAGTTCTGTTACCCAGAATCCTTTGCAAACCTCAAAATTTGGCTAAAAAAACATATTTTCCTCACATTTCGGTGACAGAAAGTTCTGGAATCTGAGAGGAGCCACACATTTCCTTCCACCCAGCGTTCCCCCAATTTTCCCAATGAAAATGATACCTAACTTGTGTGGGTAGGCCTAGCGCCTGCAACAGGAAATGCCCCAAAACACAACGTGGACACATCCCATTTTTTGACAGAAAACAGAGGAGTTTTTTGCAAAGTGCCTACCTGTAGATTTTGGCCTCTAGCTCAGCCGGCACCTAGGGAAACCTACCAAACCAGTGCATTTTTTAAAACTAGAGACCTAGGGTAATCTAAGATGGGGTGACTTGTGGGGCTCTGACCAGGTTCTGTTACCCAGAATCCTTTGCAAACCTCAAAATGTGGCTAAAAAAACACATTTTCCTCACATTTCGGTGACAGAAAGTTCTGGAATCTGAGAGGAGCAACAAATTTCCTTCCACCCAGCGTTCCCAGAAGTGTCCCGATAAAAATGATACCTCACTTGTGTGGGTAGGCCTAGCGCCCGCGACAGGAAATGCCCCAAAACACAACATGGACACATCCCATTTTTTGACAGAAAACAGAGGTGTTTTTTGCAAAGTGCCTACCTGTAGATTTTGGCCTCTTGCTCAGCCGGCACCTAGGGAAATCTACCAAACCTGTGCATTTTTTAAAACTAGAGACCTAGGGGAAACCAAGATGGGGTGACATGTGGGGCTCTGACCAGGTTCTGTTATCCAGAATCCTTTGCAAACCTCAAAATTTGGCTAAAAAAACACATTTTCCTCACATTTTGGTGACAGAAAGTTGTGGAATCTGAGAGGAGCCACACATTTCCTTCCACCCAGCGTTCCCCCAATTTTCCCAATGAAAATGATACCTAACTTGTGTGGGTAGGCCTAGCGCCCGCGACAGGAAATGCCCCAAAACTTAACGTGGACAAATCCCATTTTTTGACAGAAAACAGAGGTGTTTTTTGCAAAGTGCCTACCTGTAGATTTTGGCCTCTAGCTCAGCCGGCATCTAGGGAAACCTACCAAACCTGTGCCTTTTTGAAAACTAGAGACCTAGGGGAATCCAAGATGGGGTGGCTTGTGAACCTCTGACCAGGTTCTGTTACCCAGAATCCTTTGCAAACCTCAGAATTTGTCTAAAAAAACACATTTTCCTCACATTTCGGTGACAGAAAGTTTTGGAATCTGAGAGGAGCCACAAATTTCCTTCCACCCAGCGTTCCCCCAAGTGTCCCGATAAAAATGATACCTCACTTGTGTGGGTAGGCCTAGCGCCCGCGACAGGAAATGCCCCAAAACACAACATGGACACATCCCATTTTTTGACAGAAAACAGAGGTGTTTTTTGCAAAGTGCCTACCTGTAGATTTTGGCCTCTTGCTCAGCCGGCACCTAGGGAAATCTACCAAACCTGTGCATTTTTTAAAACTAGAGACCTAGGGGAAACCAAGATGGGGTGACATGTGGGGCTCTGACCAGGTTCTGTTATCCAGAATCCTTTGCAAACCTCAAAATTTGGCTAA
This sequence comes from Pleurodeles waltl, assembly GCF_031143425.1. NCBI lineage: Eukaryota > Metazoa > Chordata > Amphibia > Caudata > Salamandridae > Pleurodeles > Pleurodeles waltl. The sequence continues at coordinate 1,129,760,588 of NC_090447.1, forward strand.
AAAAACACATTTTCCTCACATTTTGGTGACAGAAAGTTCTGGAATCTGAGAGGAGCCACACATTTCCTTCCACCCAGCGTTCCCCCAATTTTCCCAATGAAAATGATACCTAACTTGTGTGGGTAGGCCTAGCGCCCGCGACAGGAAATGCCCCAAAACTTAACGTGGACACATCCCATTTTTTGACAGAAAACAGAGGTGTTTTTTGCAAAGTGCCTACCTGTAGATTTTGGCCTCTTGCTCAGCCGGAACCTAGGGAAACCTACCAAACCTGTGCATTTTTCAAAACTAGAGACCTAGGGGAAACCAAGATGGGGTGACATGTGGGGCTCTGACCAACTTCTGTTACCCAGAATCCTTTGCAAACCTCAAAATTTGGCTAAAAAAACAAATTTTCCTCACATTTCGGTGACAGAAAGTTCTGGAAGCTGAGAGGAGCCACACATTTCCTTCCACCCAGCGTTCCCCCAATTTTCCCAATGAAAATGATACCTAACTTGTGTGGGTAGGCCTAGCGCCTGCAACAGGAAATGCCCCAAAACACAACGTGGACACATCCCATTTTTTGACAGAAAACAGAGGAGTTTTTTGCAAAGTGCCTACCTGTAGATTTTGGCCTCTAGCTCAGCCGGCATCTAGGGAAACCTACCAAACCTGTGCCTTTTTGAAAACTAGAGACCTAGGGGAATCCAAGATGGGGTGGCTTGTGAACCTCTGACCAGGTTCTGTTACCCAGAATCCTTTGCAAACCTCAGAATTTGTCTAAAAAAACACATTTTCCTCACATTTCGGTGACAGAAAGTTTTGGAATCTGAGAGGAGCCACACATTTCCTTCCACCCAGCGTTCCCCCAAGTGTCCCGATAAAAATGATACCTCACTTGTGTGGGTAGGCCTAGCGCCCGCGACAGGAAATGCCCCAAAACACAACATGGACACATCCCATTTTTTGACAGAAAACAGAGGTGTTTTTTGCAAAGTGCCTACCTGTAGATTTTGGCCTCTTGCTCAGCCGGCACCTAGGGAAATCTACCAAACCTGTGCATTTTTTAAAACTAGAGACCTAGGGGAAACCAAGATGGGGTGACATGTGGGGCTCTGACCAGGTTCTGTTATCCAGAATCCTTTGCAAACCTCAAAATTTGGCTAAAAAAACACATTTTCCTCACATTTTGGTGACAGAAAGTTCTGGAATCTGAGAGGAGCCACACATTTCCTTCCACCCAGCGTTCCCCCAATTTTCCCAATGAAAATGATACCTAACTTGTGTGGGTAGGCCTAGCGCCCGCGACAGGAAATGCCCCAAAACTTAACGTGGACACATCCCATTTTTTGACAGAAAACAGAGGTGTTTTTTGCAAAATGCCTACCTGTAGATTTTGGCCTCTTGCTCAGCCGGAACCTAGGGAAACCTACCAAACCTGTGCATTTTTCAAAACTAGAGACCTAGGGGAAACCAAGATGGGGTGACATGTGGGGCTCTGACCAAGTTCTGTTACCCAGAATCCTTTCCAAACCTCAAAATTTGGCTAAAAAAACACATTTTCCTCACATTTCGGTGACAGAAAGTTCTGGAAGCTGAGAGGAGCCACACATTTCCTTCCACCCAGCGTTCCCCCAATTTTCCCAATGAAAATGATACCTAACTTGTGTGGGTAGGCCTAGCGCCTGCAACAGGAAATGCCCCAAAACACAACGTGGACACATCCCATTTTTTGACAGAAAACAGAGGAGTTTTTTGCAAAGTGCCTACTTGTAGATTTTGGACTCTAGCTCAGTCGGCACCTAGGGAAACCTACCAAACCAGTGCATTTTTTAAAACTAGAGACCTAGGGGAATCCAAGATGGGGTGACTTGTGGGGCTCTGACCAGGTTCTGTTACCCAGACTCCTTTGCAAACCTCAAAATGTGGCTAAAAAAACACATTTCCCTCACATTTCGGTGACTGAAAGTTCTGGAATCTGAGAGGAGCCACAAATTTCCTTCCACCCAGCGTTCCCCGAAGTGTCCCGATAAAAATGATACCTAACTTGTGTGGGTAGGCCTAGCGCCTGCAACAGGAAATGCCCCAAAACACAACGTGGACACATCCCATTTTTTGACAGAAAACAGAGGAGTTTTTTGCAAAGTGCCTACCTGTAGATTTTGGCCTCTAGCTCAGCCGGCACCTAGGGAAACCTACCAAACCAGTGCATTTTTTAAAACTAGAGACCTAGGGTAATCTAAGATGGGGTGACTTGTGGGGCTCTGACCAGGTTCTGTTACCCAGAATCCTTTGCAAACCTCAAAATGTGGCTAAAAAAACACATTTTCCTCACATTTCGGTGACAGAAAGTTCTGGAATCTGAGAGGAGCCACAAATTTCCTTCCACCCAGCGTTCCCAGAAGTGTCCCGATAAAAATGATACCTCACTTGTGTGGGTAGGCCTAGCGCCCGCGACAGGAAATGCCCCAAAACACAACATGGACACATCCCATTTTTTGATAGAAAACAGAGGTGTTTTTTGCAAAGTGCCTACCTGTAGATTTTGGCCTCTTGCTCAGCCGGCACCTAGGGAAATCTACCAAACCTGTGCATTTTTTAAAACTAGAGACCTAGGGGAAACCAAGATGGGGTGACATGTGGGGCTCTGACCAGGTTCTGTTATCCAGAATCCTTTGCAAACCTCAAAATTTGGCTAAAAAAACACATTTTCCTCACATTTTGGTGACAGAAAGTTGGGGAATCTGAGAGGAGCCACACATTTGCTTCCACCCAGCGTTCCCCCAATTTTCCCAATGAAAATGATACCTAACTTGTGTGGGTAGGCCTAGCGCCCGCGACAGGAAATGCCCCAAAACTTAACGTGGACAAATCCCATTTTTTGACAGAAAACAGAGGTGTTTTTTGCAAAGTGCCTACCTGTAGATTTTGGCCTCTAGCTCAGCCGGCATCTAGGGAAACCTACCAAACCTGTGCCTTTTTGAAAACTAGAGACCTAGGGGAATCCAAGATGGGGTGGCTTATGAACCTCTGACCAGGTTCTGTTACCCAGAATCCTTTGCAAACCTCAGAATGTGTCTAAAAAAACACATTTTCCTCACATTTCGGTGACAGAAAGTTTTGGAATCTGAGAGGAGCCACAAATTTCCTTCCACCCAGCGTTCCCCCAAGTGTCCCGATAAAAATGATACCTCACTTGTGTGGGTAGGCCTAGCGCCCGTGACAGGAAATGCCCCAAAACACAACATGGACACATCCCATTTTTTGACAGAAAACAGAGGTGTTTTTTGCAAAGTGCCTACCTGTAGATTTTGGCCTCTTGCTCAGCCGGCACCTAGGGAAATCTACCAAACCTGTGCATTTTTTAAAACTAGAGACCTAGGGGAAACCAAGATGGGGTGACATGTGGGGCTCTGACCAGGTTCTGTTATCCAGAATCCTTTGCAAACCTCAAAATTTGGCTAAAAAAACACATTTTCCTCAGATTTTGGTGACAGAAAGTTCTGGAATCTGAGAGGAGCCACACATTTCCTTCCACCCAGCGTTCCCCCAATTTTCCCAATGAAAATGATACCTAACTTGTGTGGGTAGGCCTAGCGCCCGCGACAGGAAATGCCCCAAAACTTAACGTGGACACATCCCATTTTTTGACAGAAAACAGAGGTGTTTTTTGCAAAGTGCCTACCTGTAGATTTTGGCCTCTTGCTCAGCCGGAACCTAGGGAAACCTACCAAACCTGTGCATTTTTCAAAACTAGAGACCTAGGGGAAACCAAGATGGGGTGACATGTGGGGCTCTGACCAAGTTCTGTTACCCAGAATCCTTTGCAAACCTCAAAATTTGACTAAAAAAACACATTTTCCTCACATTTCGGTGAAAGAAAGTTCTGGAAGCTGAGAGGAGCCATACATTTCCTTCCACCCAGCGTTCCCCCAATTTTCCCAATGAAAATGATACCTAACTTGTGTGGGTAGGCCTAGCGCCTGCAACAGGAAATGCCCCAAAACACAACGTGGACACATCCCATTTTTTGACAGAAAACAGAGGAGTTTTTTGCAAAGTGCCTACCTGTAGATTTTGGCCTCTAGCTCAGCCGGCACCTAGGGAAACCTACCAAACCAGTGCATTTTTTAAAACTAGAGACCTAGGGGAATCCAAGATGGGGTGACTTGTGGGGCTCTGACCAGGTTCTGTTACCCAGACTCCTTTGCAAACCTCAAAATGTGGCTAAAAAAACACATTTCCCTCACATTTCGGTGACTGAAAGTTCTGGAATCTGAGAGGAGCCACAAATTTCCTTTCACCCAGCGTTCCCCGAAGTGTCCCGATAAAAATGATACCTAACTTGTGTGGGTAGGCCTAGCGCCTGCAACAGGAAATGCCCCAAAACACAACGTGGACACATCCCATTTTTTGACAGAAAACAGAGGAGTTTTTTGCAAAGTGCCTACCTGTAGATTTTGGCCTCTAGCTCAGCCGGCACCTAGGGAAACCTACCAAACCAGTGCATTTTTTAAAACTAGAGACCTAGGGTAATCTAAGATGGGGTGACTTGTGGGGCTCTGACCAGGTTCTGTTACCCAGAATCCTTTGCAAACCTCAAAATGTGACTAAAAAAACACATTTCCCTCACATTTCGGTGACTGAAAGTTCTGGAATCTGAGAGGAGCCACAAATTTCCTTCCACCCAGCGTTCCCCGAAGTGTCCCGATAAAAATGATACCTAACTTGTGTGGGTAGGCCTAGCGCCTGCAACAGGAAATGCCCCAAAACACAACGTGGACACATCCCATTTTTTGACAGAAAACAGAGGAGTTTTTTACAAAGTGCCTACCTGTAGATTTTGGCCTCTAGCTCAGCCGGCACCTAGGGAAACCTACCAAACCAGTGCATTTTTTAAAACTAGAGACCTAGGGTAATCTAAGATGGGGTGACGTGTGGGGCTCTGACCAGGTTCTGTTACCCAGAATCCTTTGCAAACCTCAAAATGTGGCTAAAAAAACACATTTTCCTCACATTTCGGTGACAGAAAGTTCTAGAATCTGAGAGGAGCTACAAATTTCCTTCCACCCAGCGTTCCCCCAAGTCTCCCGATAAAAATGATACCTAACTTGTGTGGGTAGGCCCAGCGCCCGCGACAGGAAATGCCCCAAAACAAAACGTGGACACATCCCATTTTTTGACAGAAAACAGAGGTGTTTTTTGCAAAGTGCCTACCTGTAGATTTTGGCCTCTAGCTCAGCCGGCATCTAGGGAAACCTACCAAACCTGTGCCTTTTTGAAAACTAGAGACCTAGGGGAATCCAAGATGGGGTGGCTTGTGAATCTCTGACCAGGTTCTGTTACCCAGAATCCTTTGCAAACCTCAGAATTTGTCTAAAAAAACACATTTTCCTCACATTTCGGTGACAGAAAGTTTTGGAATCTGAGAGGAGCCACAAATTTCCTTCCACCCAGCGTTCCCCCAAGTGTCCCGATAAAAATTATACCTCACTTGTGTGGGTAGGCCTAGCGCCCGCGACAGGAAATGCCCCAAAACACAACATGGACAAATCCCATTTTTTGACAGAAAACAGAGGTGTTTTTTGCAAAGTGCCTACCTGTAGATTTTGGCCTCTTGCTCAGCCGGCACCTAGGGAAATCTACCAAACCTGTGCATTTTTTAAAACTAGAGACCTAGGGGAAACCAAGATGGGGTGACATGTGGGGCTCTGACCAGGTTCTGTTATCCAGAATCCTTTGCAAACCTCAAAATTTGGCTAAAAAAACACATTTTCCTCACATTTTGGTGACAGAAAGTTGTGGAATCTGAGAGGAGCCACACATTTCCTTCCACCCAGCGTTCCCCCAATTTTCCCAATGAAAATGATACCTAACTTGTGTGGGTAGGCCTAGCGCCCGCGACAGGAAATGCCCCAAAACTTAACGTGGACAAATCCCATTTTTTGACAGAAAACAGAGGTGTTTTTTGCAAAGTGCCTACCTGTAGATTTTGGCCTCTAGCTCAGCCGGCATCTAGGGAAACCTACCAAACCTGTGCCTTTTTGAAAACTAGAGACCTAGGGGAATCCAAGATGGGGTGGCTTGTGAACCTCTGACCAGGTTCTGTTACCCAGAATCCTTTGCAAACCTCAGAATTTGTCTAAAAAAACACATTTTCCTCACATTTCGGTGACAGAAAGTTTTGGAATCTGAGAGGAGCCACAAATTTCCTTCCACCCAGCGTTCCCCCAAGTGTCCCGATAAAAATGATACCTCACTTGTGTGGGTAGGCCTAGCGCCCGCGACAGGAAATGCCCCAAAACACAACATGGACACATCCCATTTTTTGACAGAAAACAGAGGTGTTTTTTGCAAAGTGCCTACCTGTAGATTTTGGCCTCTTGCTCAGCCGGCACCTAGGGAAATCTACCAAACCTGTGCATTTTTTAAAACTAGAGACCTAGGGGAAACCAAGATGGGGTGACATGTGGGGCTCTGACCAGGTTCTGTTATCCAGAATCCTTTGCAAACCTCAAAATTTGGCTAAAAAAACACATTTTCCTCACATTTTGGTGACAGAAAGTTCTGGAATCTGAGAGGAGCCACACATTTCCTTCCACCCAGCGTTCCCCCAATTTTCCCAATGAAAATGATACCTAACTTGTGTGGGTAGGCCTAGCGCCCGCGACAGGAAATGCCCCAAAACTTAACGTGGACACATCCCATTTTTTGACAGAAAACAGAGGTGTTTTTTGCAAAGTGCCTACCTGTAGATTTTGGCCTCTTGCTCAGCCGGAACCTAGGGAAACCTACCAAACCTGTGCATTTTTCAAAACTAGAGACCTAGGGGAAACCAAGATGGGGTGACATGTGGGGCTCTGACCAACTTCTGTTACCCAGAATCCTTTGCAAACCTCAAAATTTGGCTAAAAAAACAAATTTTCCTCACATTTCGGTGACAGAAAGTTCTGGAAGCTGAGAGGAGCCACACATTTCCTTCCACCCAGCGTTCCCCCAATTTTCCCAATGAAAATGATACCTAACTTGTGTGGGTAGGCCTAGCGCCTGCAACAGGAAATGCCCCAAAACACAACGTGGACACATCCCATTTTTTGACAGAAAACAGAGGAGTTTTTTGCAAAGTGCCTACCTGTAGATTTTGGCCTCTAGCTCAGCCGGCATCTAGGGAAACCTACCAAACCTGTGCCTTTTTGAAAACTAGAGACCTAGGGGAATCCAAGATGGGGTGGCTTGTGAACCTCTGACCAGGTTCTGTTACCCAGAATCCTTTGCAAACCTCAGAATTTGTCTAAAAAAACACATTTTCCTCACATTTCGGTGACAGAAAGTTTTGGAATCTGAGAGGAGCCACACATTTCCTTCCACCCAGCGTTCCCCCAAGTGTCCCGATAAAAATGATACCTCACTTGTGTGGGTAGGCCTAGCGCCCGCGACAGGAAATGCCCCAAAACACAACATGGACACATCCCATTTTTTGACAGAAAACAGAGGTGTTTTTTGCAAAGTGCCTACCTGTAGATTTTGGCCTCTTGCTCAGCCGGCACCTAGGGAAATCTACCAAACCTGTGCATTTTTTAAAACTAGAGACCTAGGGGAAACCAAGATGGGGTGACATGTGGGGCTCTGACCAGGTTCTGTTATCCAGAATCCTTTGCAAACCTCAAAATTTGGCTAAAAAAACACATTTTCCTCACATTTTGGTGACAGAAAGTTCTGGAATCTGAGAGGAGCCACACATTTCCTTCCACCCAGCGTTCCCCCAATTTTCCCAATGAAAATGATACCTAACTTGTGTGGGTAGGCCTAGCGCCCGCGACAGGAAATGCCCCAAAACTTAACGTGGACACATCCCATTTTTTGACAGAAAACAGAGGTGTTTTTTGCAAAATGCCTACCTGTAGATTTTGGCCTCTTGCTCAGCCGGAACCTAGGGAAACCTACCAAACCTGTGCATTTTTCAAAACTAGAGACCTAGGGGAAACCAAGATGGGGTGACATGTGGGGCTCTGACCAAGTTCTGTTACCCAGAATCCTTTCCAAACCTCAAAATTTGGCTAAAAAAACACATTTTCCTCACATTTCGGTGACAGAAAGTTCTGGAAGCTGAGAGGAGCCACACATTTCCTTCCACCCAGCGTTCCCCCAATTTTCCCAATGAAAATGATACCTAACTTGTGTGGGTAGGCCTAGCGCCTGCAACAGGAAATGCCCCAAAACACAACGTGGACACATCCCATTTTTTGACAGAAAACAGAGGAGTTTTTTGCAAAGTGCCTACTTGTAGATTTTGGACTCTAGCTCAGTCGGCACCTAGGGAAACCTACCAAACCAGTGCATTTTTTAAAACTAGAGACCTAGGGGAATCCAAGATGGGGTGACTTGTGGGGCTCTGACCAGGTTCTGTTACCCAGACTCCTTTGCAAACCTCAAAATGTGGCTAAAAAAACACATTTCCCTCACATTTCGGTGACTGAAAGTTCTGGAATCTGAGAGGAGCCACAAATTTCCTTCCACCCAGCGTTCCCCGAAGTGTCCCGATAAAAATGATACCTAACTTGTGTGGGTAGGCCTAGCGCCTGCAACAGGAAATGCCCCAAAACACAACGTGGACACATCCCATTTTTTGACAGAAAACAGAGGAGTTTTTTGCAAAGTGCCTACCTGTAGATTTTGGCCTCTAGCTCAGCCGGCACCTAGGGAAACCTACCAAACCAGTGCATTTTTTAAAACTAGAGACCTAGGGTAATCTAAGATGGGGTGACTTGTGGGGCTCTGACCAGGTTCTGTTACCCAGAATCCTTTGCAAACCTCAAAATGTGGCTAAAAAAACACATTTTCCTCACATTTCGGTGACAGAAAGTTCTGGAATCTGAGAGGAGCCACAAATTTCCTTCCACCCAGCGTTCCCAGAAGTGTCCCGATAAAAATGATACCTCACTTGTGTGGGTAGGCCTAGCGCCCGCGACAGGAAATGCCCCAAAACACAACATGGACACATCCCATTTTTTGATAGAAAACAGAGGTGTTTTTTGCAAAGTGCCTACCTGTAGATTTTGGCCTCTTGCTCAGCCGGCACCTAGGGAAATCTACCAAACCTGTGCATTTTTTAAAACTAGAGACCTAGGGGAAACCAAGATGGGGTGACATGTGGGGCTCTGACCAGGTTCTGTTATCCAGAATCCTTTGCAAACCTCAAAATTTGGCTAAAAAAACACATTTTCCTCACATTTTGGTGACAGAAAGTTGGGGAATCTGAGAGGAGCCACACATTTGCTTCCACCCAGCGTTCCCCCAATTTTCCCAATGAAAATGATACCTAACTTGTGTGGGTAGGCCTAGCGCCCGCGACAGGAAATGCCCCAAAACTTAACGTGGACAAATCCCATTTTTTGACAGAAAACAGAGGTGTTTTTTGCAAAGTGCCTACCTGTAGATTTTGGCCTCTAGCTCAGCCGGCATCTAGGGAAACCTACCAAACCTGTGCCTTTTTGAAAACTAGAGACCTAGGGGAATCCAAGATGGGGTGGCTTATGAACCTCTGACCAGGTTCTGTTACCCAGAATCCTTTGCAAACCTCAGAATGTGTCTAAAAAAACACATTTTCCTCACATTTCGGTGACAGAAAGTTTTGGAATCTGAGAGGAGCCACAAATTTCCTTCCACCCAGCGTTCCCCCAAGTGTCCCGATAAAAATGATACCTCACTTGTGTGGGTAGGCCTAGCGCCCGTGACAGGAAATGCCCCAAAACACAACATGGACACATCCCATTTTTTGACAGAAAACAGAGGTGTTTTTTGCAAAGTGCCTACCTGTAGATTTTGGCCTCTTGCTCAGCCGGCACCTAGGGAAATCTACCAAACCTGTGCATTTTTTAAAACTAGAGACCTAGGGGAAACCAAGATGGGGTGACATGTGGGGCTCTGACCAGGTTCTGTTATCCAGAATCCTTTGCAAACCTCAAAATTTGGCTAAAAAAACACATTTTCCTCAGATTTTGGTGACAGAAAGTTCTGGAATCTGAGAGGAGCCACACATTTCCTTCCACCCAGCGTTCCCCCAATTTTCCCAATGAAAATGATACCTAACTTGTGTGGGTAGGCCTAGCGCCCGCGACAGGAAATGCCCCAAAACTTAACGTGGACACATCCCATTTTTTGACAGAAAACAGAGGTGTTTTTTGCAAAGTGCCTACCTGTAGATTTTGGCCTCTTGCTCAGCCGGAACCTAGGGAAACCTACCAAACCTGTGCATTTTTCAAAACTAGAGACCTAGGGGAAACCAAGATGGGGTGACATGTGGGGCTCTGACCAAGTTCTGTTACCCAGAATCCTTTGCAAACCTCAAAATTTGACTAAAAAAACACATTTTCCTCACATTTCGGTGAAAGAAAGTTCTGGAAGCTGAGAGGAGCCATACATTTCCTTCCACCCAGCGTTCCCCCAATTTTCCCAATGAAAATGATACCTAACTTGTGTGGGTAGGCCTAGCGCCTGCAACAGGAAATGCCCCAAAACACAACGTGGACACATCCCATTTTTTGACAGAAAACAGAGGAGTTTTTTGCAAAGTGCCTACCTGTAGATTTTGGCCTCTAGCTCAGCCGGCACCTAGGGAAACCTACCAAACCAGTGCATTTTTTAAAACTAGAGACCTAGGGGAATCCAAGATGGGGTGACTTGTGGGGCTCTGACCAGGTTCTGTTACCCAGACTCCTTTGCAAACCTCAAAATGTGGCTAAAAAAACACATTTCCCTCACATTTCGGTGACTGAAAGTTCTGGAATCTGAGAGGAGCCACAAATTTCCTTTCACCCAGCGTTCCCCGAAGTGTCCCGATAAAAATGATACCTAACTTGTGTGGGTAGGCCTAGCGCCTGCAACAGGAAATGCCCCAAAACACAACGTGGACACATCCCATTTTTTGACAGAAAACAGAGGAGTTTTTTGCAAAGTGCCTACCTGTAGATTTTGGCCTCTAGCTCAGCCGGCACCTAGGGAAACCTACCAAACCAGTGCATTTTTTAAAACTAGAGACCTAGGGTAATCTAAGATGGGGTGACTTGTGGGGCTCTGACCAGGTTCTGTTACCCAGAATCCTTTGCAAACCTCAAAATGTGACTAAAAAAACACATTTCCCTCACATTTCGGTGACTGAAAGTTCTGGAATCTGAGAGGAGCCACAAATTTCCTTCCACCCAGCGTTCCCCGAAGTGTCCCGATAAAAATGATACCTAACTTGTGTGGGTAGGCCTAGCGCCTGCAACAGGAAATGCCCCAAAACACAACGTGGACACATCCCATTTTTTGACAGAAAACAGAGGAGTTTTTTACAAAGTGCCTACCTGTAGATTTTGGCCTCTAGCTCAGCCGGCACCTAGGGAAACCTACCAAACCAGTGCATTTTTTAAAACTAGAGACCTAGGGTAATCTAAGATGGGGTGACGTGTGGGGCTCTGACCAGGTTCTGTTACCCAGAATCCTTTGCAAACCTCAAAATGTGGCTAAAAAAACACATTTTCCTCACATTTCGGTGACAGAAAGTTCTAGAATCTGAGAGGAGCTACAAATTTCCTTCCACCCAGCGTTCCCCCAAGTCTCCCGATAAAAATGATACCTAACTTGTGTGGGTAGGCCCAGCGCCCGCGACAGGAAATGCCCCAAAACAAAACGTGGACACATCCCATTTTTTGACAGAAAACAGAGGTGTTTTTTGCAAAGTGCCTACCTGTAGATTTTGGCCTCTAGCTCAGCCGGCATCTAGGGAAACCTACCAAACCTGTGCCTTTTTGAAAACTAGAGACCTAGGGGAATCCAAGATGGGGTGGCTTGTGAATCTCTGACCAGGTTCTGTTACCCAGAATCCTTTGCAAACCTCAGAATTTGTCTAAAAAAACACATTTTCCTCACATTTCGGTGACAGAAAGTTTTGGAATCTGAGAGGAGCCACAAATTTCCTTCCACCCAGCGTTCCCCCAAGTGTCCCGATAAAAATTATACCTCACTTGTGTGGGTAGGCCTAGCGCCCGCGACAGGAAATGCCCCAAAACACAACATGGACAAATCCCATTTTTTGACAGAAAACAGAGGTGTTTTTTGCAAAGTGCCTACCTGTAGATTTTGGCCTCTTGCTCAGCCGGCACCTAGGGAAATCTACCAAACCTGTGCATTTTTTAAAACTAGAGACCTAGGGGAAACCAAGATGGGGTGACATGTAGGGCTCTGACCAGGTTCTGTTATCCAGAATCCTTTGCAAACCTCAAAATTTGGCTAAAAAAACACATTTTCTTCACATTTTGGCGACAGAAAGTTCTGGAATCTGAGAGGAGCCATACATTTACTTCCACCCAGCGTTCCCCCAATTTTCCCAATGAAAATGATACCTAACTTGTGTGGGTAGGCCTAGCGCCCGCGACAGGAAATGCCCCAAAACTTAACGTGGACACATCCCATTTTTTGACAGAAAACAGAGGTGTTTTTTGCAAAGTGCCTACCTGTAGATTTTGGCCCCTAGCTCAGCCGGCACCTAGGGAAACCTACCAAACCAGTGTATTTTTTAAAACTAGAGACCTAGGGGAATCCAAGATGGGGTGACTTGTGGGGCTCTGACCAGGTTCTGTTACCCAGAATCCTTTGCAAACCTCAAAATTTGGCTAAAAAAACACATTTTCCTCACATTTCGGTGACAGAAAGTTCTAGAATCTGAGAGGAGCTACAAATTTACTTCCACCCAGCGTTCCCCCAAGTCTCCCGATAAAAATTATACCTAACTTGTGTGGGTAGGCCTAGCGCCCGCGTCAGGAAATGCCCCAAAACACAACGTGGACACATCCCATTTTTTGACAGAAAACAGAGGTGTTTTTTGCAAAGTGCCTACCTGTAGATTTTGACCTCTAGCTCAGCCGGCACCTAGGGAAACCTACCAAACCTGTGCCTTTTTGAAAAATAGAGACCCTGGGGAATCCAAGATGGGGTGACTTGTGAACCTCTGACCAGGTTCTGTTACCCAGAATCCTTTGCAAACCTCAGAATTTGGCTAAAAAAACACATTTTCCTCACATTTCGGTGACAGAAAGTTCTGGAATCTGAGAGGAGCCACATATTTCCTTCTACCCAGCGTTCCCCGAAGTGTCCCGATAAAAATGATACCTAACTTGTGTGGGTAGGCCTAACGCCCGCGACAGGAAATGCCCCAAAACACAACGTGGACACATCCCATTTTTTGACAGAAAACAGAGGTGTTTTTTGCAAAGTGCCTACCTGTAGATTTTGGCCTCTAGCTCAGCCGGCACCTAGGGAAACCTACCAAACCAGTGCATTTTTTAAAACTAGAGACCTAGGGGAATCCAAGATGGGGTGACATGTGGGGCTCTGACCAGGTTCTGTTACCCAGAATCCTTTGCAAACCTCAAAATGTGGCTAAAAAAACACATTTTCCTCACATTTCGGTGACAGAAAGTTCTGGAATCTGAGAGGAGCCACAAATTTCCTTCCACCCAGCGTTCCCCGAAGTGTCCCGATAAAAATGATACCTCATTTGTGTGGGTAGGCCTAGCGCCCGCGACAGGAAATGCCCCAAAACACAACATGGACACATCCCATTTTTAACTGGAAACAGAGGTGTTTTTTGCAAAGTGCCTACCTGTAGATTTTGGCCCCTAGCTCAGCCGGCACCTAGGGAAACCTACCAAACCAGTGCATTTTTTTAACTAGAGACCTAGGGGAATCCAAGATGGGGTGACTTGTGGGGCTCTGACCAGGTTCTGTTACCCAGAATCCTTTGCAAACCTCAAAATTTGGCTAAAAAAACACATTTTCCTCACATTTCGGTGACAGAAAGTTCTAGAATCTGAGAGGAGCTACAAATTTCCTTCCACCCAGCGTTCCCCCAAGTCTCCCGATAAAAATGATACCTAACTTGTGTGGGTACGCCTAGCGCCCGCGACAGGAAATGCCCCAAAACTCAACGTGGACGAATCTCATTTTTTGACAGAAAACAGGTGTGTTTTTTGCAAAGTGCCTACCTGTAGATTTTGGCCTCTAGCTCAGCCGGCATCTAGGGAAACCTACCAAACCTGTGCCTTTTTGAAAACTAGAGACCTAGGGGAATCCAAGATGGGGTGGCTTGTGAACCTCTGACCAGGTTCTGTTACCCAGAATCCTTTGCAAACCTCAGAATTTGTCTAAAAAAACACATTTTCCTCACATTTCGGTGACAGAAAGTTTTGGAATCTGAGAGGAGCCACAAATTTCCTTCCACCCTGCGTTCCCCCAATTTTCCCAATGAAAATGATACCTAACTTGTGTGGGTAGGCCTAGCGCCCGCGACAGGAAATGCCCCAAAACACAACGTGAACACATCCCATTTTTTGACAGAAAACAGAGGTGTTTTTTGCAAAGTGCCTACCTGTAGATTTTGGCCCCTAGCTCAGCCGGCACCTAGGGAAATCTACCAAACCAGGGCATTTTTTTAAACTAGAGACCTAGGGGAATCCAAGATGGGGTGACATGTGGGGCTCTCACCAGGTTCTGTTACCCATAATCCTTTGCAAACCTCGAAATTTGGCTAAAAAAACACATTTTCCTCACATTTCGGTGACAGAAAGTTCTGGAATCTGAGAAAAGCCACACATTTCCTTCCACCCAGCGTTCCCCCAATTTTCCCAATGAAAATGATACCTAACTTGTGTGGGTAGGCCTAGCGCCTGCAACAGGAAATGCCCCAAAACACAACGTGGACACATCTCATTTTTTGACAGAAAACAGAGGAGTTTTTTGCAAAGTGCCTACCTGTAGATTTTGGCCTCTAGCTCAGCCAGCACCTAGGGAAACCTACCAAACCAGTGCATGTTTTAAAACTAGAGACCTAGGGGAATCCAAGATGGGGTGACTTGTGGGGCTCTGACCAGGTTCTGTTACCCAGAATCCTTTGCAAACCTCAAAATGTGGCTAAAAAAACACATTTTCCTCACATTTCGGTGACAGAAAGTTCTAGAATCTGAGAGGAGCTACAAATTTCCTTCCACCCAGCGTTCCCCCAAGTCTCCCGATAAAAATGATACCTCACTTGTGTGGGTAGGCCTAGCGCCGGCGACAGGAAATGCCCCAAAACAGAAGATGGACACATCCCATTTTTTGACAGAAAACAGAGGTGTTTTTTTTGCAAAGTGCCTACCTGTAGATTTTGGCCTCTTGCTCAGCCGGAACCTAGGGAAACCTACCAAACCTGTGCATTTTTCAAAACTAGAGACCTAGGGGAAACCAAGATGGGGTGACATGTGGGGCTCTGACCAAGTTCTGTTACCCAGAATCCTTTGCAAACCTCAAAATTTGGCTAAAAAAACATATTTTCCTCACATTTCGGTGACAGAAAGTTCTGGAATCTGAGAGGAGCCACACATTTCCTTCCACCCAGCGTTCCCCCAATTTTCCCAATGAAAATGATACCTAACTTGTGTGGGTAGGCCTAGCGCCTGCAACAGGAAATGCCCCAAAACACAACGTGGACACATCCCATTTTTTGACAGAAAACAGAGGAGTTTTTTGCAAAGTGCCTACCTGTAGATTTTGGACTCTAGCTCAGTCGGCACCTAGGGAAACCTACCAAACCAGTGCATTTTTTAAAACTAGAGACCTAGGGGAATCCAAGATGGGGTGACTTGTGGGGTTCTGACCAGGGTCTGTTACCCAGACTCCTTTGCAAACCTCAAAATGTGGCTAAAAAAACACATTTCCCTCACATTTCGGTGACTGAAAGTTCTGGAATCTGAGAGGAGCCACAAATTTCCTTCCACCCAGCGTTCCCCGAAGTGTCCCGATAAAAATGATACCTAACTTGTGTGGGTAGGCCTAGCACCTGCAACAGGAAATGCCCCAAAACACAACGTGGACACATCTCATTTTTTGACAGAAAACAGAGGAGTTTTTTGCAAAGTGCCTACCTGTAGATTTTGGCCTCTAGCTCAGCCAGCACCTAGGGAAATCTACCAAACCAGGGCATTTTTTTAAACTAGAGACCTAGGGGAATCCAAGATGGGGTGACATGTGGGGCTCTGACCAGGTTCTGTTACCCAGAATCCTTTGCAAACCTCAAAATGTGGCTAAAAAAACACATTTTCCTCACATTTCGGTGACAGAAAGTTCTAGAATCTGAGAGGAGCTACAAATTTCCTTCCACCCAGCGTTCCCCCAAGTCTCCCGATAAAAATGATACCTCACTTGTGTGGGTAGGCCTAGCGCATGCGACAGGAAATGCCCCAAAACAGAAGATGGACACATCCCATTTTTTGACAGAAAACAGAGGTGTTTTTTTTTCAAAGTGCCTACCTGTAGATTTTGGCCTCTTGCTCAGCCGGAACCTACGGAAACCTACCAAACCTTTGCATTTTTCAAAACTAGAGACCTAGGGGAAACCAAGATGGGGTGACATGTGGGGCTCTGACCAAGTTCTGTTACCCAGAATCCTTTGCAAACCTCAAAATTTGGCTAAAAAAACATATTTTCCTCACATTTCGGTGACAGAAAGTTCTGGAATCTGAGAGGAGCCACACATTTCCTTCCACCCAGCGTTCCCCCAATTTTCCCAATGAAAATGATACCTAACTTGTGTGGGTAGGCCTAGCGCCTGCAACAGGAAATGCCCCAAAACACAACGTGGACACATCCCATTTTTTGACAGAAAACAGAGGAGTTTTTTGCAAAGTGCCTACCTGTAGATTTTGGCCTCTAGCTCAGCCGGCACCTAGGGAAACCTACCAAACCAGTGCATTTTTTAAAACTAGAGACCTAGGGTAATCTAAGATGGGGTGACTTGTGGGGCTCTGACCAGGTTCTGTTACCCAGAATCCTTTGCAAACCTCAAAATGTGGCTAAAAAAACACATTTTCCTCACATTTCGGTGACAGAAAGTTCTGGAATCTGAGAGGAGCAACAAATTTCCTTCCACCCAGCGTTCCCAGAAGTGTCCCGATAAAAATGATACCTCACTTGTGTGGGTAGGCCTAGCGCCCGCGACAGGAAATGCCCCAAAACACAACATGGACACATCCCATTTTTTGACAGAAAACAGAGTTGTTTTTTGCAAAGTGCCTACCTGTAGATTTTGGCCTCTTGCTCAGCCGGCACCTAGGGAAATCTACCAAACCTGTGCATTTTTTAAAACTAGAGACCTAGGGGAAACCAAGATGGGGTGACATGTGGGGCTCTGACCAGGTTCTGTTATCCAGAATCCTTTGCAAACCTCAAAATTTGGCTAAAAAAACACATTTTCCTCACATTTTGGTGACAGAAAGTTGTGGAATCTGAGAGGAGCCACACATTTCCTTCCACCCAGCGTTCCCCCAATTTTCCCAATGAAAATGATACCTAACTTGTGTGGGTAGGCCTAGCGCCCGCGACAGGAAATGCCCCAAAACTTAACGTGGACAAATCCCATTTTTTGACAGAAAACAGAGGTGTTTTTTGCAAAGTGCCTACCTGTAGATTTTGGCCTCTAGCTCAGCCGGCATCTAGGGAAACCTACCAAACCTGTGCCTTTTTGAAAACTAGAGACCTAGGGGAATCCAAGATGGGGTGGCTTGTGAACCTCTGACCAGGTTCTGTTACCCAGAATCCTTTGCAAACCTCAGAATTTGTCTAAAAAAAAACATTTTCCTCACATTTCGGTGACAGAAAGTTTTGGAATCTGAGAGGAGCCACAAAGTTCCTTCCACCCAGCGTTCCCCCAAGTGTCCCGATAAAAATGATACCTCACTTGTGTGGGTAGGCCTAGCGCCCGCGACAGGAAATGCCCCAAAACACAACATGGACACATCCCATTTTTTGACAGAAAACAGAGGTGTTTTTTGCAAAGTGCCTACCTGTAGATTTTGGCCTCTTGCTCAGCCGGCACCTAGGGAAATCTACCAAACCTGTGCATTTTTTAAAACTAGAGACCTAGGGGAAACCAAGATGG
Source organism: Pleurodeles waltl (assembly GCF_031143425.1). Classification (NCBI taxonomy): domain Eukaryota; kingdom Metazoa; phylum Chordata; class Amphibia; order Caudata; family Salamandridae; genus Pleurodeles; species Pleurodeles waltl. The sequence goes on from NC_090447.1 coordinate 1,129,778,523, forward strand.
GGTGACATGTGGGGCTCTGACCAGGTTCTGTTATCCAGAATCCTTTGCAAACCTCAAAATTTGGCTAAAAAAACACATTTTCCTCACATTTTGGTGACAGAAAGTTCTGGAATCTGAGAGGAGCCACACATTTCCTTCCACCCAGCGTTCCCCCAATTTTCCCAATGAAAATGATACCTAACTTGTGTGGGTAGGCCTAGCGCCCGCGACAGGAAATGCCCCAAAACTTAACGTGGACACATCCCATTTTTTGACAGAAAACAGAGGTGTTTTTTGCAAAGTGCCTACCTGTAGATTTTGGCCTCTTGCTCAGCCGGAACCTAGGGAAACCTACCAAACCTGTGCATTTTTCAAAACTAGAGACCTAGGGGAAACCAAGATGGGGTGACATGTGGGGCTCTGACCAACTTCTGTTACCCAGAATCCTTTGCAAACCTCAAAATTTGGCTAAAAAAACAAATTTTCCTCACATTTCGGTGACAGAAAGTTCTGGAAGCTGAGAGGAGCCACACATTTCCTTCCACCCAGCGTTCCCCCAATTTTCCCAATGAAAATGATACCTAACTTGTGTGGGTAGGCCTAGCGCCTGCAACAGGAAATGCCCCAAAACACAACGTGGACACATCCCATTTTTTGACAGAAAACAGAGGAGTTTTTTGCAAAGTGCCTACCTGTAGATTTTGGCCTCTAGCTCAGCCGGCATCTAGGGAAACCTACCAAACCTGTGCCTTTTTGAAAACTAGAGACCTAGTGGAATCCAAGATGGGGTGGCTTGTGAACCTCTGACCAGGTTCTGTTACCCAGAATCCTTTGCAAACCTCAGAATTTGTCTAAAAAAACACATTTTCCTCACATTTCGGTGACAGAAAGTTTTGGAATCTGAGAGGAGCCACAAATTTCCTTCCACCCAGCGTTCCCCCAAGTGTCCCGATAAAAATGATACCTCACTTGTGTGGGTAGGCCTAGCGCCCGCGACAGGAAATGCCCCAAAACACAACATGGACACATCCCATTTTTTGACAGAAAACAGAGGTGTTTTTTGCAAAGTGCCTACCTGTAGATTTTGGCCTCTTGCTCAGCCGGCACCTAGGGAAATCTACCAAACCTGTGCATTTTTTAAAACTAGAGACCTAGGGGAAACCAAGATGGGGTGACATGTGGGGCTCTGACCAGGTTCTGTTATCCAGAATCCTTTGCAAACCTCAAAATTTGGCTAAAAAAACACATTTTCCTCACATTTTGGTGACAGAAAGTTCTGGAATCTGAGAGGAGCCACACATTTCCTTCCACCCAGCGTTCCCCCAATTTTCCCAATGAAAATGATACCTAACTTGTGTGGGTAGGCCTAGCGCCCGCGACAGGAAATGCCCCAAAACTTAACGTGGACACATCCCATTTTTTGACAGAAAACAGAGGTGTTTTTTGCAAAGTGCCTACCTGTAGATTTTGGCCTCTTGCTCAGCCGGAACCTAGGGAAACCTACCAAACCTGTGCATTTTTCAAAACTAGAGACCTAGGGGAAACCAAGATGGGGTGACATGTGGGGCTCTGACCAAGTTCTGTTACCCAGAATCCTTTCCAAACCTCAAAATTTGGCTAAAAAAACACATTTTCCTCACATTTCGGTGACAGAAAGTTCTGGAAGCTGAGAGGAGCCACACATTTCCTTCCACCCAGCGTTCCCCCAATTTTCCCAATGAAAATGATACCTAACTTGTGTGGGTAGGCCTAGCGCCTGCAACAGGAAATGCCCCAAAACACAACGTGGACACATCCCATTTTTTGACAGAAAACAGAGGAGTTTTTTGCAAAGTGCCTACTTGTAGATTTTGGACTCTAGCTCAGTCGGCACCTAGGGAAACCTACCAAACCAGTGCATTTTTTAAAACTAGAGACCTAGGGGAATCCAAGATGGGGTGACTTGTGGGGCTCTGACCAGGTTCTGTTACCCAGACTCCTTTGCAAACCTCAAAATGTGGCTAAAAAAACACATTTCCCTCACATTTCGGTGACTGAAAGTTCTGGAATCTGAGAGGAGCCACAAATTTCCTTCCACCCAGCGTTCCCCGAAGTGTCCCGATAAAAATGATACCTAACTTGTGTGGGTAGGCCTAGCGCCTGCAACAGGAAATGCCCCAAAACACAACGTGGACACATCCCATTTTTTGACAGAAAACAGAGGAGTTTTTTGCAAAGTGCCTACCTGTAGATTTTGGCCTCTAGCTCAGCCGGCACCTAGGGAAACCTACCAAACCAGTGCATTTTTTAAAACTAGAGACCTAGGGTAATCTAAGATGGGGTGACTTGTGGGGCTCTGACCAGGTTCTGTTACCCAGAATCCTTTGCAAACCTCAAAATGTGGCTAAAAAAACACATTTTCCTCACATTTCGGTGACAGAAAGTTCTGGAATCTGAGAGGAGCCACAAATTTGCTTCCACCCAGCGTTCCCAGAAGTGTCCCGATAAAAATGATACCTCACTTGTGTGGGTAGGCCTAGCGCCCGCGACAGGAAATGCCCCAAAACACAACATGGACACATCCCATTTTTTGATAGAAAACAGAGGTGTTTTTTGCAAAGTGCCTACCTGTAGATTTTGGCCTCTTGCTCAGCCGGCACCTAGGGAAATCTACCAAACCTGTGCATTTTTTAAAACTAGAGACCTAGGGGAAACCAAGATGGGGTGACATGTGGGGCTCTGACCAGGTTCTGTTATCCAGAATCCTTTGCAAACCTCAAAATTTGGCTAAAAAAACACATTTTCCTCACATTTTGGTGACAGAAAGTTGGGGAATCTGAGAGGAGCCACACATTTGCTTCCACCCAGCGTTCCCCCAATTTTCCCAATGAAAATGATACCTAACTTGTGTGGGTAGGCCTAGCGCCCGCGACAGGAAATGCCCCAAAACTTAACGTGGACAAATCCCATTTTTTGACAGAAAACAGAGGTGTTTTTTGCAAAGTGCCTACCTGTAGATTTTGGCCTCTAGCTCAGCCGGCATCTAGGGAAACCTACCAAACCTGTGCCTTTTTGAAAACTAGAGACCTAGGGGAACCCAAGATGGGGTGGCTTGTGAACCTCTGACCAGGTTCTGTTACCCAGAATCCTTTGCAAACCTCAGAATGTGTCTAAAAAAACACATTTTCCTCACATTTCGGTGACAGAAAGTTTTGGAATCTGAGAGGAGCCACAAATTTCCTTCCACCCAGCGTTCCCCCAAGTGTCCCGATAAAAATGATACCTCACTTGTGTGGGTAGGCCTAGCGCCCGTGACAGGAAATGCCCCAAAACACAACATGGACACATCCCATTTTTTGACAGAAAACAGAGGTGTTTTTTGCAAAGTGCCTACCTGTAGATTTTGGCCTCTTGCTCAGCCGGCACCTAGGGAAATCTACCAAACCTGTGCATTTTTTAAAACTAGAGACCTAGGGGAAACCAAGATGGGGTGACATGTGGGGCTCTGACCAGGTTCTGTTATCCAGAATCCTTTGCAAACCTCAAAATTTGGCTAAAAAAACACATTTTCCTCACATTTTGGTGACAGAAAGTTCTGGAATCTGAGAGGAGCCACACATTTCCTTCCACCCAGCGTTCCCCCAATTTTCCCAATTAAAATGATACCTAACTTGTGTGGGTAGGCCTAGCGCCCGCGACAGGAAATGCCCCAAAACTTAACGTGGACACATCCCATTTTTTGACAGAAAACAGAGGTGTTTTTTGCAAAGTGCCTACCTGTAGATTTTGGCCTCTTGCTCAGCCGGAACCTAGGGAAACCTACCAAACCTGTGCATTTTTCAAAACTAGAGACCTAGGGGAAACCAAGATGGGGTGACATGTGGGGCTCTGACCAAGTTCTGTTACCCAGAATCCTTTGCAAACCTCAAAATTTGGCTAAAAAAACACATTTTCCTCACATTTCGGTGACAGAAAGTTCTGGAAGCTGAGAGGAGCCATACATTTCCTTCCACCCAGCGTTCCCCCAATTTTCCCAATGAAAATGATACCTAACTTGTGTGGGTAGGCCTAGCGCCTGCAACAGGAAATGCCCCAAAACACAACGTGGACACATCCCATTTTTTGACAAAAAACAGAGGAGTTTTTTGCAAAGTGCCTACCTGTAGATTTTGGCCTCTAGCTCAGCCGGCACCTAGGGAAACCTACCAAACCAGTGCATTTTTTAAAACTAGAGACGTAGGGGAATCCAAGATGGGGTGACTTGTGGGGCTCTGACCAGGTTCTGTTACCCAGACTCCTTTGCAAACCTCAAAATGTGGCTAAAAAAACACATTTCCCTCACATTTCGGTGACTGAAAGTTCTGGAATCTGAGAGGAGCCACAAATTTCCTTTCACCCAGCGTTCCCCGAAGTGTCCCGATAAAAATGATACCTAACTTGTGTGGGTAGGCCTAGCGCCTGCAACAGGAAATGCCCCAAAACACAACGTGGACACATCCCATTTTTTGACAGAAAACAGAGGAGTTTTTTGCAAAGTGCCTACCTGTAGATTTTGGCCTCTAGCTCAGCCGGCACCTAGGGAAACCTACCAAACCAGTGCATTTTTTAAAACTAGAGACCTAGGGTAATCTAAGATGGGGTGACTTGTGGGGCTCTGACCAGGTTCTGTTACCCAGAATCCTTTGCAAACCTCAAAATGTGGCTAAAAAAACACATTTCCCTCACATTTCGGTGACTGAAAGTTCTGGAATCTGAGAGGAGCCACAAATTTCCTTCCACCCAGCGTTCCCCGAAGTGTCCCGATAAAAATGATACCTAACTTGTGTGGGTAGGCCTAGCGCCTGCAACAGGAAATGCCCCAAAACACAACGTGGACACATCCCATTTTTTGACAGAAAACAGAGGAGTTTTTTGCAAAGTGCCTACCTGTAGATTTTGGCCTCTAGCTCAGCCGGCACCTAGGGAAACCTACCAAACCAGTGCATTTTTTAAAACTAGAGACCTAGGGTAATCTAAGATGGGGTGACGTGTGGGGCTCTGACCAGGTTCTGTTACCCAGAATCCTTTGCAAACCTCAAAATGTGGCTAAAAAAACACATTTTCCTCACATTTCGGTGACAGAAAGTTCTAGAATCTGAGAGGAGCTACAAATTTCCTTCCACCCAGCGTTCCCCCAAGTCTCCCGATAAAAATGATACCTAACTTGTGTGGGTAGGCCCAGCGCCCGCGACAGGAAATGCCCCAAAACAAAACGTGGACACATCCCATTTTTTGACAGAAAACAGAGGTGTTTTTTGCAAAGTGCCTACCTGTAGATTTTGGCCTCTAGCTCAGCCGGCATCTAGGGAAACCTACCAAACCTGTGCCTTTTTGAAAACTAGAGACCTAGGGGAATCCAAGATGGGGTGGCTTGTGAATCTCTGACCAGGTTCTGTTACCCAGAATCCTTTGCAAACCTCAGAATTTGTCTAAAAAAACACATTTTCCTCACATTTCGGTGACAGAAAGTTTTGGAATCTGAGAGGAGCCACAAATTTCCTTCCACCCAGCGTTCCCCCAAGTGTCCCGATAAAAATTATACCTCACTTGTGTGGGTAGGCCTAGCGCCCGCGACAGGAAATGCCCCAAAACACAACATGGACAAATCCCATTTTTTGACAGAAAACAGAGGTGTTTTTTGCAAAGTGCCTACCTGTAGATTTTGGCCTCTTGCTCAGCCGGCACCTAGGGAAATCTACCAAACCTGTGCATTTTTTAAAACTAGAGACCTAGGGGAAACCAAGATGGGGTGACATGTAGGGCTCTGACCAGGTTCTGTTATCCAGAATCCTTTGCAAACCTCAAAATTTGGCTAAAAAAACACATTTTCTTCACATTTTGGCGACAGAAAGTTCTGGAATCTGAGAGGAGCCATACATTTACTTCCACCCAGCGTTCCCCCAATTTTCCCAATGAAAATGATACCTAACTTGTGTGGGTAGGCCTAGCGCCCGCGACAGGAAATGCCCCAAAACTTAACGTGGACACATCCCATTTTTTGACAGAAAACAGAGGTGTTTTTTGCAAAGTGCCTACCTGTAGATTTTGGCCCCTAGCTCAGCCGGCACCTAGGGAAACCTACCAAACCAGTGTATTTTTTAAAACTAGAGACCTAGGGGAATCCAAGATGGGGTGACTTGTGGGGCTCTGACCAGGTTCTGTTACCCAGAATCCTTTGCAAACCTCAAAATTTGGCTAAAAAAACACATTTTCCTCACATTTCGGTGACAGAAAGTTCTAGAATCTGAGAGGAGCCACAAATTTACTTCCACCCAGCGTTCCCCCAAGTCTCCCGATAAAAATTATACCTAACTTGTGTGGGTAGGCCTAGCGCCCGCGTCAGGAAATGCCCCAAAACACAACGTGGACACATCCCATTTTTTGACAGAAAACAGAGGTGTTTTTTGCAAAGTGCCTACCTGTAGATTTTGACCTCTAGCTCAGCCGGCACCTAGGGAAACCTACCAAACCTGTGCCTTTTTGAAAAATAGAGACCCTGGGGAATCCAAGATGGGGTGACTTGTGAACCTCTGACCAGGTTCTGTTACCCAGAATCCTTTGCAAACCTCAGAATTTGGCTAAAAAAAACACATTTTCCTCACATTTCGGTGACAGAAAGTTCTGGAATCTGAGAGGAGCCACATATTTCCTTCTACCCAGCGTTCCCCGAAGTGTCCCGATAAAAATGATACCTAACTTGTGTGGGTAGGCCTAACGCCCGCGACAGGAAATGCCCCAAAACACAACGTGGACACATCCCATTTTTTGACAGAAAACAGAGGTGTTTTTTGCAAAGTGCCTACCTGTAGATTTTGGCCTCTAGCTCAGCCGGCACCTAGGGAAAGCTACCAAACCAGTGCATTTTTTAAAACTAGAGACCTAGGGGAATCCAAGATGGGGTGACATGTGGGGCTCTGACCAGGTTCTGTTACCCAGAATCCTTTGCAAACCTCAAAATGTGGCTAAAAAAACACATTTTCCTCACATTTCGGTGACAGAAAGTTCTGGAATCTGAGAGGAGCCACAAATTTCCTTCCACCCAGCGTTCCCCGAAGTGTCCCGATAAAAATGATACCTCATTTGTGTGGGTAGGCCTAGCGCCCGCGACAGGAAATGCCCCAAAACACAACATGGACACATCCCATTTTTAACTGGAAACAGAGGTGTTTTTTGCAAAGTGCCTACCTGTAGATTTTGGCCCCTAGCTCAGCCGGCACCTAGGGAAACCTACCAAACCAGTGCATTTTTTTAACTAGAGACCTAGGGGAATCCAAGATGGGGTGACTTGTGGGGCTCTGACCAGGTTCTGTTACCCAGAATCCTTTGCAAACCTCAAAATTTGGCTAAAAAAACACATTTTCCTCACATTTCGGTGACAGAAAGTTCTAGAATCTGAGAGGAGCTACAAATTTCCTTCCACCCAGCGTTCCCCCAAGTCTCCCGATAAAAATGATACCTAACTTGTGTGGGTACGCCTAGCGCCCGCGACAGGAAATGCCCCAAAACTCAACGTGGACGAATCTCATTTTTTGACAGAAAACAGGTGTGTTTTTTGCAAAGTGCCTACCTGTAGATTTTGGCCTCTAGCTCAGCCGGCATCTAGGGAAACCTACCAAACCTGTGCCTTTTTGAAAACTAGAGACCTAGGGGAATCCAAGATGGGGTGGCTTGTGAACCTCTGACCAGGTTCTGTTACCCAGAATCCTTTGCAAACCTCAGAATTTGTCTAAAAAAACACATTTTCCTCACATTTCGGTGACAGAAAGTTTTGGAATCTGAGAGGAGCCACAAATTTCCTTCCACCCTGCGTTCCCCCAATTTTCCCAATGAAAATGATACCTAACTTGTGTGGGTAGGCCTAGCGCCCGCGACAGGAAATGCCCCAAAACACAACGTGAACACATCCCATTTTTTGACAGAAAACAGAGGTGTTTTTTGCAAAGTGCCTACCTGTAGATTTTGGCCCCTAGCTCAGCCGGCACCTAGGGAAATCTACCAAACCAGGGCATTTTTTTAAACTAGAGACCTAGGGGAATCCAAGATGGGGTGACATGTGGGGCTCTCACCAGGTTCTGTTACCCATAATCCTTTGCAAACCTCGAAATTTGGCTAAAAAAACACATTTTCCTCACATTTCGGTGACAGAAAGTTCTGGAATCTGAGAAAAGCCACACATTTCCTTCCACCCAGCGTTCCCCCAATTTTCCCAATGAAAATGATACCTAACTTGTGTGGGTAGGCCTAGCGCCTGCAACAGGAAATGCCCCAAAACACAACGTGGACACATCTCATTTTTTGACAGAAAACAGAGGAGTTTTTTGCAAAGTGCCTACCTGTAGATTTTGGCCTCTAGCTCAGCCAGCACCTAGGGAAACCTACCAAACCAGTGCATGTTTTAAAACTAGAGACCTAGGGGAATCCAAGATGGGGTGACTTGTGGGGCTCTGACCAGGTTCTGTTACCCAGAATCCTTTGCAAACCTCAAAATGTGGCTAAAAAAACACATTTTCCTCACATTTCGGTGACAGAAAGTTCTAGAATCTGAGAGGAGCTACAAATTTCCTTCCACCCAGCGTTCCCCCAAGTCTCCCGATAAAAATGATACCTCACTTGTGTGGGTAGGCCTAGCGCCGGCGACAGGAAATGCCCCAAAACAGAAGATGGACACATCCCATTTTTTGACAGAAAACAGAGGTGTTTTTTTTGCAAAGTGCCTACCTGTAGATTTTGGCCTCTTGCTCAGCCGGAACCTAGGGAAACCTACCAAACCTGTGCATTTTTCAAAACTAGAGACCTAGGGGAAACCAAGATGGGGTGACATGTGGGGCTCTGACCAAGTTCTGTTACCCAGAATCCTTTGCAAACCTCAAAATTTGGCTAAAAAAACATATTTTCCTCACATTTCGGTGACAGAAAGTTCTGGAATCTGAGAGGAGCCACACATTTCCTTCCACCCAGCGTTCCCCCAATTTTCCCAATGAAAATGATACCTAACTTGTGTGGGTAGGCCTAGCGCCTGCAACAGGAAATGCCCCAAAACACAACGTGGACACATCCCATTTTTTGAAAGAAAACAGAGGAGTTTTTTGCAAAGTGCCTACCTGTAGATTTTGGACTCTAGCTCAGTCGGCACCTAGGGAAACCTACCAAACCAGTGCATTTTTTAAAACTAGAGACCTAGGGGAATCCAAGATGGGGTGACTTGTGGGGTTCTGACCAGGGTCTGTTACCCAGACTCCTTTGCAAACCTCAAAATGTGGCTAAAAAAACACATTTCCCTCACATTTCGGTGACTGAAAGTTCTGGAATCTGAGAGGAGCCACAAATTTCCTTCCACCCAGCGTTCCCCGAAGTGTCCCGATAAAAATGATACCTAACTTGTGTGGGTAGGCCTAGCACCTGCAACAGGAAATGCCCCAAAACACAACGTGGACCCATCTCATTTTTTGACAGAAAACAGAGGAGTTTTTTGCAAAGTGCCTACCTGTAGATTTTGGCCTCTAGCTCAGCCAGCACCTAGGGAAATCTACCAAACCAGGGCATTTTTTTAAACTAGAGACCTAGGGGAATCCAAGATGGGGTGACATGTGGGGCTCTGACCAGGTTCTGTTACCCAGAATCCTTTGCAAACCTCAAAATGTGGCTAAAAAAACACATTTTCCTCACATTTCGGTGACAGAAAGTTCTAGAATCTGAGAGGAGCTACAAATTTCCTTCCACCCAGCGTTCCCCCAAGTCTCCCGATAAAAATGATACCTCACTTGTGTGGGTAGGCCTAGCGCATGCGACAGGAAATGCCCCAAAACAGAAGATGGACACATCCCATTTTTTGACAGAAAACAGAGGTGTTTTTTTTTCAAAGTGCCTACCTGTAGATTTTGGCCTCTTGCTCAGCCGGAACCTACGGAAACCTACCAAACCTGTGCATTTTTCAAAACTAGAGACCTAGGGGAAACCAAGATGGGGTGACATGTGGGGCTCTGACCAAGTTCTGTTACCCAGAATCCTTTGCAAACCTCAAAATTTGGCTAAAAAAACATATTTTCCTCACATTTCGGTGACAGAAAGTTCTGGAATCTGAGAGGAGCCACACATTTCCTTCCACCCAGCGTTCCCCCAATTTTCCCAATGAAAATGATACCTAACTTGTGTGGGTAGGCCTAGCGCCTGCAACAGGAAATGCCCCAAAACACAACGTGGACACATCCCATTTTTTGACAGAAAACAGAGGAGTTTTTTGCAAAGTGCCTACCTGTAGATTTTGGCCTCTAGCTCAGCCGGCACCTAGGGAAACCTACCAAACCAGTGCATTTTTTAAAACTAGAGACCTAGGGTAATCTAAGATGGGGTGACTTGTGGGGCTCTGACCAGGTTCTGTTACCCAGAATCCTTTGCAAACCTCAAAATGTGGCTAAAAAAACACATTTTCCTCACATTTCGGTGACAGAAAGTTCTGGAATCTGAGAGGAGCAACAAATTTCCTTCCACCCAGCGTTCCCAGAAGTGTCCCGATAAAAATGATACCTCACTTGTGTGGGTAGGCCTAGCGCCCGCGACAGGAAATGCCCCAAAACACAACATGGACACATCCCATTTTTTGACAGAAAACAGAGGTGTTTTTTGCAAAGTGCCTACCTGTAGATTTTGGCCTCTTGCTCAGCCGGCACCTAGGGAAATCTACCAAACCTGTGCATTTTTTAAAACTAGAGACCTAGGGGAAACCAAGATGGGGTGACATGTGGGGCTCTGACCAGGTTCTGTTATCCAGAATCCTTTGCAAACCTCAAAATTTGGCTAAAAAAACACATTTTCCTCACATTTTGGTGACAGAAAGTTGTGGAATCTGAGAGGAGCCACACATTTCCTTCCACCCAGCGTTCCCCCAATTTTCCCAATGAAAATGATACCTAACTTGTGTGGGTAGGCCTAGCGCCCGCGACAGGAAATGCCCCAAAACTTAACGTGGACAAATCCCATTTTTTGACAGAAAACAGAGGTGTTTTTTGCAAAGTGCCTACCTGTAGATTTTGGCCTCTAGCTCAGCCGGCATCTAGGGAAACCTACCAAACCTGTGCCTTTTTGAAAACTAGAGACCTAGGGGAATCCAAGATGGGGTGGCTTGTGAACCTCTGACCAGGTTCTGTTACCCAGAATCCTTTGCAAACCTCAGAATTTGTCTAAAAAAAAACATTTTCCTCACATTTCGGTGACAGAAAGTTTTGGAATCTGAGAGGAGCCACAAAGTTCCTTCCACCCAGCGTTCCCCCAAGTGTCCCGATAAAAATGATACCTCACTTGTGTGGGTAGGCCTAGCGCCCGCGACAGGAAATGCCCCAAAACACAACATGGACACATCCCATTTTTTGACAGAAAACAGAGGTGTTTTTTGCAAAGTGCCTACCTGTAGATTTTGGCCTCTTGCTCAGCCGGCACCTAGGGAAATCTACCAAACCTGTGCATTTTTTAAAACTAGAGACCTAGGGGAAACCAAGATGGGGTGACATGTGGGGCTCTGACCAGGTTCTGTTATCCAGAATCCTTTGCAAACCTCAAAATTTGGCTAAAAAAACACATTTTCCTCACATTTTGGTGACAGAAAGTTCTGGAATCTGAGAGGAGCCACACATTTCCTTCCACCCAGTGTTCCCCCAATTTTCCCAATGAAAATGATACCTAACTTGTGTGGGTAGGCCTAGCGCCCGCGACAGGAAATACCCCAAAACTTAACGTGGACACATCCCATTTTTTGACAGAAAACAGAGGTGTTTTTTGCAAAGTGCCTACCTGTAGATTTTGGCCTCTTGCTCAGCCGGAACCTAGGGAAACCTACCAAACCTGTGCATTTTTCAAAACTAGAGACCTAGGGGAAACCAAGATGGGGTGACATGTGGGGCTCTGACCAACTTCTGTTACCCAGAATCCTTTGCAAACCTCAAAATTTGGCTAAAAAAACAAATTTTCCTCACATTTCGGTGACAGAAAGTTCTGGAAGCTGAGAGGAGCCACACATTTCCTTCCACCCAGCGTTCCCCCAATTTTCCCAATGAAAATGATACCTAACTTGTGTGGGTAGGCCTAGCGCCTGCAACAGGAAATGCCCCAAAACACAACGTGGACACATCCCATTTTTTGACAGAAAACAGAGGAGTTTTTTGCAAAGTGCCTACCTGTAGATTTTGGCCTCTAGCTCAGCCGGCATCTAGGGAAACCTACCAAACCTGTGCCTTTTTGAAAACTAGAGACCTAGTGGAATCCAAGATGGGGTGGCTTGTGAACCTCTGACCAGGTTCTGTTACCCAGAATCCTTTGCAAACCTCAGAATTTGTCTAAAAAAACACATTTTCCTCACATTTCGGTGACAGAAAGTTTTGGAATCTGAGAGGAGCCACAAATTTCCTTCCACCCAGCGTTCCCCCAAGTGTCCCGATAAAAATGATACCTCACTTGTGTGGGTAGGCCTAGCGCCCGCGACAGGAAATGCCCCAAAACACAACATGGACACATCCCATTTTTTGACAGAAAACAGAGGTGTTTTTTGCAAAGTGCCTACCTGTAGATTTTGGCCTCTTGCTCAGCCGGCACCTAGGGAAATCTACCAAACCTGTGCATTTTTTAAAACTAGAGACCTAGGGGAAACCAAGATGGGGTGACATGTGGGGCTCTGACCAGGTTCTGTTATCCAGAATCCTTTGCAAACCTCAAAATTTGGCTAAAAAAACACATTTTCCTCACATTTTGGTGACAGAAAGTTCTGGAATCTGAGAGGAGCCACACATTTCCTTCCACCCAGCGTTCCCCCAATTTTCCCAATGAAAATGATACCTAACTTGTGTGGGTAGGCCTAGCGCCCGCGACAGGAAATGCCCCAAAACTTAACGTGGACACATCCCATTTTTTGACAGAAAACAGAGGTGTTTTTTGCAAAGTGCCTACCTGTAGATTTTGGCCTCTTGCTCAGCCGGAACCTAGGGAAACCTACCAAACCTGTGCATTTTTCAAAACTAGAGACCTAGGGGAAACCAAGATGGGGTGACATGTGGGGCTCTGACCAAGTTCTGTTACCCAGAATCCTTTCCAAACCTCAAAATTTGGCTAAAAAAACACATTTTCCTCACATTTCGGTGACAGAAAGTTCTGGAAGCTGAGAGGAGCCACACATTTCCTTCCACCCAGCGTTCCCCCAATTTTCCCAATGAAAATGATACCTAACTTGTGTGGGTAGGCCTAGCGCCTGCAACAGGAAATGCCCCAAAACACAACGTGGACACATCCCATTTTTTGACAGAAAACAGAGGAGTTTTTTGCAAAGTGCCTACTTGTAGATTTTGGACTCTAGCTCAGTCGGCACCTAGGGAAACCTACCAAACCAGTGCATTTTTTAAAACTAGAGACCTAGGGGAATCCAAGATGGGGTGACTTGTGGGGCTCTGACCAGGTTCTGTTACCCAGACTCCTTTGCAAACCTCAAAATGTGGCTAAAAAAACACATTTCCCTCACATTTCGGTGACTGAAAGTTCTGGAATCTGAGAGGAGCCACAAATTTCCTTCCACCCAGCGTTCCCCGAAGTGTCCCGATAAAAATGATACCTAACTTGTGTGGGTAGGCCTAGCGCCTGCAACAGGAAATGCCCCAAAACACAACGTGGACACATCCCATTTTTTGACAGAAAACAGAGGAGTTTTTTGCAAAGTGCCTACCTGTAGATTTTGGCCTCTAGCTCAGCCGGCACCTAGGGAAACCTACCAAACCAGTGCATTTTTTAAAACTAGAGACCTAGGGTAATCTAAGATGGGGTGACTTGTGGGGCTCTGACCAGGTTCTGTTACCCAGAATCCTTTGCAAACCTCAAAATGTGGCTAAAAAAACACATTTTCCTCACATTTCGGTGACAGAAAGTTCTGGAATCTGAGAGGAGCCACAAATTTGCTTCCACCCAGCGTTCCCAGAAGTGTCCCGATAAAAATGATACCTCACTTGTGTGGGTAGGCCTAGCGCCCGCGACAGGAAATGCCCCAAAACACAACATGGACACATCCCATTTTTTGATAGAAAACAGAGGTGTTTTTTGCAAAGTGCCTACCTGTAGATTTTGGCCTCTTGCTCAGCCGGCACCTAGGGAAATCTACCAAACCTGTGCATTTTTTAAAACTAGAGACCTAGGGGAAACCAAGATGGGGTGACATGTGGGGCTCTGACCAGGTTCTGTTATCCAGAATCCTTTGCAAACCTCAAAATTTGGCTAAAAAAACACATTTTCCTCACATTTTGGTGACAGAAAGTTGGGGAATCTGAGAGGAGCCACACATTTGCTTCCACCCAGCGTTCCCCCAATTTTCCCAATGAAAATGATACCTAACTTGTGTGGGTAGGCCTAGCGCCCGCGACAGGAAATGCCCCAAAACTTAACGTGGACAAATCCCATTTTTTGACAGAAAACAGAGGTGTTTTTTGCAAAGTGCCTACCTGTAGATTTTGGCCTCTAGCTCAGCCGGCATCTAGGGAAACCTACCAAACCTGTGCCTTTTTGAAAACTAGAGACCTAGGGGAATCCAAGATGGGGTGGCTTGTGAACCTCTGACCAGGTTCTGTTACCCAGAATCCTTTGCAAACCTCAGAATGTGTCTAAAAAAACACATTTTCCTCACATTTCGGTGACAGAAAGTTTTGGAATCTGAGAGGAGCCACAAATTTCCTTCCACCCAGCGTTCCCCCAAGTGTCCCGATAAAAATGATACCTCACTTGTGTGGGTAGGCCTAGCGCCCGTGACAGGAAATGCCCCAAAACACAACATGGACACATCCCATTTTTTGACAGAAAACAGAGGTGTTTTTTGCAAAGTGCCTACCTGTAGATTTTGGCCTCTTGCTCAGCCGGCACCTAGGGAAATCTACCAAACCTGTGCATTTTTTAAAACTAGAGACCTAGGGGAAACCAAGATGGGGTGACATGTGGGGCTCTGACCAGGTTCTGTTATCCAGAATCCTTTGCAAACCTCAAAATTTGGCTAAAAAAACACATTTTCCTCACATTTTGGTGACAGAAAGTTCTGGAATCTGAGAGGAGCCACACATTTCCTTCCACCCAGCGTTCCCCCAATTTTCCCAATGAAAATGATACCTAACTTGTGTGGGTAGGCCTAGCGCCCGCGACAGGAAATGCCCCAAAACTTAACGTGGACACATCCCATTTTTTGACAGAAAACAGAGGTGTTTTTTGCAAAGTGCCTACCTGTAGATTTTGGCCTCTTGCTCAGCCGGAACCTAGGGAAACCTACCAAACCTGTGCATTTTTCAAAACTAGAGACCTAGGGGAAACCAAGATGGGGTGACATGTGGGGCTCTGACCAAGTTCTGTTACCCAGAATCCTTTGCAAACCTCAAAATTTGGCTAAAAAAACACATTTTCCTCACATTTCGGTGACAGAAAGTTCTGGAAGCTGAGAGGAGCCATACATTTCCTTCCACCCAGCGTTCCCCCAATTTTCCCAATGAAAATGATACCTAACTTGTGTGGGTAGGCCTAGCGCCTGCAACAGGAAATGCCCCAAAACACAACGTGGACACATCCCATTTTTTGACAGAAAACAGAGGAGTTTTTTGCAAAGTGCCTACCTGTAGATTTTGGCCTCTAGCTCAGCCGGCACCTAGGGAAACCTACCAAACCAGTGCATTTTTTAAAACTAGAGACGTAGGGGAATCCAAGATGGGGTGACTTGTGGGGCTCTGACCAGGTTCTGTTACCCAGACTCCTTTGCAAACCTCAAAATGTGGCTAAAAAAACACATTTCCCTCACATTTCGGTGACTGAAAGTTCTGGAATCTGAGAGGAGCCACAAATTTCCTTTCACCCAGCGTTCCCCGAAGTGTCCCGATAAAAATGATACCTAACTTGTGTGGGTAGGCCTAGCGCCTGCAACAGGAAATGCCCCAAAACACAACGTGGACACATCCCATTTTTTGACAGAAAACAGAGGAGTTTTTTGCAAAGTGCCTACCTGTAGATTTTGGCCTCTAGCTCAGCCGGCACCTAGGGAAACCTACCAAACCAGTGCATTTTTTAAAACTAGAGACCTAGGGTAATCTAAGATGGGGTGACTTGTGGGGCTCTGACCAGGTTCTGTTACCCAGAATCCTTTGCAAACCTCAAAATGTGGCTAAAAAAACACATTTCCCTCACATTTCGGTGACTGAAAGTTCTGGAATCTGAGAGGAGCCACAAATTTCCTTCCACCCAGCGTTCCCCGAAGTGTCCCGATAAAAATGATACCTAACTTGTGTGGGTAGGCCTAGCGCCTGCAACAGGAAATGCCCCAAAACACAACGTGGACACATCCCATTTTTTGACAGAAAACAGAGGAGTTTTTTGCAAAGTGCCTACCTGTAGATTTTGGCCTCTAGCTCAGCCGGCACCTAGGGAAACCTACCAAACCAGTGCATTTTTTAAAACTAGAGACCTAGGGTAATCTAAGATGGGGTGACGTGTGGGGCTCTGACCAGGTTCTGTTACCCAGAATCCTTTGCAAACCTCAAAATGTGGCTAAAAAAACACATTTTCCTCACATTTCGGTGACAGAAAGTTCTAGAATCTGAGAGGAGCTACAAATTTCCTTCCACCCAGCGTTCCCCCAAGTCTCCCGATAAAAATGATACCTAACTTGTGTGGGTAGGCCCAGCGCCCGCGACAGGAAATGCCCCAAAACAAAACGTGGACACATCCCATTTTTTGACAGAAAACAGAGGTGTTTTTTGCAAAGTGCCTACCTGTAGATTTTGGCCTCTAGCTCAGCCGGCATCTAGGGAAACCTACCAAACCTGTGCCTTTTTGAAAACTAGAGACCTAGGGGAATCCAAGATGGGGTGGCTTGTGAATCTCTGACCAGGTTCTGTTACCCAGAATCCTTTGCAAACCTCAGAATTTGTCTAAAAAAACACATTTTCCTCACATTTCGGTGACAGAAAGTTTTGGAATCTGAGAGGAGCCACAAATTTCCTTCCACCCAGCGTTCCCCCAAGTGTCCCGATAAAAATTATACCTCACTTGTGTGGGTAGGCCTAGCGCCCGCGACAGGAAATGCCCCAAAACACAACATGGACAAATCCCATTTTTTGACAGAAAACAGAGGTGTTTTTTGCAAAGTGCCTACCTGTAGATTTTGGCCTCTTGCTCAGCCGGCACCTAGGGAAATCTACCAAACCTGTGCATTTTTTAAAACTAGAGACCTAGGGGAAACCAAGATGGGGTGACATGTAGGGCTCTGACCAGGTTCTGTTATCCAGAATCCTTTGCAAACCTCAAAATTTGGCTAAAAAAACACATTTTCTTCACATTTTGGCGACAGAAAGTTCTGGAATCTGAGAGGAGCCATACATTTCCTTCCACCCAGCGTTCCCCCAATTTTCCCAATGAAAATGATACCTAACTTGTGTGGGTAGGCCTAGCGCCCGCGACAGGAAATGCCCCAAAACTTAACGTGGACACATCCCATTTTTTGACAGAAAACAGAGGTGTTTTTTGCAAAGTGCCTACCTGTAGATTTTGTCCCCTAGCTCAGCCGGCACCTAGGGAAACCTACCAAACCAGTGTATTTTTTAAAACTAGAGACCTAGGGGAATCCAAGATGGGGTGACTTGTGGGGCTCTGACCAGGTTCTGTTACCCAGAATCCTTTGCAAACCTCAAAATTTGGCTAAAAAAACACATTTTCCTCACATTTCGGTGACAGAAAGTTCTAGAATCTGAGAGGAGCCACAAATTTACTTCCACCCAGCGTTCCCCCAAGTCTCCCGATAAAAATTATACCTAACTTGTGTGGGTAGGCCTAGCGCCCGCGTCAGGAAATGCCCCAAAACACAACGTGGACACATCCCATTTTTTGACAGAAAACAGAGGTGTTTTTTGCAAAGTGCCTACCTGTAGATTTTGACCTCTAGCTCAGCCGGCACCTAGGGAAACCTACCAAACCTGTGCCTTTTTGAAAAATAGAGACCCTGGGGAATCCAAGATGGGGTGACTTGTGAACCTCTGACCAGGTTCTGTTACCCAGAATCCTTTGCAAACCTCAGAATTTGGCTAAAAAAACACATTTTCCTCACATTTCGGTGACAGAAAGTTCTGGAATCTGAGAGGAGCCACAAATTTCCTTCTACCCAGCGTTCCCCGAAGTGTCCCGATAAAAATGATACCTAACTTGTGTGGGTAGGCCTAGCGCCCGCGACAGGAAATGCCCCAAAACACAACGTGGACACATCCCATTTTTTGACAGAAAACAGAGGTGTTTTTTGCAAAGTGCCTACCTGTAGATTTTGGCCTCTAGCTCAGCCGGCACCTAGGGAAACCTACCAAACCAGTGCATTTTTTAAAACTAGAGACCTAGGGGAATCCAAGATGGGGTGACATGTATGGCTCTGACCAGGTTCTGTTACCCAGAATCCTTTGCAAACCTCAAAATGTGGCTAAAAAAACACATTTTCCTCACATTTCGGTGACAGAAAGTTCTGGAATCTGAGAGGAGCCACAAATTTCCTTCCACCCAGCGTTCCCCGAAGTGTCCCGATAAAAATGATACCTCATTTGTGTGGGTAGGCCTAGCGTCCGCGACAGGAAATGCCCCAAAACACAACATGGACACATCCCATTTTTAACTGGAAACAGAGGTGTTTTTTGCAAAGTGCCTACCTGTAGATTTTGGCCCCTAGCTCAGCCGGCACCTAGGGAAACCTACCAAACCAGTGCATTTTTTTAACTAGAGACCTAGGGGAATCCAAGATGGGGTGACTTGTGGGGCTCTGACCAGGTTCTGTTACCCAGAATCCTTTGCAAACCTCAAAATTTGGCTAAAAAAACACATTTTCCTCACATTTCGGTGACAGAAAGTTCTAGAATCTGAGAGGAGCTACAAATTTCCTTCCACCCAGCGTTCCCCCAAGTCTCCCGATAAAAATGATACCTAACTTGTGTGGGTACGCCTAGCGCCCGCGACAGGAAATGCCCCAAAACTCAACGTGGACGAATCTCATTTTTTGACAGAAAACAGGTGTGTTTTTTGCAAAGTGCCTACCTGTAGATTTTGGCCTCTAGCTCAGCCGGCATCTAGGGAAACCTACCAAACCTGTGCCTTTTTGAAAACTAGAGACCTAGGGGAATCCAAGATGGGGTGGCTTGTGAACCTCTGACCAGGTTCTGTTACCCAGAATCCTTTGCAAACCTCAGAATTTGTCTAAAAAAACACATTTTCCTCACATTTCGGTGACAGAAAGTTTTGGAATCTGAGAGGAGCCACAAATTTCCTTCCACCCTGCGTTCCCCCAATTTTCCCAATGAAAATGATACCTAACTTGTGTGGGTAGGCCTAGCGCCCGCGACAGGAAATGCCCCAAAACACAACGTGAACACATCCCATTTTTTGACAGAAAACAGAGGTGTTTTTTGCAAAGTGCCTACCTGTAGATTTTGGCCCCTAGCTCAGCCGGCACCTAGGGAAATCTACCAAACCAGGGCATTTTTTTAAACTAGAGACCTAGGGGAATCCAAGATGGGGTGACATGTGGGGCTCTCACCAGGTTCTGTTACCCATAATCCTTTGCAAACCTCGAAATTTGGCTAAAAAAACACATTTTCCTCACATTTCGGTGACAGAAAGTTCTGGAATCTGAGAAAAGCCACACATTTCCTTCCACCCAGCGTTCCCCCAATTTTCCCAATGAAAATGATACCTAACTTGTGTGGGTAGGCCTAGCGCCTGCAACAGGAAATGCCCCAAAACACAACGTGGACACATCTCATTTTTTGACAGAAAACAGAGGAGTTTTTTGCAAAGTGCCTACCTGTAGATTTTGGCCTCTAGCTCAGCCAGCACCTAGGGAAACCTACCAAACCAGTGCATGTTTTAAAACTAGAGACCTAGGGGAATCC
Organism: Pleurodeles waltl; assembly: GCF_031143425.1. Classification (NCBI taxonomy): domain Eukaryota; kingdom Metazoa; phylum Chordata; class Amphibia; order Caudata; family Salamandridae; genus Pleurodeles; species Pleurodeles waltl. Next base: position 1,129,798,433 of record NC_090447.1, read on the forward strand.
AAGATGGGGTGACTTGTGGGGCTCTGACCAGGTTCTGTTACCCAGAATCCTTTGCAAACCTCAAAATGTGGCTAAAAAAACACATTTTCCTCACATTTCGGTGACAGAAAGTTCTAGAATCTGAGAGGAGCTACAAATTTCCTTCCACCCAGCGTTCCCCCAAGTCTCCCGATAAAAATGATACCTCACTTGTGTGGGTAGGCCTAGCGCCGGCGACAGGAAATGCCCCAAAACAGAAGATGGACACATCCCATTTTTTGACAGAAAACAGAGGTGTTTTTTTTGCAAAGTGCCTACCTGTAGATTTTGGCCTCTTGCTCAGCCGGAACCTAGGGAAACCTACCAAACCTGTGCATTTTTCAAAACTAGAGACCTAGGGGAAACCAAGATGGGGTGACATGTGGGGCTCTGACCAAGTTCTGTTACCCAGAATCCTTTGCAAACCTCAAAATTTGGCTAAAAAAACATATTTTCCTCACATTTCGGTGACAGAAAGTTCTGGAATCTGAGAGGAGCCACACATTTCCTTCCACCCAGCGTTCCCCCAATTTTCCCAATGAAAATGATACCTAACTTGTGTGGGTAGGCCTAGCGCCCGCGACAGGAAATGCCCCAAAACACAACGTGGACACATCCCATTTTTTGACAGAAAACAGAGGAGTTTTTTGCAAAGTGCCTACCTGTAGATTTTGGACTCTAGCTCAGTCGGCACCTAGGGAAACCTACCAAACCAGTGCATTTTTTAAAACTAGAGACCTAGGGGAATCCAAGATGGGGTGACTTGTGGGGTTCTGACCAGGGTCTGTTACCCAGACTCCTTTGCAAACCTCAAAATGTGGCTAAAAAAACACATTTCCCTCACATTTCGGTGACTGAAAGTTCTGGAATCTGAGAGGAGCCACAAATTTCCTTCCACCCAGCGTTCCCCGAAGTGTCCCGATAAAAATGATACCTAACTTGTGTGGGTAGGCCTAGCACCTGCAACAGGAAATGCCCCAAAACACAACGTGGACACATCCCATTTTTTTTTACAGAAAACAGAGGAGTTTTTTGCAAAGTGCCTACCTGTAGATTTTGGCCTCTAGCTCAGCCGGCACCTAGGGAAACCTACCAAACCAGTGCATTTTTTAAAACTAGAGACCTAGGGTAATCTAAGATGGGGTGACTTGTGGGGCTCTGACCAGGTTCTGTTACCCAGAATCCTTTGCAAACCTCAAAATGTGGCTAAAAAAACACATTTTCCTCACATTTCGGTGACAGAAAGTTCTGGAATCTGAGAGGAGCCACAAATTTCCTTCCACCCAGCGTTCCCAGAAGTGTCCCGATAAAAATGATACCTCACTTGTGTGGGTAGGCCTAGCGCCCGCGACAGGAAATGCCCCAAAACACAACATGGACACATCCCATTTTTTGACAGAAAACAGAGGTGTTTTTTGCAAAGTGCCTACCTGTAGATTTTGGCCTCTTGCTCAGCCGGCACCTAGGGAAATCTACCAAACCTGTGCATTTTTTAAAACTAGAGACCTAGGGGAAACCAAGATGGGGTGACATGTGGGGCTCTGACCAGGTTCTGTTATCCAGAATCCTTTGCAAACCTCAAAATTTGGCTAATAAAACACATTTTCCTCACATTTTGGTGACAGAAAGTTGTGGAATCTGAGAGGAGCCACACATTTCCTTCCACCCAGCGTTCCCCCAATTTTCCCAATGAAAATGATACCTAACTTGTGTGGGTAGGCCTAGCGCCCGCGACAGGAAATGCCCCAAAACTTAACGTGGACAAATCCCATTTTTTGACAGAAAACAGAGGTGTTTTTTGCAAAGTGCCTACCTGTAGATTTTGCCCTCTAGCTCAGCCGGCATCTAGGGAAACCTACCAAACCTGTGCCTTTTTGAAAACTAGAGACCTAGGGGAATCCAAGATGGGGTGGCTTGTGAACCTCTGACCAGGTTCTGTTACCCAGAATCCTTTGCAAACCTCAGAATTTGTCTAAAAAAACACATTTTCCTCACATTTCGGTGACAGAAAGTTTTGGAATCTGAGAGGAGCCACAAATTTCCTTCCACCCAGCGTTCCCCCAAGTGTCCCGATAAAAATGATACCTCACTTGTGTGGGTAGGCCTAGCGCCCGCGACAGGAAATGCCCCAAAACACAACATGGACACATCCCATTTTTTGACAGAAAACAGAGGTGTTTTTTGCAAAGTGCCTACCTGTAGATTTTGGCCTCTTGCTCAGCCGGCACCTAGGGAAATCTACCAAACCTGTGCATTTTTTAAAACTAGAGACCTAGGGGAAACCAAGATGGGGTGACATGTGGGGCTCTGACCAGGTTCTGTTATCCAGAATCCTTTGCAAACCTCAAAATTTGGCTAAAAAAACACATTTTCCTCACATTTTGGTGACAGAAAGTTCTGGAATCTGAGAGGAGCCACACATTTCCTTCCACCCAGCGTTCCCCCAATTTTCCCAATGAAAATGATACCTAACTTGTGTGGGTAGGCCTAGCGCCGGCGACAGGAAATGCCCCAAAACTTAACGTGGACACATCCCATTTTTTGACAGAAAACAGAGCTGTTTTTTGCAAAGTGCCTACCTGTAGATTTTGGCCTCTTGCTCAGCCGGAACCTAGGGAAACCTACCAAACCTGTGCATTTTTCAAAACTAGAGACCTAGGGGAAACCAAGATGGGGTGACATGTGGGGCTCTGACCAAGTTCTGTTACCCAGAATCCTTTGCAAACCTCAAAATTTGGCTAAAAAAACACATTTTCCTCACATTTCGGTGACAGAAAGTTCTGGAAGCTGAGAGGAGCCACACATTTCCTTCCACCCAGCGTTCCCCCAATTTTCCCAATGAAAATGATACCTAACTTGTGTGGGTAGGCCTAGCGCCTGCAACAGGAAATGCCCCAAAACACAACATGGACACATCCCATTTTTTGACAGAAAACAGAGGAGTTTTTTGCAAAGTGCCTACTTGTAGATTTTGGACTCTAGCTCAGTCGGCACCTAGGGAAACCTACCAAACCAGTGCATTTTATAAAACTAGAGACCTAGGGGAATCCAAGATGGGGTGACTTGTGGGGCTCTGACCAGGTTCTGTTACCCAGACTCCTTTGCAAACCTCAAAATGTGGCTAAAAAAACACATTTCCCTCACATTTCGGTGACTGAAAGTTCTGGAATCTGAGAGGAGCCACAAATTTCCTTCCACCCAGCGTTCCCCGAAGTGTCCCGATAAAAATGATACCTAACTTGTGTGGGTAGGCATAGCGCCTGCAACAGGAAATGCCCCAAAACACAACGTGGACACATCCCATTTTTTGACAGAAAACAGAGGAGTTTTTTGCAAAGTGCCTACCTGTAGATTTTGGCCTCTAGCTCAGCCGGCACCTAGGGAAACCTACCAAACCAGTGCATTTTTTAAAACTAGAGACCTAGGGTAATCTAAGATGGGGTGACTTGTGGGGCTCTGACCAGGTTCTGTTACCCAGAATCCTTTGCAAACCTCAAAATGTGGCTAAAAAAACACATTTTCCTCACATTTCGGTGACAGAAAGTTCTGGAATCTGAGAGGAGCCACAAATTTCCTTCCACCCAGCGTTCCCAGAAGTGTCCCGATAAAAATGATACCTCACTTGTGTGGGTAGGCCTAGCGCCCGCGACAGGAAATGCCCCAAAACACAACATGGACACATCCCATTTTTTGACAGAAAACAGAGGTGTTTTTTGCAAAGTGCCTACCTGTAGATTTTGGCCTCTTGCTCAGCCGGCACCTAGGGAAATCTACCAAACCTGTGCATTTTTTAAAACTAGAGACCTAGGGGAAACCAAGATGGGGTGACATGTGGGGCTCTGACCAGGTTCTGTTATCCAGAATCCTTTGCAAACCTCAAAATTTGGCTAAACAAACACATTTTCCTCACATTTCGGTGACAGAAAGTTCTGGAATCTGAGAGGAGCCACAAATTTCCTTCCACCCAGCGTTACCCCAAGTGTCCCGATGAAAATGATACCTCACTTGTGTGGGTAGGCCTAGCGCCTGCGACAGGAAATGCCCCAAAACACAACGTGGACACATCCCATTTTTTGACAGAAAACAGAGGAGTTTTTTGCAAAGTGCCTACCTGTAGATTTTGGACTCTAGCTCAGTCGGCACCTAGGGAAACCTACCAAACCAGTGCATTTTTTAAAACTAGAGACCTAGGGGAATCCAAGATGGGGTGACTTGTGGGGCTCTGACCAGGTTCTGTTACCCAGACTCCTTTGCAAACCTCAAAATGTGGCTAAAAAAACACATTTCCCTCACATTTCGGTGACTGAAAGTTCTGGAATCTGAGAGGAGCCACAAATTTCCTTCCACCCAGCGTTCCCCGAAGTGTCCTGATAAAAATGATACCTAACTTGTGTGGGTAGGCCTAGCGCCTGCAACAGGAAATGCCCCAAAACACAACGTGGACACATCCCATTTTTTGACAGAAAACAGAGGTGTTTTTTGCAAAGTGCCTACCTGTAGATTTTGGCCTCTTGCTCAGCCGGCACCTAGGGAAATCTACCAAACCTGTGCATTTTTTAAAACTAGAGACCTAGGGGAAACCAAGATGGGGTGACATGTGGGGCTCTGACCAGGTTCTGTTATCCAGAATCCTTTGCAAACCTCAAAATTTGGCTAAAAAAACACATTTTCCTCACATTTTGGTGACAGAAAGTTCTGGAATCTGAGAGGAGCCACACATTTCCTTCCACCCAGCGTTCCCCCAATTTTCCCAATGAAAATGATACCTAACTTGTGTGGGTAGGCCTAGCGCCGGCGACAGGAAATGCCCCAAAACTTAACGTGGACACATCCCATTTTTTGACAGAAAACAGAGGTGTTTTTTGCAAAGTGCCTACCTGTAGATTTTGGCCTCTTGCTCAGCCGGAACCTAGGGAAACCTACCAAACCTGTGCATTTTTCAACACTAGAGACCTAGGGGAAACCAAGATGGGGTGACATGTGGGGCTCTGACCAAGTTCTGTTACCCAGAATCCTTTGCAAACCTCAAAATTTGGCTAAAAAAACACATTTTCCTCACATTTCGGTGACAGAAAGTTCTGGAAGCTGAGAGGAGCCACACATTTCCTTCCACCCAGCGTTCCCCCAATTTTCCCAATGAAAATGATACCTAACTTGTGTGGGTAGGCCTAGCGCCTGCAACTGGAAATGCCCCAAAACACAACGTGGACACATCCCATTTTTTGACAGAAAACAGAGGAGTTTTTTGCAAAGTGCCTACTTGTAGATTTTGGACTCTAGCTCAGCCGGCACCTAGGGAAACCTACCAAACCAGTGCATTTTTTAAAACTAGAGACCTAGGGTAATCTAAGATGGGGTGACTTGTGGGGCTCTGACCAGGTTCTGTTACCCAGAATCCTTTGCAAACCTCAAAATGTGGCTAAAAAAACACATTTTCCTCACATATCGGTGACAGAAAGTTCTGGAATCTGAGAGGAGCCACAAATTTCCTTCCACCCAGCGTTCCCAGAAGTGTCCCGATAAAAATGATACCTCACTTGTGTGGGTAGGCCTAGCGCCCGCGACAGGAAATGCCCCAAAACACAACATGGACACATCCCATTTTTTGACAGAAAACAGAGGTGTTTTTTGCAAAGTGCCTACCTGTAGATTTTGGCCTCTTGCTCAGCCGGCACCTAGGGAAATCTACCAAACCTGTGCATTTTTCAAAACTAGAGACCTAGGGGAAACCAAGATGGGGTGACATGTGGGGCTCTGACCAGGTTCTGTTATCCAGAATCCTTTGCAAACCTCAAAATTTGGCTAAAAAAACACATTTTCCTCACATTTTGGTGACAGAAAGTTGTGGAATCTGAGAGGAGCCACACATTTCCTTCCACCCAGCGTTCCCCCAATTTTCCCAATGAAAATGATACCTAACTTGAGTGGGTAGGCCTAGCGCCCGCGACAGGAAATGCCCCAAAACTTAACGTGGACAAATCCCAATTTTTGACAGAAAACAGAGGTGTTTTTTGCAAAGTGCCTACCTGTAGATTTTGGCCTCTAGCTCAGCCGGCATCTAGGGAAACCTACCAAACCTGTGCCTTTTTGAAAACTAGAGACCTAGGGGAATCCAAGATGGGGTGGCTTGTGAACCTCTGACCAGGTTCTGTTACCCAGAATCCTTTGCAAACCTCAGAATTTGTCTAAAAAAACACATTTTCCTCACATTTCGGTGACAGAAAGTTTTGGAATCTGAGAGCAGCCACAAATTTCCTTCCACCCAGCGTTCCCCCAAGTGTCCCGATAAAAATGATACCTCACTTGTGTGGGTAGGCATAGCGCCCGCGACAGGAAATGCCCCAAAACACAACATGGACACATCCCATTTTTTGACAGAAAACAGAGGTGTTTTTTGCAAAGTGCCTACCTGTAGATTTTGGCCTCTTGCTCAGCCGGCACCTAGGGAAATCTACCAAACCTGTGCATTTTTTAAAACTAGAGACCTAGGGGAAACCAAGATGGGGTGACATGTGGGGCTCTGACCAGGTTCTGTTATCCAGAATCCTTTGCAAACCTCAAAATTTGGCTAAAAAAACACATTTTCCTCACATTTTGGTGACAGAAAGTTCTGGAATCTGAGAGGAGCCACACATTTCCTTCCACCCAGCGTTCCCCCAATTTTCCCAATGAAAATGATACCTAACTTGTGTGGGTAGGCCTAGCGCCCGCGACAGGAAATGCCCCAAAACTTAACGTGGACACATCCCATTTTTTGACAGAAAACAGAGGTGTTTTTTGCAAAGTGCCTACCTGTAGATTTTGGCCCCTAGCTCAGCCGGCACCTAGGGAAACCTACCAAACCTGTGCCTTTTTGAAAACTAGAGACCTAGGGGAATCCATGATGGGGTGACTTGTGGGGCTTCTGTTACCCAGAATCCTTTGCAAACCTCAAAATTTGGCTAAAAAAACACATTTTCCTCACATTTCGGTGACAGAAAGTTCTAGAATCTGAGAGGAGCCACAAATTTCCTTCCACCCAGCGTTCCCCCAAGTCTCCCGATAAAAATTATACCTAACTTGTGTGGGTAGGCCTAGCGCCCGCGACAGGAAATGCCCCAAAACACACCGTGGACACATCCCATTTTTTGACAGAAAACAGAGGTGTTTTTTGCATAGTGCCTACCTGTAGATTTTGGCCTCTAGCTCAGCCGGCACCTAGGGAAACCTACTAAACCTGTGCCTTTTTGAAAACTAGAGACCTAGGGGAATCCAAGATGGGGTGACTTGTGAACCTCTGACCAGGTTCTGTTACCCAGAATCCTTTGCAAACCTCAGAATTTGGCTAAAAAAACACATTTTCCTCACATTTCGGTGACAGAAAGTTCTGGAATCTGAAAGGAGCCACAAATTTCCTTCCACCCAGCGTTCCCCCAACTGTCCCGATAAAAATGATACCTCACTTGTGTGGGTAGGCCTAGCACCCGCGACAGGAAATGCCCCTAAAAAAAACATGAACACATCCCATTTTTTGACAGAAAACAGGTGTTTTTTGCAAAGTGCCTACCTGTAGATTTTGGCCTCTTGCTCAGCCGGCACCTAGGGAAACCTACCACACCTGTGCATTTTTTAAAACTAGAGACCTAGGGGAAACCAAGATGGGGTGACATGTGGGGTTCTGATCAGGTTCTGTTACCCAGAATCCTTTGCAAACCTCAAAATTTGGCTAAAAAAACACGTTTTCCTCACATTTCGGTGACAGAAAGTTCTGGAACCTGAGAGGAGCCACACATTTCCTTCCACCCAGCGTTCCCCCAATTTTCCCAATGAAAATGACACCTAACTTGTGTGGGTAGGCCTAGCGCCTGCAACAGGAAATGCCCCAAAACACAACATGGACACATCCCATTTTTTGACAGAAAACAGAGGAGTTTTTTGCAAAGTGCCTACCTGTAGATTTTGGCCTCTAGCTCAGCCGGCACCTAGGGAAACCTACCAAACCAGTGCATGTTTTAAAACTAGAGACCTAGGGGAATCCAAGATGGGGTGACTTGTGGGGCTCTGACCAGGTTCTGTTACCCAGAATCCTTTGCAAACCTCAAAATGTGGCTAAAAAAACACATTTTCCTCACATTTCGGTGACAGAAAGTTCTGGAATCTGAGAGGAGCCACAAATTTCCTTCCACCCAGCGTTCCCCGAAGTGTCCCGATAAAAATGATACCTCATTTGTGTGGGTAGGCCTAGCGCCCGCGACAGGAAATGCCCCAAAACACAACGTGGACACATACCATTTTTTGACAGAAAACAGAGGTGTTTTTTGCAAATTGCCTACCTGTAGATTTTGGCCTCTTGCTCAGCCGGCACCTAGGGAAACCTACCAAACCTGTGCATTTTTTAAAACTAGAGACCTAGGGGAAACCAAGATGGGGTGACATGTGGGGTTCTGACCAAGTTCTGTTACCCAGAATCCTTTGCAAACCTCAAAATTTGGCTAAAAAAACACATTTTCCTCACATTTCGGTGACAGAAAGTTCTGGAATCTGAGAGGAGCCACACATTTCCTGCCACCCAGCGTTCCCCCAATTTTCCCAATGAAAATGATACCTAACTTGTGTGGGTGGGCCTAGCGCCTGCAACAGGAAATGCCCCAAAACACAACGTGGACACATCCTATTTTTTGTCAGAAAACAGAGGAGTTTTTTGCAAAGTGCCTACCTGTAGATTTTGGCCTCTAGCTCAGCCGGCATCTAGGGAAACCTACCAAACCTGTGCCTTTTTGAAAACTAGAGACCTAGGGGAATCCAAGATGGGGTGGCTTGTGAACCTCTGACCAGGTTCTGTTACCCAGAATCCTTTGCAAACCTCAGAACTTGTCTAAAAAAACACATTTTCCTCACATTTCGGTGACAGAAAGTTTTGGAATCTGAGAGCAGCCACAAATTTCCTTCCACCCAGCGTTCCCCCAAGTGTCCCGATAAAAATGATACCTCACTTGTGTGGCTAGGCCTAGCGCCCGCAACAGGAAATGCCCCAAAACACAACGTGGACACATCCCATTTTTTGACAGAAAACAGAGGTGTTTTTTGCAAAGTGCCTACCTGTAGATTTTGGCCCCTAGCTCAGCCGGCACCTAGGGAAACCTACCAAACCTGTGCATTTTTGAAAACTAGAGACCTAGGGGAATCCAAGATGGGGTGACTTGTGGGGCTCTGACCAGGTTCTGTTATCTCAGAATCCTTTGCAAACCTCAAAATTTGGCTAAAAAAACACATTTTCCTCACATTTCGGTGACAGAAAGTTCTAGAATCTGAGAGGAGCCACAAATTTCCTTCCACCTAGCGTTCCCCCAAGTCTCCCGATAAAAATTATACCTAACTTGTGTGAGTAGGCCTAGCGCCCGCGACAGGAAATGCCCCAAAACACAACGTGGACACATCCCATTTTTTGACAGAAAACAGAGGTGTTTTTTGCAAAGTGCCTACCTGTAGATTTTGGCCTCTTGCTCAGCCGGCACCTAGGGAAACCTACCAAACCTGTGCCTTTTTGAAAACTAGAGACATAGGGGAATCGAAGATGGGGTGACTTGTGGGGCTCTGGCCAGGTTCTGTTAGCCAGAATCCTTTGCAAACCTCAAAATTTGGCTAAAAAACACATTTTCCTCACATTTCGGTGACAGAAAGTTCTGGAATCTGAGAGGAGCCACAAATTTCCTTCCACCCAGCGTTCCCCCAAGTGTCCCGATGAAAATGATACCTCACTTGTGTGGGTAGGCCTAGCGCCTGCGACAGGAAATGCCCCAAAACACAACGTGGACACATCCCATTTTTTGACAGAAAACATAGGTGTTTTTTGCAAAGTGCCTACCTGTAGATTTTGGCCTCTAGCTCAGCCGGCACCTAGGGAAACCTACCAAACCAGTGCATTTTTTAAAACTAGAGACCTAGGGTAATCTAAGATGGGGTGACTTTTGGGGCTCTGACCAGGTTCTGTTACCCAGAATCCTTTGCAAACCTCAAAATGTGGCTAAAAAAACACATTTTCCTCACATTTCGGTGACAGAAAGTTCTGGAATCTGAGAGGAGCCACAAATTTCATTCCACCCAGCGTTCCCAGAAGTGTCCCGATAAAAATGATACCTCACTTGTGTGGGTAGGCCTAGCGCCCGCGACAGGAAATGCCCCAAAACACAACATGGACACATCCTATTTTTTGTCAGAAAACAGAGGAGTTTTTTGCAAAGTGCCTACCTGTAGATTTTGGCCTCTAGCTCAGCCGGCATCTAGGGAAACCTACCAAACCTGTGCCTTTTTGAAAACTAGAGACCTAGGGGAATCCAAGATGGGGTGGCTTGTGAACCTCTGACCAGTTTCTGTTACCCAGAATCCTTTGCAAACCTCAGAACTTGTCTAAAAAAACACATTTTCCTCACATTTCGGTGACAGAAAGTTTTGGAATCTGAGAGCAGCCACAAATTTCCTTCCACCCAGCGTTCCCCCAAGTGTCCCGATAAAAATGATACCTCACTTGTGTGGTTAGGCCTAGCGCCCGCAACAGGAAATGCCCCAAAACACAACGTGGACACATCCCATTTTTTGACAGAAAACAGAGGTGTTTTTTGCAAAGTGCCTACCTGTAGATTTTGGCCCCTAGCTCAGCCGGCACCTAGGGAAACCTACCAAACCTGTGCATTTTTGAAAACTAGAGACCTAGGGGAATCCAAGATGGGGTGACTTGTGGGGCTCTGACCAGGTTCTGTTATCTCAGAATCCTTTGCAAACCTCAAAATTTGGCTAAAAAAACACATTTTCCTCACATTTCGGTGACAGAAAGTTCTAGAATCTGAGAGGAGCCACAAATTTCCTTCCACCTAGCTTTCCCCCAAGTCTCCCGATAAAAATTATACCTAACTTGTGTGAGTAGGCCTAGCGCCCGCGACAGGAAATGCCCCAAAACACAACGTGGACACATCCCATTTTTTGACAGAAAACAGAGGTGTTTTTTGCAAAGTGCCTACCTGTAGATTTTGGCCTCTTGCTCAGCCGGCACCTAGGGAAACCTACCAAACCTGTGCCTTTTTGAAAACTAGAGACATAGGGGAATCGAAGATGGGGTGACTTGTGGGGCTCTGGCCAGGTTCTGTTAGCCAGAATCCTTTGCAAACCTCAAAATTTGGCTAAAAAACACATTTTCCTCACATTTCGGTGACAGAAAGTTCTGGAATCTGAGAGGAGCCACAAATTTCCTTCCACCCAGCGTTCCCCCAAGTGTCCCGATGAAAATGATACCTCACTTGTGTGGGTAGGCCTAGCGCCTGCGACAGGAAATGCCCCAAAACACAACGTGGACACATCCCATTTTTTGACAGAAAACATAGGTGTTTTTTGCAAAGTGCCTACCTGTAGATTTTGGCCTCTAGCTCAGCCGGCACCTAGGGAAACCTACCAAACCAGTGCATTTTTTAAAACTAGAGACCTAGGGTAATCTAAGATGGGGTGACTTTTGGGGCTCTGACCAGGTTCTGTTACCCAGAATCCTTTGCAAACCTCAAAATGTGGCTAAAAAAACACATTTTCCTCACATTTCGGTGACAGAAAGTTCTGGAATCTGAGAGGAGCCACAAATTTCCTTCCACCCAGCGTTCCCAGAAGTGTCCCGATAAAAATGATACCTCACTTGTGTGGGTAGGCCTAGCGCCCGCGACAGGAAATGCCCCAAAACACAACATGGACACATCCCATTTTTTGACAGAAAACCGAGGTGTTTTTTGCAAAGTGCCTACCTGTAGATTTTGGCCTCTTGCTCAGCCGGCACCTAGGGAAATCTACCAAACCTGTGCATTTTTTAAAACTAGAGACCTAAGGGAAACCAAGATGGGGTGACATGTGGGGCTCTGACCAGGTTCTGTTATCCAGAATCCTTTGCAAACCTCAAAATTTGGCTAAAAAAACACATTTTCCTCACATTTTGGTGACAGAAAGTTGTGGAATCTGAGAGGAGCCACACATTTCCTTCCACCCAGCGTTCCCCCAATTTTCCCAATGAAAATGATACCTAACTTGTGTGGGTAGGCCTAGCGCCCGCGACAGGAAATGCCCCAAAACTTAACGTGGACAAATCCCAATTTTTGACAGAAAACAAAGGTGTTTTTTGCAAAGTGCCTACCTGTAGATTTTGGCCTCTAGCTCAGCCGGCATCTAGGGAAACCTACCAAACCTGTGCCTTTTTGAAAACTAGAGACCTAGGGGAATCCAAGATGGGGTGGCTTGTGAACCTCTGACCTGGTTCTGTTACCCAGAATCCTTTGCAAACCTCAGAATTTGTCTAAAAAAACACATTTTCCTCACATTTCGGTGACAGAAAGTTTTGGAATCTGAGGGCAGCCACAAATTTCCTTCCACCCAGCGTTCCCCCAAGTGTCCCGATGAAAATGATACCTCACTTGTGTGGGTAGGACTAGCGCCTGCGACAGGAAATGCCCCAAAACACAACGTGGACACATCCCATTTTTTGACAGAAAACAGAGGTGTTTTTTGCAAAATGCCTACCTGTAGATTTTGGCCTCTAGCTCAGCCGGCACCTAGGGAAACCTACCAAACCAGTGCATTTTTTAAAACTAGAGACCTAGGGTAATCTAAGATGGGGTGACTTGTGGGGCTCTGACCAGGTTCTGTTACCCAGAATCCTTTGCAAACCTCAAAATGTGGCTAAAAAAACACAGTTTCCTCACATTTCGGTGACAGAAAGTTCTGGAATCTGAGAGGAGCCACAAATTTCCTTCCACCCAGCGTTCCCAGAAGTGTCCCGATAAAAATGATACCTCACTTGTGTGGGTAGGCCTAGCGCCCGCGACAGGAAATGCCCCAAAACACAACATGGACACATCCCATTTTTTGACAGAAAACAGAGGTGTTTTTTGCAAAGTGCCTACCTGTAGATTTTGGCCTCTTGCTCAGCCGGCACCTAGGGAAATCTACCAAACCTGTGCATTTTTTAAAACTAGAGACCTAGGGGAAACCAAGATGGGGTGACACGTGGGGCTCTGACCAGGTTCTGTTATCCAGAATCCTTTGCAAACCTCAAAATTTGGCTAAAAAAACACATTTTCCTCACATTTTGGTGACAGAAAGTTGTGGCATCTGAGAGGAGCCACACATTTCCTTCCACCCAGCGTTCCCCCAATTTTCCCAATGAAAATGATACCTAACTTGTATGGGTAGGCCTAGCGCCCGCGACAGGAAATGCCCCAAAACTTAACGTGGACAAATCCCAATTTTTGACAGAAAACAGAGGTGTTTTTTGCAAAGTGCCTACCTGTAGATTTTGGCCTCTAGCTCAGCCGGCATCTAGGGAAACCTACCAAACCTGTGCCTTTTTGAAAACTAGAGACCTAGGGGAAACCAAGATGGGGTGACATGTGGGGCTCTGACCAAGTTCTGTTACCCAGAATCCTTTGCAAACCTCAGAATTTGTCTAAAAAAACACATTTTCCTCACATTTCGGTGACAGAAAGTTTTGGAATCTGAGAGCAGCCACAAATTTCCTTCCACCCAGCGTTCCCCCAAGTGTCCCGATAAAAATGATACCTCACTTGTGTGGGTAGGCCTAGCGCCCGCGACAGGAAATGCCCCAAAACACAACATGGACACATCCCATTTTTTGACTGAAAACAGAGGTGTTTTTTGCAAAGTGCCTACCTGTAGATTTTGGCCTCTTGCTCAGCCGGCACCTAGGGAAATCTACCAAACCTGTGCATTTTTTAAAACTAGAGACCTAGGGGAAACCAAGATGGGGTGACATGTGGGGCTCTGACCAGGTTCTGTTATCCAGAATCCTTTGCAAACCTCAAAATTTGGCTAAAAAAACACATTTTCCTCACATTTTGGTGACAGAAAGTTCTGGAATCTGAGAGGAGCCACACATTTCCTTCCACCCAGCGTTCCCCCAATTTTCCCAATGAAAATGATACCTAACTTGTGTGGGTAGGCCTAGCGCCCGCGACAGGAAATGCCCCAAAACTTAACGTGGACACATCCCATTTTTTGACAGAAAACAGAGGTGTTTTTTGCAAAGTGCCTACCTGTAGATTTTGGCCCCTAGCTCAGCCGGCACCTAGGGAAACCTACCAAACCAGTGCCTTTTTGAAAACTAGAGACCTAGGGGAATCCAAGATGGGGTGACTTGTGGGGCTTCTGTTACCCAGAATCCTTTGCAAACCTCAAAATTTGGCTAAAAAAACAAATTTTCCTCACATTTCGGTGACAGAAAGTTCTAGAATCTGAGAGGAGCCACAAATTTCCTTCCACCCAGCGTTCCCCCAAGTCTCCCGATAAAAATTATACCTAACTTGTGTGGGTAGGCCTAGCGCCCGCGACAGGAAATGCCCCAAAACACAACGTGGATACATCCCATTTTTTGACAGAAAACAGAGGTGTTTTTTGCAAAGTGCCTACCTGTAGATTTTGGCCTCTAGCTCAGCCGGCACCTAGGGAAACCTACCAAACCTGTGCCTTTTTGAAAACTAGAGACCTAGGGGAATCCAAGATGGGGTGACTTGTGAACCTCTGACCAGGTTCTGTTACCCAGAATCCTTTGCAAACCTCAGAATTTGGCTAAAAAAACACATTTTCCTCACATTTCGGTGACAGAAAGTTCTGGAATCTGAAAGGAGCCACAAATTTCCTTCCACCCAGCGTTCCCCCAACTGTCCCGATAAAAATGATACTTCACTTGTGTGGGTAGGCCTAGCACCCGCGACAGGAAATGCCCCTAAAAAAAACATGAACACATCCCACTTTTTGACAGAAAACAGGTGTTTTTTGCAAAGTGCCTACCTGTAGATTTTGGCCTCTTGCTCAGCCGGCACCTAGGGAAACCTACCACACCTGTGCATTTTTTAAAACTAGAGACCTAGGGGAAACCAAGATGGGGTGACATGTGGGGTTCTGATCAGGTTCTGTTACCCAGAATCCTTTGCAAACCTCAAAATTTGGCTAAAAAAACACGTTTTCCTCACATTTCGGTGACAGAAAGTTCTGGAATCTGAGAGGAGCCACACATTTCCTTCCACCCAGCGTTCCCCCAATTTTCCCAATGAAAATGACACCTAACTTGTGTGGGTAGGCCTAGCGCCTGCAACAGGAAATGCCCCAAAACACAACATGGACACATCCCATTTTTTGACAGAAAACAGAGGAGTTTTTTGCAAAGTGCCTACCTGTAGATTTTGGCCTCTAGCTCAGCAGGCACCTAGGGAAACCTACCAAACCAGTGCATGTTTTAAAACTAGAGACCTAGGGGAATCCAAGATGGGGTGACTTGTGGGGCTCTGACCAGGTTCTGTTACCCAGAATCCTTTGCAAACCTCAAAATGTGGCTAAAAAAACACATTTTCCTCACATTTCGGTGACAGAAAGTTCTGGAATCTGAGAGGAGCCACAAATTTCCTTCCACCCAGCGTTCCCCGAAGTGTCCCGATAAAAATGATACCTCATTTGTGTGGGTAGGCCTAGCGCCCGCGACAGGAAATGCCCCAAAACACAACGTGGACACATACCATTTTTTGACAGAAAACAGAGGTGTTTTTTGCAAATTGCCTACCTGTAGATTTTGGCCTCTTGCTCAGCCGGCACCTAGGGAAACCTACCAAACCTGTGCCTTTTTGAAAACTAGAGACCTAGGGGAATCCAAGATGGGGTGACTTGTGAACCTCTGACCAGGTTCTGCTACCCAGAATCCTTTGCAAACCTCAAAATGTGGCTAAAAAACACATTTTCCTCACATTTCGGTGACAGAAAGTTCTGGAATCTGAGAGGAGCCACAAATTTCCTTCCACCCAGCGTTCCCCCAAGTGTCCAGATGAAAATGATACCACACTTGTGTGGTTAGGCCTAGCGTCCGCAACAGGAAATGCCCCAAAACACAACGTGGACACATCCCATTTTTTGACAGAAAACAGAGGTGTTTTTTGCAAAGTGCCTACCTGTAGATTTTGGCCCCTAGCTCAGCCGGCACCTAGGGAAACCTACCAAACCTGTGCATTTTTGAAAACTAGAGACCTAGGGGAATCCAAGATGGGGTGACTTGTGGAGCTCTGACCAGGTTCTGTTATCTCAGAATCCTTTGCAAACCTCAAAATTTGGCTAAAAAAACACATTTTCCTCACATTTCGGTGACAGAAAGTTCTAGAATCTGAGAGGAGCCACAAATTTCCTTCCACCCAGCGTTCCCCCAAGTCTCCCGATAAAAATTATACCTAACTTGTGTGAGTAGGCCTAGCGCCCGCGACAGGAAATGCCCCAAAACACAACGTGGACACATCCCATTTTTTGACAGAAAACAGAGGTGTTTTTTGCAAAGTGCCTACCTGTAGATTTTGGCCTCTTGCTCAGCCGGCACCTAGGGAAACGTACCAAACCTGTGCCTTTTTGAAAACTAGAGACATAGGTGAATCGAAGATGGGGTGACTTGTGGGGCTCTGGCCAGGTTCTGTTAGCCAGAATCCTTTGCAAACCTCAAAATTTGGCTAAAAAACACATTTTCCTCACATTTCGGTGACAGAAAGTTCTGGAATCTGAGAGGAGCCACAAATTTCCTTCCACCCAGCGTTCCCCCAAGTGTCCCGATGAAAATGATACCTCACTTGTGTGGGTAGGCCTAGCGCCTGCGACAGGAAATGCCCCAAAACACAACGTGGACACATCCCATTTTTTGACAGAAAACAGAGGTGTTTTTTGCAAAGTGCCTACCTGTAGATTTTGGCCTCTAGCTCAGCCGGCACCTAGGGAAGCCTACCAAACCAGTGCATTTTTTAAAACTAGAGACCTAGGGTAATCTAAGATGGGGTGACTTGTGGGGCTCTGACCAGGTTCTGTTACCCAGAATCCTTTGCAAACCTCAAAATGTGGCTAAAAAAACACATTTTCCTCACATTTCGGTGACAGAAAGTTCTGGAATCTGAGAGGAGCCACAAATTTCCTTCCACCCAGCGTTCCCAGAAGTGTCCCGATAAAAATGATACCTCACTTGTGTGGGTAGGCCTAGCGCCCGCGACAGGAAATGCCCCAAAACACAACATGGACACATCCCATTTTTTGACAGAAAACAGAGGTGTTTTTTGCAAAGTGCCTACCTGTAGATTTTGGCCTCTTGCTCAGCCGGCACCTAGGGAAATCTACCAAACCAGTGCATTTTTTAAAACTAGAGACCTAGGGGAAACCAAAATGGGGTGACATGTGGGGCTCTGACCAGGTTCTGTTATCCAGAATCCTTTGCAAACCTCAAAATTTGGCTAAAAAAAACACATTTTCCTCACATTTTGGTGACAGAAAGTTGTGGAATCTGAGAGGAGCCACACATTTCCTTCCACCCAGCGTTCCCCCAATTTTCCCAATGAAAATGATACCTAACTTGTGTGGGTAGGCCTAGCGCCCGCGACAGGAAATGCCCCAAAACTTAACGTGGACAAATCCCATTTTTTGACAGAAAACAGAGGTGTTTTTTGCAAAGTGCCTACCTGTAGATTTTGGCCTCTAGCTCAGCCGGCATCTAGGGAAACCTACCAAACCTGTGCCTTTTTGAAAACTAGAGACCTAGGGGAATCCAAGATGGGGTGGCTTGTGAACCTCTGACCAGGTTCTGTTACCCAGAATCCTTTGCAAACCTCAGAATTTGTCTAAAAAAACACATTTTCCTCACATTTCGGTGACAGAAAGTTTTGGAATCTGAGAGGAGCCACAAATTTCCTTCCACCCAGCGTTCCCCCAAGTGTCCCGATAAAAATGATACCTCACTTGTGTGGGTAGGCCTAGCGCCCGCGACAGGAAATGCCCCAAAACACAACATGGACACATCCCATTTTTTTGACAGAAAACAGAGGTGTTTTTTGCAAAGTGCCTACCTGTAGATTTTGGCCCCTAGCTCAGCCGGCACCTAGGGAAACCTACCAAACCTGTGCATTTTTGAAAACTAGAGACCTAGGGGAATCCAAGATGGGGTGACTTGTGGGGCTCTGACCAGGTTCTGTTATCTCAGAATCCTTTGCAAACCTCAAAATTTGGCTAAAAAAACACATTTTCCTCACATTTCGGTGACAGAAAGTTCTAGAATCTGAGAGGAGCCACAAATTTCCTTCCACCCAGCGTTCTCCCAAGTCTCCCGATAAAAATTATACCTAACTTGTGTGAGTAGGCCTAGCGCCCGCGACAGGAAATGCCCCAAAACACAACGTGGACACATCCCATTTTTTGACAGAAAACAGAGGTGTTTTTTGCAAAGTGCCTACCTGTAGATTTTGGCCTCTTGCTCAGCCGGCACCTAGGGAAACCTACCAAACCTGTGCCTTTTTGAAAACTAGAGACATAGGGGAATCGAAGATGGGGTGACTTGTGGGGCTCTGGCCAGGTTCTGTTAGCCAGAATCCTTTGCAAACCTCAAAATTTGGCTAAAAAACACATTTTCCTCACATTTCGGTGACAGAAAGTTCTGGAATCTGAGAGGAGCCACAAATTTCCTTCCACCCAGCGTTCCCCCAAGTGTCCCGATGAAAATGATACCTCACTTGTGTGGGTAGGCCTAGCGCCTGCGACAGGAAATGCCCCAAAACACAACGTGGACACATCCCATTTTTTGACAGAAAACAGAGGTGTTTATTGCAAAGTGCCTACCTGTAGATTTTGGCCTCTTGCTCAGCCGGCACCTAGGGAAATCTACCAAACCTGTGCATTTTTTAAAACTAGAGACTAGGGGAAACCAAGATGGGGTGACACGTGGGGCTCTGACCAGGTTCTGTTATCCAGAATCCTTTGCAAACCTCAAAATTTGGCTAAAAAAACACATTTTCCTCACATTTTGGTGACAGAAAGTTGTGGCATCTGAGAGGAGCCACACATTTCCTTCCACCCAGCGTTCCCCCAATTTTCCCAATGAAAATGATACCTAACTTGTATGGGTAGGCCTAGCGCCCGCGACAGGAAATGCCCCAAAACACAACGTGGACACATCCCATTTTTTGACAGAAAACAGAGGTGTTTTTTGCAAAGTGCCTACCTGTAGATTTTGGCCTCTTGCTCAGCCGGCACCTAGGGAAACCTACCAAACCTGTGCCTTTTTGAAAACTAGAGACATAGGGGAATCGAAGATGGGGTGACTTGTGGGGCTCTGGCCAGGTTCTGTTAGCCAGAATCCTTTGCAAACCTCAAAATTTGGCTAAAAAACACATTTTCCTCACATTTCGGTGACAGAAAGTTCTGGAATCTGAGAGGAGCCACAAATTTCCTTCCACCCAGCGTTCCCCCAAGTGTCCCGATGAAAATGATACCTCACTTGTGTGGGTAGGCCTAGCGCCTGCGACAGGAAATGCCCCAAAACACAACGTGGACACATCCCATTTTTTGACAGAAAACAGAGGTGTT
Source organism: Pleurodeles waltl (assembly GCF_031143425.1). Classification (NCBI taxonomy): domain Eukaryota; kingdom Metazoa; phylum Chordata; class Amphibia; order Caudata; family Salamandridae; genus Pleurodeles; species Pleurodeles waltl. Next base: position 1,129,817,840 of record NC_090447.1, read on the forward strand.
TATTGCAAAGTGCCTACCTGTAGATTTTGGCCTCTTGCTCAGCCGGCACCTAGGGAAATCTACCAAACCTGTGCATTTTTTAAAACTAGAGACCTAGGGGAAACCAAGATGGGGTGACACGTGGGGCTCTGACCAGGTTCTGTTATCCAGAATCCTTTGCAAACCTCAAAATTTGGCTAAAAAAACACATTTTCCTCACATTTTGGTGACAGAAAGTTGTGGCATCTGAGAGGAGCCACACATTTCCTTCCACCCAGCGTTCCCCCAATTTTCCCAATGAAAATGATACCTAACTTGTATGGGTAGGCCTAGCGCCCGCGACAGGAAATGCCCCAAAACTTAACGTGGACAAATCCCAATTTTTGACAGAAAACAGAGGTGTTTTTTGCAAAGTGCCTACCTGTAGATTTTGGCCTCTAGCTCAGCCGGCATCTAGGGAAACCTACCAAACCTGTGCCTTTTTGAAAACTAGAGACCTAGGGGAAACCAAGATGGGGTGACATGTGGGGCTCTGACCAGGTTCTGTTACCCAGAATCCTTTGCAAACCTCAGAATTTGTCTAAAAAAACACATTTTCCTCACATTTCGGTGACAGAAAGTTTTGGAATCTGAGAGCAGCCACAAATTTCCTTCCACCCAGCGTTCCCCCAAGTGTCCCGATAAAAATGATACCTCACTTGTGTGGGTAGGCCTAGCGCCCGCGACAGGAAATGCCCCAAAACACAACATGGACACATCCCATTTTTTTGACAGAAAACAGAGGTGTTTTTTGCAAAGTGCCTACCTGTAGATTTTGGCCTCTTGCTCAGCCGGCACCTAGGGAAATCTACCAAACCTGTGCATTTTTTAAAACTAGAGACCTAGGGGAAACCAAGATGGGGTGACATGTGGGGCTCTGACCAGGTTCTGTTATCCAGAATCCTTTGCAAACCTCAAAATTTGGCTAAAAAAACACATTTTCCTCACATTTTGGTGACAGAAAGTTCTGGAATCTGAGAGGAGCCACACATTTCCTTCCACCCAGCGTTCCCCCAATTTTCCCAATGAAAATGATACCTAACTTGTGTGGGTAGGCCTAGCGCCCGCGACAGGAAATGCCCCAAAACTTAACGTGGACACATCCCATTTTTTGACAGAAAACAGAGGTGTTTTTTGCAAAGTGCCTACCTGTAGATTTTGGCCCCTAGCTCAGCCGGCACCTAGGGAAACCTACCAAACCTGTGCCTTTTTGAAAACTAGAGACCTAGGGGAATCCAAGATGGGGTGACTTGTGGGGCTTCTGTTACCCAGAATCCTTTGCAAACCTCAAAATTTGGCTAAAAAAACAAATTTTCCTCACATTTCGGTGACAGAAAGTTCTAGAATCTGAGAGGAGCCACAAATTTCCTTCCACCCAGCGTTCCCCCAAGTCTCCCGATAAAAATTATACCTAACTTGTGTGGGTAGGCCTAGCGCCCGCGACAGGAAATGCCCCAAAACACAACGTGGATACATCCCATTTTTTGACAGAAAACAGAGGTGTTTTTTGCAAAGTGCCTACCTGTAGATTTTGGCCTCTAGCTCAGCCGGCACCTAGGGAAACCTACCAAACCTGTGCCTTTTTGAAAACTAGAGACCTAGGGGAATCCAAGATGGGGTGACTTGTGAACCTCTGACCAGGTTCTGTTACCCAGAATCCTTTGCAAACCTCAGAATTTGGCTAAAAAAACACATTTTCCTCACATTTCGGTGACAGAAAGTTCTGGAATCTGAAAGGAGCCACAAATTTCCTTCCACCCAGCGTTCCCCCAACTGTCCCGATAAAAATGATACTTCACTTGTGTGGGTAGGCCTAGCACCCGCGACAGGAAATGCCCCTAAAAAAAACATGAACACATCCCATTTTTTGACAGAAAACAGGTGTTTTTTGCAAAGTGCCTACCTGTAGATTTTGGCCTCTTGCTCAGCCGGCACCTAGGGAAACCTACCACACCTGTGCATTTTTTAAAACTAGAGACCTAGGGGAAACCAAGATGGGGTGACATGTGGGGTTCTGATCAGGTTCTGTTACCCAGAATCCTTTGCAAACCTCAAAATTTGGCTAAAAAAACACGTTTTCCTCACATTTCGGTGACAGAAAGTTCTGGAATCTGAGAGGAGCCACACATTTCCTTCCACCCAGCGTTCCCCCAATTTTCCCAATGAAAATGACACCTAACTTGTGTGGGTAGGCCTAGCGCCTGCAACAGGAAATGCCCCAAAACACAACATGGACACATCCCATTTTTTGACAGAAAACAGAGGAGTTTTTTGCAAAGTGCCTACCTGTAGATTTTGGCCTCTAGCTCAGCCGGCACCTAGGGAAACCTACCAAACCAGTGCATGTTTTAAAACTAGAGACCTAGGGGAATCCAAGATGGGGTGACTTGTGGGGCTCTGACCAGGTTCTGTTACCCAGAATCCTTTGCAAACCTCAAAATGTGGCTAAAAAAACACATTTTCCTCACATTTCGGTGACAGAAAGTTCTGGAATCTGAGAGGAGCCACAAATTTCCTTCCACCCAGCGTTCCCCGAAGTGTCCCGATAAAAATGATACCTCATTTGTGTGGGTAGGCCTAGCGCCCGCGACAGGAAATGCCCCAAAACACAACGTGGACACATACCATTTTTTGACAGAAAACAGAGGTGTTTTTTGCAAATTGCCTACCTGTAGATTTTGGCCTCTTGCTCAGCCGGCACCTAGGGAAACCTACCAAACCTGTGCCTTTTTGAAAACTAGAGACCTAGGGGAATCCAAGATGGGGTGACTTGTGAACCTCTGACCAGGTTCTGCTACCCAGAATCCTTTGCAAACCTCAAAATGTGGCTAAAAAACACATTTTCCTCACATTTCGGTGACAGAAAGTTCTGGAATCTGAGAGGAGCCACAAATTTCCTTCCACCCAGCGTTCCCCCAAGTGTCCAGATGAAAATGATACCACACTTGTGTGGTTAGGCCTAGCGCCCGCAACAGGAAATGCCCCAAAACACAACGTGGACACATCCCATTTTTTGACAGAAAACAGAGGTGTTTTTTGCAAAGTGCCTACCTGTAGATTTTGGCCCCTAGCTCAGCCGGCACCTAGGGAAACCTACCAAACCTGTGCATTTTTGAAAACTAGAGACCTAGGGGAATCCAAGATGGGGTGACTTGTGGAGCTCTGACCAGGTTCTGTTATCTCAGAATCCTTTGCAAACCTCAAAATTTGGCTAAAAAAACACATTTTCCTCACATTTCGGTGACAGAAAGTTCTAGAATCTGAGAGGAGCCACAAATTTCCTTCCACCCAGCGTTCCCCCAAGTCTCCCGATAAAAATTATACCTAACTTGTGTGAGTAGGCCTAGCGCCCGCGACAGGAAATGCCCCAAAACACAACGTGGACACATCCCATTTTTTGACAGAAAACAGAGGTGTTTTTTGCAAAGTGCCTACCTGTAGATTTTGGCCTCTTGCTCAGCCGGCACCTAGGGAAACGTACCAAACCTGTGCCTTTTTGAAAACTAGAGACATAGGTGAATCGAAGATGGGGTGACTTGTGGGGCTCTGGCCAGGTTCTGTTAGCCAGAATCCTTTGCAAACCTCAAAATTTGGCTAAAAAACACATTTTCCTCACATTTCGGTGACAGAAAGTTCTGGAATCTGAGAGGAGCCACAAATTTCCTTCCACCCAGCGTTCCCCCAAGTGTCCCGATGAAAATGATACCTCACTTGTGTGGGTAGGCCTAGCGCCTGCGACAGGAAATGCCCCAAAACACAACGTGGACACATCCCATTTTTTGACAGAAAACAGAGGTGTTTTTTGCAAAGTGCCTACCTGTAGATTTTGGCCTCTAGCTCAGCCGGCACCTAGGGAAACCTACCAAACCAGTGCATTTTTTAAAACTAGAGACCTAGGGTAATCTAAGATGGGGTGACTTGTGGGGCTCTGACCAGGTTCTGTTACCCAGAATCCTTTGCAAACCTCAAAATGTGGCTAAAAAAACACATTTTCCTCACATTTCGGTGACAGAAAGTTCTGGAATCTGAGAGGAGCCACAAATTTCCTTCCACCCAGCGTTCCCAGAAGTGTCCCGATAAAAATGATACCTCACTTGTGTGGGTAGGCCTAGCGCCCGCGACAGGAAATGCCCCAAAACACAACATGGACACATCCCATTTTTTGACAGAAAACAGAGGTGTTTTTTGCAAAGTGCCTACCTGTAGATTTTGGTCTCTTGCTCAGCCGGCACCTAGGGAAATCTACCAAACCAGTGCATTTTTTAAAACTAGAGACCTAGGGGAAACCAAAATGGGGTGACATGTGGGGCTCTGACCAGGTTCTGTTATCCAGAATCCTTTGCAAACCTCAAAATTTGGCTAAAAAAAACACATTTTCCTCACATTTTGGTGACAGAAAGTTGTGGAATCTGAGAGGAGCCACACATTTCCTTCCACCCAGCGTTCCCCCAATTTTCCCAATGAAAATGATACCTAACTTGTGTGGGTAGGCCTAGCGCCCGCGACAGGAAATGCCCCAAAACTTAACGTGGACAAATCCCATTTTTTGACAGAAAACAGAGGTGTTTTTTGCAAAGTGCCTACCTGTAGATTTTGGCCTCTAGCTCAGCCGGCATCTAGGGAAACCTACCAAACCTGTGCCTTTTTGAAAACTAGAGACCTAGGGGAATCCAAGATGGGGTGGCTTGTGAACCTCTGACCAGGTTCTGTTACCCAGAATCCTTTGCAAACCTCAGAATTTGTCTAAAAAAACAAATTTTCCTCACATTTCGGTGACAGAAAGTTTTGGAATCTGAGAGGAGCCACAAATTTCCTTCCACCCAGCGTTCCCCCAAGTGTCCCGATAAAAATGATACCTCACTTGTGTGGGTAGGCCTAGCGCCCGCGACAGGAAATGCCCCAAAACACAACATGGACACATCCCATTTTTTTTGACTGAAAACAGAGGTGTTTTTTGCAAAGTGCCTACCTGTAGATTTTGGCCCCTAGCTCAGCCGGCACCTAGGGAAACCTACCAAACCTGTGCATTTTTGAAAACTAGAGACCTAGGGGAATCCAAGATGGGGTGACTTGTGGGGCTCTGACCAGGTTCTGTTATCTCAGAATCCTTTGCAAACCTCAAAATTTGGCTAAAAAAACACATTTTCCTCACATTTCGGTGACAGAAAGTTCTAGAATCTGAGAGGAGCCACAAATTTCCTTCCACCCAGCGTTCTCCCAAGTCTCCCGATAAAAATTATACCTAACTTGTGTGAGTAGGCCTAGCGCCCGCGACAGGAAATGCCCCAAAACACAACGTGGACACATCCCATTTTTTGACAGAAAACAGAGGTGTTTTTTGCAAAGTGCCTACCTGTAGATTTTGGCCTCTTGCTCAGCCGGCACCTAGGGAAACCTACCAAACCTGTGCCTTTTTGAAAACTAGAGACATAGGGGAATCGAAGATGGGGTGACTTGTGGGGCTCTGGCCAGGTTCTGTTAGCCAGAATCCTTTGCAAACCTCAAAATTTGGCTAAAAAACACATTTTCCTCACATTTCGGTGACAGAAAGTTCTGGAATCTGAGAGGAGCCACAAATTTCCTTCCACCCAGCGTTCCCCCAAGTGTCCCGATGAAAATGATACCTCACTTGTGTGGGTAGGCCTAGCGCCTGCGACAGGAAATGCCCCAAAACACAACGTGGACACATCCCATTTTTTGACAGAAAACAGAGGTGTTTTTTGCAAAGTGCCTACCTGTAGATTTTGGCCTCTAGCTCAGCCGGCACCTAGGGAAACCTACCAAACCAGTGCATTTTTTAAAACTAGAGACCTAGGGTAATCTAAGATGGGGTGACTTGTGGGGCTCTGACCAGGTTCTGTTACCCAGAATCCTTTGCAAACCTCAAAATGTGGCTAAAAAAACACATTTTCCTCACATTTCGGTGACAGAAAGTTCTGGAATCTGAGAGGAGCCACAAATTTCCTTCCACCCAGCGTTCCCAGAAGTGTCCCGATAAAAATGATACCTCACTTGTGTGGGTAGGCCTAGCGCCCGCGACAGGAAATGCCCCAAGACACAACATGGACACATCCCATTTTTTGACAGAAAACAGAGGTGTTTTTTGCAAAGTGCCTACCTGTAGATTTTGGCCTCTTGCTCAGCCGGCACCTAGGGAAATCTACCAAACCAGTGCATTTTTTAAAACTAGAGACCTAGGGGAAACCAAGATGGGGTGACATGTGGGGCTCTGACCAGGTTCTGTTATCCAGAATCCTTTGCAAACCTCAAAATTTGGCTAAAAAAACACATTTTCCTCACATTTTGGTGACAGAAAGTTGTGGAATCTGAGAGGAGCCACACATTTCCTTCCACCCAGCGTTCCCCCAAGTGTCCCGATGAAAATGATACCTCACTTGTGTGGGTAGGCCTAGCGCCTGCGACAGGAAATGCCCCAAAACACAACGTGGACACATCCCATTTTTTGACAGAAAACAGAGGTGTTTTTTGCAAAGTGCCTACCTGTAGATTTTGGCCTCTAGCTCAGCCGGCACCTAGGGAAACCTACCAAACCAGTGCATTTTTTAAAACTAGAGACCTAGGGTAATCTAAGATGGGGTGACTTGTGGGGCTCTGACCAGGTTCTGTTACCCAGAATCCTTTGCAAACCTCAAAATGTGGCTAAAAAAACACATTTTCCTCACATTTCGGTGACAGAAAGTTCTGGAATCTGAGAGGAGCCACAAATTTCCTTCCACCCAGCGTTCCCAGAAGTGTCCCGATAAAAATGATACCTCACTTGTGTGGGTAGGCCTAGCGCCCGCGACAGGAAATGCCCCAAAACACAACATGGACACATCCCATTTTTTGACAGAAAACAGAGGTGTTTTTTGCAAAGTGCCTACCTGTAGATTTTGGCCTCTTGCTCAGCCGGCACCTAGGGAAATCTACCAAACCAGTGCATTTTTTAAAACTAGAGACCTAGGGGAAACCAAAATGGGGTGACATGTGGGGCTCTGACCAGGTTCTGTTATCCAGAATCCTTTGCAAACCTCAAAATTTGGCTAAAAAAAACACATTTTCCTCACATTTTGGTGACAGAAAGTTGTGGAATCTGAGAGGAGCCACACATTTCCTTCCACCCAGCGTTCCCCCAATTTTCCCAATGAAAATGATACCTAACTTGTGTGGGTAGGCCTAGCGCCCGCGACAGGAAATGCCCCAAAACTTAACGTGGACAAATCCCATTTTTTGACAGAAAACAGAGGTGTTTTTTGCAAAGTGCCTACCTGTAGATTTTGGCCTCTAGCTCAGCCGGCATCTAGGGAAACCTACCAAACCTGTGCCTTTTTGAAAACTAGAGACCTAGGGGAATCCAAGATGGGGTGGCTTGTGAACCTCTGACCAGGTTCTGTTACCCAGAATCCTTTGCAAACCTCAGAATTTGTCTAAAAAAACAAATTTTCCTCACATTTCGGTGACAGAAAGTTTTGGAATCTGAGAGGAGCCACAAATTTCCTTCCACCCAGCGTTCCCCCAAGTGTCCCGATAAAAATGATACCTCACTTGTGTGGGTAGGCCTAGCGCCCGCGACAGGAAATGCCCCAAAACACAACATGGACACATCCCATTTTTTTTGACAGAAAACAGAGGTGTTTTTTGCAAAGTGCCTACCTGTAGATTTTGGCCCCTAGCTCAGCCGGCACCTAGGGAAACCTACCAAACCTGTGCATTTTTGAAAACTAGAGACCTAGGGGAATCCAAGATGGGGTGACTTGTGGGGCTCTGACCAGGTTCTGTTATCTCAGAATCCTTTGCAAACCTCAAAATTTGGCTAAAAAAACACATTTTCCTCACATTTCGGTGACAGAAAGTTCTAGAATCTGAGAGGAGCCACAAATTTCCTTCCACCCAGCGTTCTCCCAAGTCTCCCGATAAAAATTATACCTAACTTGTGTGAGTAGGCCTAGCGCCCGCGACAGGAAATGCCCCAAAACACAACGTGGACACATCCCATTTTTTGACAGAAAACAGAGGTGTTTTTTGCAAAGTGCCTACCTGTAGATTTTGGCCTCTTGCTCAGCCGGCACCTAGGGAAACCTACCAAACCTGTGCCTTTTTGAAAACTAGAGACATAGGGGAATCGAAGATGGGGTGACTTGTGGGGCTCTGGCCAGGTTCTGTTAGCCAGAATCCTTTGCAAACCTCAAAATTTGGCTAAAAAACACATTTTCCTCACATTTCGGTGACAGAAAGTTCTGGAATCTGAGAGGAGCCACAAATTTCCTTCCACCCAGCGTTCCCCCAAGTGTCCCGATGAAAATGATACCTCACTTGTGTGGGTAGGCCTAGCGCCTGCGACAGGAAATGCCCCAAAACACAACGTGGACACATCCCATTTTTTGACAGAAAACAGAGGTGTTTTTTGCAAAGTGCCTACCTGTAGATTTTGGCCTCTAGCTCAGCTGGCACCTAGGGAAACCTACCAAACCAGTGCATTTTTTAAAACTAGAGACCTAGGGTAATCTAAGATGGGGTGACTTGTGGGGCTCTGACCAGGTTCTGTTACCCAGAATCCTTTGCAAACCTCAAAATGTGGCTAAAAAAACACATTTTCCTCACATTTCGGTGACAGAAAGTTCTGGAATCTGAGAGGAGCCACAAATTTCCTTCCACCCAGCGTTCCCAGAAGTGTCCCGATAAAAATGATACCTCACTTGTGTGGGTAGGCCTAGCGCCCGCGACAGGAAATGCCCCAAGACACAACATGGACACATCCCATTTTTTGACAGAAAACAGAGGTGTTTTTTGCAAAGTGCCTACCTGTAGATTTTGGCCTCTTGCTCAGCCGGCACCTAGGGAAATCTACCAAACCAGTGCATTTTTTAAAACTAGAGACCTAGGGGAAACCAAGATGGGGTGACATGTGGGGCTCTGACCAGGTTCTGTTATCCAGAATCCTTTGCAAACCTCAAAATTTGGCTAAAAAAACACATTTTCCTCACATTTTGGTGACAGAAAGTTGTGGAATCTGAGAGGAGCCACACATTTCCTTCCACCCAGCGTTCCCCCAATTTTCCCAATGAAAATGATACCTAACTTGTGTGGGTAGGCCTAGCGCCCGCGACAGGAAATGCCCCAAAACTTAACGTGGACAAATCCCATTTTTTGACAGAAAACAGAGGTGTTTTTTGCAAAGTGCCTACCTGTAGATTTTGGCCTCTTGCTCAGCCGGCACCAAGGGAAATCTACCAAACCTGTGCATTTTTTAAAACTAGAGACCTAGGGGAAACCAAGATGGGGTGACATGTGGGGCTCTGACCAGGTTCTGTTATCCAGAATCCTTTGCAAACCTCACAATTTGGCTAAAAAAACACATTTTCCTCACATTTTGGTGACAGAAAGTTCTGGAATCTGAGAGGAGAAACACATTTCCTTCCACCCAGCGTTCCCCCAATTTTCCCAATGAAAATGATACCTAACTTGTGTGGGTAGGCCTAGCGCCCGCGACAGGAAATGCCCCAAAACTTAACGTGGACACATCCCATTTTTTGACAGAAAAAAGAGGTGTTTTTTGCAAAGTGCCTACCTGTAGATTTTGGCCCCTAGCTCAGCCGGCACCTAGGGAAACCTACCAAACCTGTGCCTTTTTGAAAACTAGAGACCTAGGGGAATCCAAGATGGGGTGACTTGTGGGGCTCTGACCAGGTTCTGTTACCCAGAATCCTTTGCAAACCTCAAAATTTGGCTAAAAAAACACATTTTCCTCACATTTCGGTGACAGAAAGTTCTAGAATCTGAGAGGAGCCACAAATTTCCTTCCACCCAGCGTTCCCCCAAGTCTCCAGATAAAAATTATACCTAACTTGTGTGGGTAGGCCTAGCGCCCGCGACAGGAAATGCCCCAAAACACAACGTGGACACATCCCATTTTTTGACAGAAAACAGAGGTGTTTTTTGCAAAGTGCCTATCTGTAGATTTTGACCTCTAGCTCAGCCGGCACCTAGGGAAACCTACCAAACCTGTGCCTTTTTGAAAACTAGAGACCTAGGGGAATCCAAGATGGGGTGACTTGTGAACCTCTGACCAGGTTCTGTTACCCAGAATCCTTTGCAAACCTCAGAATTTGGCTAAAAAAACACATTTTCCTCACATTTCGGTGACAGAAAGTTCTGGAATCTGAAAGGAGCCACAAATTTCCTTCCACCCAGCGTTCCCCCAACTGTCCCGATAAAAATGATACCTCACTTGTGTGGGTAGGCCTAGCACCCGCGACAGGAAATGCCCCTAAAAAAAACATGAACACATCCCATTTTTTGACAGAAAACAGGTGTTTTTTGCAAAGTGCCTACCTGTAGATTTTGGCCTCTTGCTCAGCCGGCACCTAGGGAAACCTACCAAACCTGTGCATTTTTTAAAACTAGAGACCTAGGGGAAACCAAGATGGGGTGACATGTGGGGTTCTGATCAGGTTCTGTTACCCAGAATCCTTTGCAAACCTCAAAATTTGGGTAAAAAAACACATTTTCCTCACATTTCGGTGACAGAAAGTTCTGGAATCTGAGAGGAGCCACACATTTCCTTCCACCCAGCGTTCCCCCAATTTTCCCAATGAAAATGACACCTAACTTGTGTGGGTAGGCCTAGCGCCTGCAACAGGAAATGCCCCAAAACACAACATGGACACATTCCATTTTTTGACAGAAAACAGAGGAGTTTTTTGCAAAGTGCCTACCTGTAGATTTTGGCCTCTAGCTCAGCCGGCACCTAGGGAAACCTACCAAACCAGTGCATGTTTTAAAACTAGAGACCTAGGGGAATCCAAGATGGGGTGACTTGTGGGGCTCTGACCAGGGTCTGTTACCCAGAATCCTTTGCAAACCTCAAAATGTGGCTAAAAAAACAAATTTTCCTCACATTTCGGTGACAGAAAGTTTTGGATTCTGAGAGGAGCCACAAATTTTCTTCCACCCAGCGTTCCCCGAAGTGTCCCGATAAAAATGATACCTCATTTGTGTGGGTAGGCCTAGCGCCCGCGACAGGAAATGCCCCAAAACACAACGTGGACACATCCCATTTTTTGACAGAAAACAGAGGAGTTTTTTGCAAAGTGCCTACCTGTAGATTTTGGACTCTAGCTCAGTCGGCACCTAGGGAAACCTAACAAACCAGTGCATTTTTTAAAACTAGAGACCTAGGGGAATCCAAGATGGGGTGACTTGTGGGGTTCTGACCAGGGTCTGTTACCCAGACTCCTTTGCAAACCTCAAAATGTGGCTAAAAAAACACATTTCCCTCACATTTCGGTGACTGAAAGTTCTGGAATCTGAGAGGAGCCACAAATTTCCTTCCACCCAGCGTTCCCCGAAGTGTCCCGATAAAAATGATACATAACTTGTGTGGGTAGGCCTAGCGCCTGCAACAGGAAATGCCCCAAAGCACAACGTGGACACATCCCATTTTTTTGACAGAAAACAGAGGAGTTTTTTGCAAAGTGCCTACCTGTAGATTTTGGCCTCTAGCTCAGCCGGCACCTAGGGAAACCTACCAAACCTGTGCATTTTTGAAAACTAGAGACCTAGGGGAATCCAAGATGGGGTGACTTGTGAACCTCTGACCAGGTTCTGCTACCCAGAATCCTTTGCAAACCTCAAAATTTGGCTAAAAAACACATTTTCCTCACATTTCGGTGACAGAAAGTTCTGGAATCTGAGAGGAGCCACAAATTTCCTTCCACCCAGCGTTCCCCCAAGTATCCAGATGTAAATGATACCTCACTTGTGTGGTTAGGCCTAGCGCCCGCAACAGGAAATGCCCCAAAACACAACGTGGACACATCCCATTTTTTGACAGAAAACAGAGGTGTTTTTTGCAAAGTGCCTACCTGTAGATTTTGGCCCCTAGCTCAGCCGGCACCTAGGGAAACCTACCAAACCTGTGCATTTTTGAAAACTAGAGACCTAGGGGAGTCCAAGATGGGGTGACTTGTGGGGCTCTGACCAGGTTCTGTTATCTCAGAATCCTTTGCAAACCTCAAAATTTGGCTAAAAAAACACATTTTCCTCACATTTCGGTGACAGAAAGTTCTAGAATCTGAGAGGAGCCACAAATTTCCTTCCACCCAGCGTTCCCCCAAGTCTCCCGATAAAAATTATACCTAACTTGTGTGAGTAGGCCTAGCGCCCGCTACAGGAAATGCCCCAAAACACAACGTGGACACATCCCATTTTTTGACAGAAAACAGAGGTGTTTTTTGCAAAGTGCCTACCTGTAGATTTTGGCCTCTTGCTCAGCCGGCACCTAGGGAAACCTACCAAACCTGTGCCTTTTTGAAAACTAGAGACATAGGGGAATCGAAGATGGGGTGACTTGTGGGGCTCTGGCCAGGTTCTGTTACCCAGAATCCTTTGCAAACCTCAAAATTCGGCTAAAAAACACATTTTCCTCACATTTCGGTGACAGAAAGTTCTGGAATCTGAGAGGAGCCACAAATTTCCTTCCACCCAGCGTTACCCCAAGTGTCCCGATGAAAATGATACCTCACTTGTGTGGGTAGGCCTAGCGCCTGCGACAGGAAATGCCCCAAAACACAACGTGGACACATCCCATTTTTTGACAGAAAACAGAGGAGTTTTTTGCAAAGTGCCTACCTGTAGATTTTGGACTCTAGCTCAGTCGGCACCTAGGGAAACCTACCAAACCAGTGCATTTTTAAAAACTAGAGACCTAGGGGAATCCAAGATGGGGTGACTTGTGGGGCTCTGACCAGGTTCTGTTACCCAGACTCCTTTGCAAACCTCAAAATGTGGCTAAAAAAACACATTTCCCTCACATTTCGGTGACTGAAAGTTCTGGAATCTGAGAGGAGCCACAAATTTCCTTCCACCCAGCGTTCCCCGAAGTGTCCCGATAAAAATGATACCTAACTTGTGTGGGTAGGCCTAGCGCCTGCAACAGGAAATGCCCCAAAACACAACGTGGACACATCCCATTTTTTGACAGAAAACAGAGGAGTTTTTTGCAAAGTGCCTACCTGTAGATTTTGGCCTCTAGCTCAGCCGGCACCTAGGGAAACCTACCAAACCAGTGCATTTTTTAAAACTAGAGACCTAGGGTAATCTAAGATGGGGTGACTTGTGGGGCTCTGACCAGGTTCTGTTACCCAGAATCCTTTGCAAACCTCAAAATGTGGCTAAAAAAACACATTTTCCTCACATTTCGGTGACAGAAAGTTCTGGAATCTGAGAGGAGCCACAAATTTCCTTCCAACCAGCGTTCCCAGAAGTGTCCCGATAAAAATGATACCTCACTTGTGTGGGTAGGCCTAGCGCCCGCGACAGGAAATGCCCCAAAACACAACATGGACACATCCCATTTTTTGACAGAAAACAGAGGTGTTTTTTGCAAAGTGCCTACCTGTAGATTTTGGCCTCTTGCTCAGCCGGCACCTAGGGAAATCTACCAAACCTGTGCATTTTTTAAAACTAGAGACCTAGGGGAAACCAAGATGGGGTGAAATGTGGGGCTCTGACCAGGTTCTGTTATCCAGAATCCTTTGCAAACCTCAAAATTTGGCTAAAAAAACACATTTTCCTCACATTTTGGTTACAGAAAGTTGTGGAATCTGAGAGGAGCCACACATTTCCTTCCACCCAGCGTTCCCCCAATTTTCCCAATGAAAATGATACCTAACTTGTGTGGGTAGGCCTAGCGCCTGCGACAGGAAATGCCCCAAAATTTAACGTGGACAAATCCCATTTTTTGACAGAAAACAGAGGTGTTTTCTGCAAAGTGCCTACCTGTAGATTTTGGCCTCTAGCTCAGCCGGCATCTAGGGAAACCTACCAAACCTGTGCCTTTTTGAAAACTAGAGACCTTGGGGAATCCAAGATGGGGTGGCTTGTGAACCTCTGACCAGGTTCTGTTACCCAGAATCCTTGGCAAACCTCAGAATTTGTCTAAAAAAACACATTTTCCTCACATTTCGGTGACAGAAAGTTTTGGAATCTGAGAGGAGCCACAAATTTCCTTCCACCCAGCGTTCCCCCAAGTGTCCCGATAAAAATGATACCTCACTTGTGTGGGTAGGCCTAGCGCCCGCGACAGGAAATGCCCCAAAACACAACATGGACACATCCCATTTTTTGACAGAAAACAGAGGTGTTTTTTACAAAGTGCCTACCTGTAGATTTTGGCCTCTTGCTCAGCCGGCACCTAGGGAAATCTACCAAACCTGTGCATTTTTTAAAACTAGAGACCTAGGGGAAACCAAGATGGGGTGACATGTGGGGCTCTGACCAGGTTCTGTTATCCAGAATCCTTTGCAAACCTCAAAATTTGGCTAAAAAAACACATTTTCCTCACATTTTGGTGACAGAAAGTTCTGGAATCTGAGAGGAGCCACACATTTCCTTCCACCCAGCGTTCCCCCAATTTTCCCAATGAAAATGATACCTAACTTGTGTGGGTAGGCCTAGCGCCCGCGACAGGAAATGCCCCAAAACTTAACGTGGACACATCCCATTTTTTGACAGAAAACAGAGGTGTTTTTTGCAAAGTGCCTACCTGTAGATTTTGGCCCCTAGCTCAGCCGGCACCTAGTGAAACCTACCAAACCTGTGCCTTTTTGAAAACTAGAGACCTAGGGGAATCCAAGATGGGGTGACTTGTGGGGCTCTGACCAGGTTCTGTTACCCAGAATCCTTTGCAAACCTCAAAATTTGGCTAAAAAAACACATTTTCCTCACATTTCGGTGACAGAAAGTTCTAGAATCTGAGAGGAGCCACAAATTTCCTTCCACCCAGCGTTCCCCCAAGTCTCCTGAGAAAAATTATACCTAACTTGTGTGGGTAGGCCTAGCGCCCGCGACAGGAAATGCCCCAAAACACAACGTGGACACATCCCATTTTTTGACAGAAAACAGAGGTGTTTTTTGCAAAGTGCCTACATGTAGATTTTGACCTCTAGCTCAGCCGGCACCTAGGGAAACCTACCAAACCTGTGCCTTTTTGAAAACTAGAGACCTAGGGGAATCCAAGATGGGGTGACTTGTGAACCTCTGACCAGGTTCTGTTACCCAGAATCCTTTGCAAACCTCAGAATTTGGCTAAAAAAACACATTTTCCTCACATTTCGGTGACAGAAAGTTCTGGAATCTGAGAGGAGCCACAAATTTCCTTCCACCCAGCGTTCCCCCAAGTGTCCCGATAAAAATGATACCTCATTTGTGTGGGTAGGCCTAGCGCCCGCGACAGGAAATGCCCCAAAACACAACGTGGACACATACCATTTTTTGACAGAAAACAGAGGTGTTTTTTGCAAATTGCCTACCTGTAGATTTTGGCCTCTTGCTCAGCCGGCACCTAGGGAAACCTACCAAACCTGTGCATTTTTTAAAACTAGAGACCTAGGGGAAACCAAGATGGGGTGACATGTGGGGTTCTGACCAGGTTCTGTTACCCAGAATCCTTTGCAAACCTCAAAATTTGGCTAAAAAAATACATTTTCCTCACATTTCGGTGACAGAAAGTTCTGGAATCTGAGAGGAGCCACACATTTCCTGCCACCCAGCGTTCCCCCAATTTTCCCAATGAAAATGATACCTAACTTGTGTGGGTGGGCCTAGCGCCTGCAACAGGAAATGCCCCAAAACACAACGTGGACACATCCTATTTTTTGTCAGAAAACAGAGGAGTTTTTTGCAAAGTGCCTACCTGTAGATTTTGGCCTCTAGCTCAGCCGGCACCTAGGGAAACCTACCAAACCTGTGCCTTTTTGAAAACTAGAGACCTAGGGGAATCCAAGATGGGGTGACTTGTGAACCTCTGACCAGGTTCTGCTACCAAGAATCCTTTGCAAACCTCAAAATTTGGCTAAAAAACACATTTTCCTCACATTTCGGTGACAGAAAGTTCTGGAATCTGAGAGGAGCCACAAATTTCCTTCCACCCAGCGTTCCCCCAAGTGTCCAGATGAAAATGATACCTCACTTGTGTGGGTAGGCCTAGCGCCCGCAACAGGAAATGCCCCAAAACACAACGTGGACACATCCCATTTTTTGACAGAAAACAGAGGTGTTTTTTGCAAAGTGCCTACCTGTAGATTTTGGCCTCTTGCTCAGCCGGCACCTAGGGAAATCTACCAAACCTGTGCATTTTTTAAAACTAGAGACCTAGGGGAAACCAAGATGGGGTGACATGTGGGGCTCTGACCAGGTTCTGTTATCCAGAATCCTTTGCAAACCTCAAAATTTGGCTAAAAAAACACATTTTCCTCACATTTTGGTGACAGAAAGTTCTGGAATCTGAGAGGAGCCACACATTTCTTTCCACCCAGCGTTCCCCCAATTTTCCCAATGAAAATGATACCTAACTTGTGTGGGTAGGCCTAGCGCCCGCGACAGGAAATGCCCCAAAACTTAACGTGGACACATCCCATTTTTTGACAGAAAACAGAGGTGTTTTTTGCAAAGTGCCTACCTGTAGATTTTGGCCCCTAGCTCAGCCGGCACCTAGGGAAACCTACCAAACCTGTGCCTTTTTGAAAACTAGAGACCTAGGGGAATCCAAGATGGGGTGACTTGTGGGGCTCTGACCAGGTTCTGTTACCCAGAATCCTTTGCAAACCTCAAAATTTGGCTAAAAAAACACATTTTCCTCACATTTCGGTGACAGAAAGTTCTAGAATCTGAGAGGAGCCACTAATTTCCTTCCACCCAGCGTTCCCCCAAGTCTCCCGATAAAAATTGTACCTAACTTGTGTGGGTAGGCCTAGCGCCCGCGACAGGAAATGCCCCAAAACACAACGTGGACACATCCCATTTTTTGACAGAAAACAGAGGTGTTTTTTGCAAAGTGCCTATCTGTAGATTTTGACCTCTAGCTCAGCCGGGACCTAGGGAAACCTACCAAACCTGTGCCTTTTTGAAAACTAGAGACCTAGGGGAATCCAAGATGGGGTGACTTGTGAACCTCTGACCAGGTTCTGTTACCCAGAATCCTTTGCAAACCTCAGAATTTGGCTAAAAAAACACATTTTCCTCACATTTCGGTGACAGAAAGTTCTGGAATCTGAAAGGAGCCACAAATTTCCTTCCACCCAGCGTTCCCCCAACTGTCCCGATAAAAATGATACCTCACTTGTGTGGGTAGGCCTGGCACCGCGACAGGAAATGCCCCTAAAAAAAACATGAACACATCCCATTTTTTGACAGAAAACAGGTGTTTTTTGCAAAGTGCCTACCTGTAGATTTTGGCCTCTTGCTCAGCCGGCACCTAGGGAAACCTACCACACCTGTGCATTTTTTAAAACTAGAGACCTAGGGGAAACCAAGATGGGGTGACATGTGGGGTTCTGATCAGGTTCTGTTACCCAGAATCCTTTGCAAACCTCAAAATTTGGCTAAAAAAACACGTTTTCCTCACATTTCGGTGACAGAAAGTTCTGGAATCTGAGAGGAGCCACACATTTCCTTCCACCCAGCGTTCCCCCAATTTTCCCAATGAAAATGACACCTAACTTGTGTGGGTAGGCCTAGCGCCTGCAACAGGAAATGCCCCAAAACACAACATGGACACATCCCATTTTTTGACAGAAAACAGAGGAGTTTTTTGCAAAGTGCCTACCTGTAGATTTTGGCCTCTAGCTCAGCCGGCACCTAGGGAAACCTACCAAACCAGTGCATGTTTTAAAACTAGAGACCTAGGGGAATCCAAGATGGGGTGACTTGTGGGGCTCTGACCAGGTTCTGTTACCCAGAATCCTTTGCAAACCTCAAAATGTGGCTAAAAAAACAAATTTTCCTCACATTTCGGTGACAGAAAGTTTTGGATTCTGAGAGGAGCCACAAATTTCCTTCCACCCAGCGTTCCCCGAAGTGTCCCGATAAAAATGATACCTCACTTGTGTGGGTAGGCCTAGCGCCCGCGACAGGAAATGCCCCAAAACACAACATGGACACATCCCATTTTTTGACAGAAAACAGAGGTGTTTTTTGCAAAGTGCCTACCTGTAGATTTTGGCCTCTTGCTCAGCCGGCACCTAGGGAAATCTACCAAACCTGTGCATTTTTTAAAACTAGAGACCTAGGGGAAACCAAGATGGGGTGAAATGTGGGGCTCTGACCAGGTTCTGTTATCCAGAATCCTTTGCAAACCTCAAAATTTGGCTAAAAAAACACATTTTCCTCACATTTTGGTTACAGAAAGTTGTGGAATCTGAGAGGAGCCACACATTTCCTTCCACCCAGCGTTCCCCCAATTTTCCCAATGAAAATGATACCTAACTTGTGTGGGTAGGCCTAGCGCCCGCGACAGGATATGCCCCAAAATTTAACGTGGACAAATCCCATTTTTTGACAGAAAACAGAGGTGTTTTCTGCAAAGTGCCTACCTGTAGATTTTGGCCTCTAGCTCAGCCGGCATCTAGGGAAACCTACCAAACCTGTGCCTTTTTGAAAACTAGAGACCTTGGGGAATCCAAGATGGGGTGGCTTGTGAACCTCTGACCAGGTTCTGTTACCCAGAATCCTTGGCAAACCTCAGAATTTGTCTAAAAAAACACATTTTCCTCACATTTCGGTGACAGAAAGTTTTGGAATCTGAGAGGAGCCACAAATTTCCTTCCACTCAGCGTTCCCCCAAGTGTCCCGATAAAAATGATACCTCACTTGTGTGGGTAGGCCTAGCGCCCGCGACAGGAAATGCCCCAAAACACAACATGGACACATCCCATTTTTTGACAGAAAACAGAGGTGTTTTTTACAAAGTGCCTACCTGTAGATTTTGGCCTCTTGCTCAGCCGGCACCTAGGGAAATCTACCAAACCTGTGCATTTTTTAAAACTAGAGACCTAGGGGAAACCAAGATGGGGTGACATGTGGGGCTCTGACCAGGTTCTGTTATCCAGAATCCTTTGCAAACCTCAAAATTTGGCTAAAAAAACACATTTTCCTCACATTTTGGTGACAGAAAGTTCTGGAATCTGAGAGGAGCCACACATTTCCTTCCACCCAGCGTTCCCCCAATTTTCCCAATGAAAATGATACCTAACTTGTGTGGGTAGGCCTAGCGCCCGCGACAGGAAATGCCCCAAAACTTAACGTGGACACATCCCATTTTTTGACAGAAAACAGAGGTGTTTTTTGCAAAGTGCCTACCTGTAGATTTTGGCCCCTAGCTCAGCCGGCACCTAGGGAAACCTACCAAACCTGTGCCTTTTTGAAAACTAGAGACCTAGGGGAATCCAAGATGGGGTGACTTGTGGGGCTCTGACCAGGTTCTGTTACCCAGAATCCTTTGCAAACCTCAAAATTTGGCTAAAAAAACACATTTTCCTCACATTTCGGTGACAGAAAGTTCTAGAATCTGAGAGGAGCCACTAATTTCCTTCCACCCAGCGTTCCCCCAAGTCTCCCGATAAAAATTGTACCTAACTTGTGTGGGTAGGCCTAGCGCCCGCGACAGGAAATGCCCCAAAACACAACGTGGACACATCCCATTTTTTGACAGAAAACAGAGGTGTTTTTTGCAAAGTGCCTACATGTAGATTTTGACCTCTAGCTCAGCCGGCACCTAGGGAAACCTACCAAACCTGTGCCTTTTTGAAAACTAGAGACCTAGGGGAATCCAAGATGGGGTGACTTGTGAACCTCTGACCAGGTTCTGTTACCCAGAATCCTTTGCAAACCTCAGAATTTGGCTAAAAAAACACATTTTCCTCACATTTCGGTGACAGAAAGTTCTGGAATCTGAGAGGAGCCACAAATTTCCTTCCACCCAGCGTTCCCCCAAGTGTCCCGATAAAAATGATACCTCATTTGTGTGGGTAGGCCTAGCGCCCGCGACAGGAAATGCCCCAAAACACAACGTGGACACATACCATTTTTTGACAGAAAACAGAGGTGTTTTTTGCAAATTGCCTACCTGTAGATTTTGGCCTCTTGCTCAGCCGGCACCTAGGGAAACCTACCAAACCTGTGCATTTTTTAAAACTAGAGACCTAGGGGAAACCAAGATGGGGTGACATGTGGGGTTCTGACCAGGTTCTGTTACCCAGAATCCTTTGCAAACCTCAAAATTTGGCTAAAAAAATACATTTTCCTCACATTTCGGTGACAGAAAGTTCTGGAATCTGAGAGGAGCCACACATTTCCTGCCACCCAGCGTTCCCCCAATTTTCCCAATGAAAATGATACCTAACTTGTGTGGGTGGGCCTAGCGCCTGCAACAGGAAATGCCCCAAAACACAACGTGGACACATCCTATTTTTTGTCAGAAAACAGAGGAGTTTTTTGCAAAGTGCCTACCTGTAGATTTTGGCCTCTAGCTCAGCCGGCACCTAGGGAAACCTACCAAACCTGTGCCTTTTTGAAAACTAGAGACCTAGGGGAATCCAAGATGGGGTGGCTTGTGAACCTCTGACCAGGTTCTGCTACCAAGAATCCTTTGCAAACCTCAAAATTTGGCTAAAAAACACATTTTCCTCACATTTCGGTGACAGAAAGTTCTGGAATCTGAGAGGAGCCATAAATTTCCTTCCACCCAGCGTTCCCCCAAGTGTCCAGATGAAAATGATACCTCACTTGTGTGGGTAGGCCTAGCGCCCGCAACAGGAAATGCCCCAAAACACAACGTGGACACATCCCATTTTTTGACAGAAAACAGAGGTGTTTTTTGCAAAGTGCCTACCTGTAGATTTTGGCCTCTTGCTCAGCCGGCACCTAGGGAAATCTACCAAACCTGTGCATTTTTTAAAACTAGAGACCTAGGGGAAACCAAGATGGGGTGACATGTGGGGCTCTGACCAGGTTCTGTTATCCAGAATCCTTTGCAAACCTCAAAATTTGGCTAAAAAAAACACATTTTCCTCACATTTTGGTGACAGAAAGTTCTGGAATCTGAGAGGAGCCACACATTTCTTTCCACCCAGCGTTCCCCCAATTTTCCCAATGAAAATGATACCTAACTTGTGTGGGTAGGCCTAGCGCCCGCGACAGGAAATGCCCCAAAACTTAACGTGGACACATCCCATTTTTTGACAGAAAACAGAGGTGTTTTTTGCAAAGTGCCTACCTGTAGATTTTGGCCCCTAGCTCAGCCGGCACCTAGGGAAACCTACCAAACCTGTGCCTTTTTGAAAACTAGAGACCTAGGGGAATCCAAGATGGGGTGACTTGTGGGGCTCTGACCAGGTTCTGTTACCCAGAATCCTTTGCAAACCTCAAAATTTGGCTAAAAAAACACATTTTCCTCACATTTCGGTGACAGAAAGTTCTAGAATCTGAGAGGAGCCACTAATTTCCTTCCACCCAGCGTTCCCCCAAGTCTCCCGATAAAAATTGTACCTAACTTGTGTGGGTAGGCCTAGCGCCCGCGACAGGAAATGCCCCAAAACACAACGTGGACACATCCCATTTTTTGACAGAAAACAGAGGTGTTTTTTGCAAAGTGCCTATCTGTAGATTTTGACCTCTAGCTCAGCCGGGACCTAGGGAAACCTACCAAACCTGTGCCTTTTTGAAAACTAGAGACCTAGGGGAATCCAAGATGGGGTGACTTGTGAACCTCTGACCAGGTTCTGTTACCCAGAATCCTTTGCAAACCTCAGAATTTGGCTAAAAAAACACATTTTCCTCACATTTCGGTGACAGAAAGTTCTGGAATCTGAAAGGAGCCACAAATTTCCTTCCACCCAGCGTTCCCCCAACTGTCCCGATAAAAATGATACCTCACTTGTGTGGGTAGGCCTGGCACCGCGACAGGAAATGCCCCTAAAAAAAACATGAACACATCCCATTTTTTGACAGAAAACAGGTGTTTTTTGCAAAGTGCCTACCTGTAGATTTTGGCCTCTTGCTCAGCCGGCACCTAGGGAAACCTACCACACCTGTGCATTTTTTAAAACTAGAGACCTAGGGGAAACCAAGATGGGGTGACATGTGGGGTTCTGATCAGGTTCTGTTACCCAGAATCCTTTGCAAACCTCAAAATTTGGCTAAAAAAACACGTTTTCCTCACATTTCGGTGACAGAAAGTTCTGGAATCTGAGAGGAGCCACACATTTCCTTCCACCCAGCGTTCCCCCAATTTTCCCAATGAAAATGACACCTAACTTGTGTGGGTAGGCCTAGCGCCTGCAACAGGAAATGCCCCAAAACACAACATGGACACATCCCATTTTTTGACAGAAAACAGAGGAGTTTTTTGCAAAGTGCCTACCTGTAGATTTTGGCCTCTAGCTCAGCCGGCACCTAGGGAAACCTACCAAACCAGTGCATGTTTTAAAACTAGAGACCTAGGGGAATCCAAGATGGGGTGACTTGTGGGGCTCTGACCAGGTTCTGTTACCCAGAATCCTTTGCAAACCTCAAAATGTGGCTAAAAAAACAAATTTTCCTCACATTTCGGTGACAGAAAGTTTTGGATTCTGAGAGGAGCCACAAATTTCCTTCCACCCAGCGTTCCCCGAAGTGTCCCGATAAAAATGATACCTCATTTGTGTGGGTAGGCCTAGCGCCCGCGACAGGAAATGCCCCAAAACACAACGTGGACACATACCATTTTTTGACAGAAAACAGAGGTGTTTTTTGCAAATTGCCTACCTGTAGATTTTGTCCTCTTGCTCAGCCGGCACCTAGGGAAACCTACCAAACCTGTGCATTTTTTAAAACTAGAGACCTAGGGGAAACCAAGATGGGGTGACATGTGGGGTTCTGACCAGGTTCTGTTACCCAGAATCCTTTGCAAACCTCAAAATTTGGCTAAAAAAACACATTTTCCTCACATTTCGGTGACAGAAAGTTCTGGAATCTGAGAGGAGCCACACATTTCCTGCCACCCAGCGTTCCCCCAATTTTCCCAATGAAAATGATACCTAACTTGTGTGGGTGGGCCTAGTGCCTGCAACAGGAAATGCCCCAAAACACAACGTGGACACATCCTATTTTTTGTCAGAAAACAGAGGAGTTTTTTGCAAAGTGCCTACCTGTAGATTTTGGCCTCTAGCTCAGCCGGCACCTAGGGAAACCTACCAAACCTGTGCATTTTTGAAAACTAGAGACCTAGGGGAATCCAAGATGGGGTGACTTGTGAACCTCTGACCAGGTTCTGCTACCCAGAATCCTTTGCAAACCTCAAAATTTGGCTAAAAAACACATTTTCCTCACATTTCGGTGACAGAAAGTTCTGGAATCTGAGAGGAGCCACAAATTTCCTTCCACCCAGCGTTCCCCCAAGTGTCCCGATAAAAATGATACCTCACTTGTGTGGGTAGGCCTAGCGCCCGCGACAGGAAATGCCCCAAAACACAACATGGACACATCCCATTTTTTGACAGAAAACAGAGGTGTTTTTTGCAAAGTGCCTACCTGTAGATTTTGGCCTCTTGCTCAGCCGGCACCTAGGGAAATCTACCAAACCTGTGCATTTTTTAAAACTAGAGACCTAGGGGAATCCAAGATGGGGTGACTTGTGGGGCTCTGACCAGGTTCTGTTACCCAGAATCCTTTGCAAACCTCAAAATTTGGCTAAAAAAACACATTTTCCTCACATTTCGGTGACAGAAAGTTCTAGAATCTGAGAGGAGCCACAAATTTCCTTCCACCCAGCGTTCCCCCAAGTCTCCCGATAAAAATTATACCTAACTTGTGTGGGTAGGCCTAGCGCCCACGACAGGAAATGCCCCAAAACACAACGTGGACACATCCCATTTTTTGACAGAAAACAGAGGTGTTTTTTGCAAAGTGCCTACCTGTAGATTTTGACCTCTAGCTCAGCCGGCACCTAGGGAAACCTACCAAACCTGTGCCTTTTTGAAAACTAGAGACCTAGGGGAATCCAAGATGGGGTGACTTGTGAACCTCTGACCAGGTTCTGTTACCCAGAATCCTTTGCAAACCTCAGAATTTGGCTAAAAAAACACATTTTCCTCACATTTCGGTGACAGAAAGTTCTGGAATCTGAAATGAGCCACAAATTTCCTTCCACCCAGCGTTCCCCCAACTGTCCCGATAAAAATGATACCTCACTTGTGTGGGTAGGCCTGGCACCCGCGACAGGAAATGCCCCTAAAAAAAACATGAACACATCCCATTTTTTGACAGAAAACAGGTGTTTTTTGCAAAGTGCCTACCTGTAGATTTTGGCCTCTTGCTCAGCCGGCACCTAGGGAAACCTACCACACCTGTGCATTTTTTAAAACTAGAGACCTAGGGGAAACCAAGATGGGGTGACATGTGGGGTTCTTATCAGGTTCTGTTACCCAGAATCCTTTGCAAACCTCAAAATTTGGCTAAAAAAACACGTTTTCCTCACATTTCGGTGACAGAAAGTTCTGGAATCTGAGAGGAGCCACACATTTCCTTCCACCCAGCGTTCCCCCAATTTTCCCAATGAAAATGACACCTAACTTGTGTGGGTAGGCCTAGCGCCTGCAACAGGAAATGCCCCAAAACACAACATAGACACATCCCATTTTTTGACAGAAAACAGAGGAGTTTTTTGCAAAGTGCCTACCTGTAGATTTTGGCCTCTAGCTCAGCCGGCAACTAGGGAAACCTACCAAACCAGTGCATGTTTTAAAACTAGAGACCTAGGGGAATCCAAGATGGGGTGACTTGTGGGGCTCTGACCAGGTTCTGTTACCCAGAATCCTTTGCAAACCTCAAAATGTGGCTAAAAAAACACATTTTCCTCACATTTCGGTGACAGAAAGTTCTGGAATCTGAGAGGAGCCACAAATTTCCTTCCACCCAGCGTTCCCCGAAGTGTCCCGATAAAAATGATACCTCATTTGTGTGGGTAGGCCTAGCGCCCGCGACAGGAAATGCCCCAAAACACAACGTGGACACATCCCATTTTTTGACAGAAAACAGAGGTGTTTTTTGCAAAGTGCCTACCTGTAGATTTTGGCCCCTAGCTCAGCCGGCACCTAGGGAAACCTACCAAACCTGTGCCTTTTTGAAAACTAGAGACCTAGGGGAATCCAAGATGGGGTGACTTGTGGGGCTCTGACCAGGTTCTGTTACCCAGAATCCTTTGCAAACCTCAAAATTTGGCTAAAAAAACACATTTTCCTCACATTTCGGTGACAGAAAGTTCTAGAATCTGAGAGGAGCCACTAATTTCCTTCCACCCAGCGTTCCCCCAAGTCTCCCGATAAAAATTGTACCTAACTTGTGTGGGTAGGCCTAGCGCCCGCGACAGGAAATGCCCCAAAACACAACGTGGACACATCCCATTTTTTGACAGAAAACAGAGGTGTTTTTTGCAAAGTGCCTATCTGTAGATTTTGACCTCTAGCTCAGCCGGGACCTAGGGAAACCTACCAAACCTGTGCCTTTTTGAAAACTAGAGACCTAGGGGAATCCAAGATGGGGTGACTTGTGAACCTCTGACCAGGTTCTGTTACCCAGAATCCTTTGCAAACCTCAGAATTTGGCTAAAAAAACACATTTTCCTCACATTTCGGTGACAGAAAGTTCTGGAATCTGAAAGGAGCCACAAATTTCCTTCCACCCAGCGTTCCCCCAACTGTCCCGATAAAAATGATACCTCACTTGTGTGGGTAGGCCTGGCACCGCGACAGGAAATGCCCCTAAAAAAAACATGAACACATCCCATTTTTTGACAGAAAACAGGTGTTTTTTGCAAAGTGCCTACCTGTAGATTTTGGCCTCTTGCTCAGCCGGCACCTAGGGAAACCTACCACACCTGTGCATTTTTTAAAACTAGAGACCTAGGGGAAACCAAGATGGGGTGACATGTGGGGTTCTGATCAGGTTCTGTTACCCAGAATCCTTTGCAAACCTCAAAATTTGGCTAAAAAAACACGTTTTCCTCACATTTCGGTGACAGAAAGTTCTGGAATCTGAGAGGAGCCACACATTTCCTTCCACCCAGCGTTCCCCCAATTTTCCCAATGAAAATGACACCTAACTTGTGTGGGTAGGCCTAGCGCCTGCAACAGGAAATGCCCCAAAACACAACATGGACACATCCCATTTTTTGACAGAAAACAGAGGAGTTTTTTGCAAAGTGCCTACCTGTAGATTTTGGCCTCTAGCTCAGCCGGCACCTAGGGAAACCTACCAAACCAGTGCATGTTTTAAAACTAGAGACCTAGGGGAATCCAAGATGGGGTGACTTGTAGGGCTCTGACCAGGTTCTGTTACCCAGAATCCTTTGCAAACCTCAAAATGTGGCTAAAAAAACAAATTTTCCTCACATTTCGGTGACAGAAAGTTTTGGATTCTGAGAGGAGCCACAAATTTCCTTCCACCCAGCGTTCCCCGAAGTGTCCCGATAAAAATGATACCTCATTTGTGTGGGTAGGCCTAGCGCCCGCGACAGGAAATGCCCCAAAACACAACGTGGACACATACCATTTTTTGACAGAAAACAGAGGTGTTTTTTGCAAATTGCCTACCTGTAGATTTTGTCCTCTTGCTCAGCCGGCACCTAGGGAAACCTACCAAACCTGTGCATTTTTTAAAACTAGAGACCTAGGGGAAACCAAGATGGGGTGACATGTGGGGTTCTGACCAGGTTCTGTTACCCAGAATCCTTTGCAAACCTCAAAATTTGGCTAAAAAAACACATTTTCCTCACATTTCGGTGACAGAAAGTTCTGGAATCTGAGAGGAGCCACACATTTCCTGCCACCCAGCGTTCCCCCAATTTTCCCAATGAAAATGATACCTAACTTGTGTGGGTGGGCCTAGTGCCTGCAACAGGAAATGCCCCAAAACACAACGTGGACACATCCTATTTTTTGTCAGAAAACAGAGGAGTTTTTTGCAAAGTGCCTACCTGTAGATTTTGGCCTCTAGCTCAGCCGGCACCTAGGGAAACCTACCAAACCTGTGCATTTTTGAAAACTAGAGACCTAGGGGAATCCAAGATGGGGTGACTTGTGAACCTCTGACCAGGTTCTGCTACCCAGAATCCTTTGCAAACCTCAAAATTTGGCTAAAAAACACATTTTCCTCACATTTCGGTGACAGAAAGTTCTGGAATCTGAGAGGAGCCACAAATTTCCTTCCACCCAGCGTTCCCCCAAGTGTCCAGATGAAAATGATACCTCACTTGTGTGGTTAGGCCTAGCGCCCGCAACAGGAAATGCCCCAAAACACAACGTGGACACATCCCATTTTTTGACAGAAAACAGAGGTGTTTTTTGCAAAGTGCCTACCTGTAGATTTTGGCCCCTAGCTCAGCCGGCACCTAGGGAAACCTACCAAACCTGTGCATTTTTGAAAACTAGAGACCTAGGGGAATCAAAGATGGGGTGACTTGTGGGGCTCTGACCAGGTTCTGTTATCTCAGAATCCTTTGCAAACCTCAAAATTTGGCTAAAAAAACACATTTTCCTCACATTTCGGTGACAGAAAGTTCTAGAATCTGAGAGGAGCCACAAATTTCCTTCCACCCAGCGTTCCCCCAAGTCTCCAGATAAAAATGATACCTAACTTGTGTGAGTAGGCCTAGCGCCCGCGACAGGAAATGCCCCAAAACACAACGTGGACACATCCCATTTTTTGACAGAAAACAGAGGTGTTTTTTGCAAAGTGCCTACCTGTAGATTTTGGCCTCTTGCTCAGCCGGCACCTAGGGAAACCTACCAAACCTGTGCCTTTTTGAAAACTAGAGACATAGGGGAATCGAAGATGGGGTGACTTGTGGGGCTCTGGCCAGGTTCTGTTACCCAGAATCCTTTGCAAACCTCAAAATTCGGCTAAAAAACACATTTTCCTCACATTTCGGTGACAGAAAGTTCTGGAATCGGAGAGGAGCCACAAATTTCCTTCCACCCAGCGTTACCCCAAGTGTCCCGATGAAAATGATACCTCACTTGTGTGGGTAGGCCTAGCGCCTGCGACAGGAAATGCCCCAAAACACAACGTGGACACATCCCATTTTTTGACAGAAAACAGAGGAGTTTTTTGCAAAGTGCCTACCTGTAGATTTTGGACTCTAGCTCAGTCGGCACCTAGGGAAACCTACCAAACCAGTGCATTTTTTAAAACTAGAGACCTAGGGGAATCCAAGATGGGGTGACTTGTGGGGCTCTGACCAGGTTCTGTTACCCAGACTCCTTTGCAAACCTCAAAATGTGGCTAAAAAAACACATTTCCCTCACATTTCGGTGACTGAAAGTTCTGGAATCTGAGAGGAGCCACAAATTTCCTTCCACCCAGCGTTCCCCGAAGTGTCCCGATAAAAATGATACCTAACTTGTGTGGGTAGGCCTAGCGCCTGCAACAGGAAATGCCCCAAAACACAACGTGGACACATCCCATTTTTTGACAGAAAACAGAGGAGTTTTTTGCAAAGTGCCTACCTGTAGATTTTGGCCTCTAGCTCAGCCGGCACCTAGGGAAACCTACCAAACCAGTGCATTTTTTAAAACTAGAGACCTAGGGTAATCTAAGATGGGGTGACTTGTGGGGCTCTGACCAGGTTCTGTTACCCAGAATCCTTTGCAAACCTCAAAATGTGGCTAAAAAAACACATTTTCCTCACATTTCGGTGACAGAAAGTTCTGGAATCTGAGAGGAGCCACAAATTTCCTTCCACCCAGCGTTCCCAGAAGTGTCCCGATAAAAATGATACCTCACTTGTGTGGGTAGGCCTAGCGCCCGCGACAGGAAATGCCCCAAAACACAACATGGACACATCCCATTTTTTGACAGAAAACAGAGGTGTTTTTTGCAAAGTGCCTACCTGTAGATTTTGGCCTCTTGCTCAGCCGGCACCTAGGGAAATCTACCAAACCTGTGCATTTTTTAAAACTAGAGACCTAGGGGAAACCAAGATGGGGTGACATGTGGGGCTCTGACCAGGTTCTGTTATCCAGAATCCTTTGCAAACCTCAAAATTTGGCTAAAAAAACACATTTTCCTCACATTTTGGTGACAGAAAGTTGTGGAATCTGAGAGGAGCCACACATTTCCTTCCACCCAGCGTTCCCCCAATTTTCCCAATGAAAATGATACCTAACTTGTGTGGGTAGGCCTAGCGCCCGCGACAGGAAATGCCCCAAAACTTAACGTGGACAAATCCAATTTTTTGACAGAAAACAGAGGTGTTTTCTGCAAAGTGCCTACCTGTAGATTTTGGCCTCTAGCTCAGCCGGCATCTAGGGAAACCTACCAAACCTGTGCCTTTTTGAAAACTAGAGACCTAGGGGAATCCAAGATGGGGTGGCTTGTGAACCTCTGACCAGGTTCTGTTACCCAGAATCCTTTGCAAACCTCAGAATTTGTCTAAAAAAACACATTTTCCTCACATTTCGGTGACAGAAAGTTTTGGAATCTGAGAGGAGCCACAAATTTCCTTCCACCCAGCGTTCCCCCAAGTGTCCCGATAAAAATGATACCTCACTTGTGTGGGTAGGCCTAGCGCCCGCGACAGGAAATGCCCCAAAACACAACATGGACACATCCCATTTTTTGACAGAAAACAGAGGTGTTTTTTGCAAAGTGCCTACCTGTAGATTTTGGCCTCTTGCTCAGCCGGCACCTAGGGAAATCTACCAAACCTGTGCATTTTTTAAAACTAGAGACCTAGGGGAATCCAAGATGGGGTGACTTGTGGGGCTCTGACCAGGTTCTGTTACCCAGAATCCTTTGCAAACCTCAAAATTTGGCTAAAAAAACACATTTTCCTCACATTTCGGTGACAGAAAGTTCTAGAATCTGAGAGGAGCCACAAATTTCCTTCCACCCAGCGTTCCCCCAAGTCTCCCGATAAAAATTATACCTAACTTGTGTGGGTAGGCCTAGCGCCCACGACAGGAAATGCCCCAAAACACAACGTGGACACATCCCATTTTTTGACAGAAAACAGAGGTGTTTTTTGCAAAGTGCCTACCTGTAGATTTTGACCTCTAGCTCAGCCGGCACCTAGGGAAACCTACCAAACCTGTGCCTTTTTGAAAACTAGAGACCTAGGGGAATCCAAGATGGGGTGACTTGTGAACCTCTGACCAGGTTCTGTTACCCAGAATCCTTTGCAAACCTCAGAATTTGGCTAAAAAAACACATTTTCCTCACATTTCGGTGACAGAAAGTTCTGGAATCTGAAATGAGCCACAAATTTCCTTCCACCCAGCGTTCCCCCAACTGTCCCGATAAAAATGATACCTCACTTGTGTGGGTAGGCCTGGCACCCGCGACAGGAAATGCCCCTAAAAAAAACATGAACACATCCCATTTTTTGACAGAAAACAGGTGTTTTTTGCAAAGTGCCTACCTGTAGATTTTGGCCTCTTGCTCAGCCGGCACCTAGGGAAACCTACCACACCTGTGCATTTTTTAAAACTAGAGACCTAGGGGAAACCAAGATGGGGTGACATGTGGGGTTCTTATCAGGTTCTGTTACCCAGAATCCTTTGCAAACCTCAAAATTTGGCTAAAAAAACACGTTTTCCTCACATTTCGGTGACAGAAAGTTCTGGAATCTGAGAGGAGCCACACATTTCCTTCCACCCAGCGTTCCCCCAATTTTCCCAATGAAAATGACACCTAACTTGTGTGGGTAGGCCTAGCGCCTGCAACAGGAAATGCCCCAAAACACAACATAGACACATCCCATTTTTTGACAGAAAACAGAGGAGTTTTTTGCAAAGTGCCTACCTGTAGATTTTGGCCTCTAGCTCAGCCGGCAACTAGGGAAACCTACCAAACCAGTGCATGTTTTAAAACTAGAGACCTAGGGGAATCCAAGATGGGGTGACTTGTGGGGCTCTGACCAGGTTCTGTTACCCAGAATCCTTTGCAAACCTCAAAATGTGGCTAAAAAAACACATTTTCCTCACATTTCGGTGACAGAAAGTTCTGGAATCTGAGAGGAGCCACAAATTTCCTTCCACCCAGCGTTCCCCGAAGTGTCCCGATAAAAATGATACCTCATTTGTGTGGGTAGGCCTAGCGCCCGCGACAGGAAATGCCCCAAAACACAACGTGGACACATACCATTTTTTGACAGAAAACAGAGGTGTTTTTTGCAAATTGCCTACCTGTAGATTTTGGCCTCTTGCTCAGCCGGCACCTAGGGAAACCTACCAAACCTGTGCATTTTTTAAAATTAGAGACCTTGGGGAAACCAAGATGGGGTGACATGTGGGGTTCTGACCAGGTTCTGTTACCCAGAATCCTTTGCAAACCTCAAAATTTGGCTAAAAAAACACATTTTCCTCACATTTCGGTGACAGAAAGTTCTGGAATCTGAGAGGAGCCACACATTTCCTGCCACCCAGCGTTCCCCCAATTTTCCCAATGAAAATGATACCTAACTTGTGTGGGTGGGCCTAGCGCCTGCAACAGGAAATGCCCCAAAACACAATGTGGACACATCCTATTTTTTGTCAGAAAACAGAGGAGTTTTTTGCAAAGTGCCTACCTGTAGATTTTGGCCTCTAGCTCAGCCGGCACCTAGGGAAACCTACCAAACCTGTGCCTTTTTGAAAACTAGAGACCTAGGGGAATCCAAGATGGGGTGACTTGTGAACCTCTGACCAGGTTCTGCTACCCAGAATCCTTTGCAAACCTCAAAATTTGGCTAAAAAACACATTTTCCTCACATTTCGGTGACAGAAAGTTCTGGAATCTGAGAGGAGCCACAAATTTCCTTCCACCCAGCGTTCCCCCAAGTGTCCAGATGAAAATTATACCTCACTTGTGTGGTTAGGCCTAGCGCCCGCAACAGGAAATGCCCCAAAACACAACGTGGACACATCCAATTTTTTGACAGAAAACAGAGGTGTTTTTTGCAAAGTGCCTACCTGTAGATTTTGGTCCCTAGCTCAGCCGGCACCTAGGGAAACCTACCAAACCTGTGCATTTTTGAAAACTAGAGACCTAGGGGAATCCAAGATGGGGTGACTTGTGGGGCTCTGACCAGGTTCTGTTATCTCAGAATCCTTTGCAAACCTCAAAATTTGGCTAAAAAAACACATTTTCCTTACATTTCGGTGACAGAAAGTTCTAGAATCTGAGAGGAGCCACAAATTTCCTTCCACCCAGCGTTCCCCCAAGTCTCCCGATAAAAATTATACCTAACTTGTGTGAGTAGGCCTAGCGCCCGCGACAGGAAATGCCCCAAAACACAACGTGGACACATCCCATTTTTTGACAGAAAACAGAGATGTTTTTTGCAAAGTGCCTACCTGTAGATTTTGGCCTCTTGCTCAGCCGGCACCTAGGGAAACCTACCAAACCTGTGCTTTTTGAAAACTAGAGACATAGGGGAATCGAAAATGGGGTGACTTGTGGTGCTCTGGCCAGGTTCTGTTAGCCAGAATCCTTTGCAAACCTCACAATTTGGCTAAAAAAAACATTTTCCTCACATTTCGGTGATAGAAAGTTCTGGAATCTGAGAGGAGCCACAAATTTCCTTCCACCCAGCGTTCCCCCAAGTGTCCCGATGAAAATGATACCTCACTTGTGTGGGTAGGCCTAGCGCCTGCGACAGGAAATGCCCCAAAACACAACGTGGACACATCCCATTTTTTGACAGAAAACAGAGGTGTTTTTTGCAAAGTGCCTACCTGTAGATTTTGGCCTCTAGCTCAGCCGGCACCTAGGGAAACCTACCAAACCAGTGCATTTTTTAAAACTAGAGACCTAGGGTAATCTAAGATGGGTGACTTGTGGGGCTCTGACCAGGTTCTGTTACCCAGAATCCTTTGCAAACCTCAAAATGTGGCTAAAAAAACACATTTTCCTCACATTTCGTGACAGAAAGTTCTGGAATCTGAGAGGAGCCACAAATTTCCTTCCACCCAGCGTTCCCAGAAGTGTCCCGATAAAAATGATATCTCACTTGTGTGGGTAGGCCTAGCGCCCGTGACAGGAAATGCCCCAAAACACAACATGGACACATCCCATTTTTTGACAGAAAACAGAGGTGTTTTTTGCAAAGTGCCTACCTGTAGATTTTGGCCTCTTGCTCAGCCGGCACCTAGGGAAATCTACCAAACCAGTGCATTTTTTAAAACTAGAGACCTAGGGGAAACCAAGATGGGGTGACATGTGGGGCTCTGACCAGGTTCTGTTATCCAGAATCCTTTGCAAACCTCAAAATTTGGCTAAAAAAACATATTTTCCACACATTTTGGTGACAGAAAGTTGTGGAATCTGAGAGGAGCCACACATTTCCTTCCACCCAGCGTTCCCCTAATTTTCCCAATGAAAATGATACCTAACTTGTGTGGGTAGGCCTAGTGCCCGCAACAGGAAATGCCCCAAAACTTAACGTGGCCAAATCCCATTTTTTGACAGAAAACAGAGGTGTTTTTTGCAAAGTGCCTACCTGTAGATTTTGGCCTCTAGCTCAGCCGGCATCTAGGGAAACCTACCAAACCTGTGCCTTTTTGAAAACTAGAGACCTAGGGGAATCCAAGAATGGGTGGCTTGTGAACCTCTGACCAGGTTCTGTTACCCAGAATCCTTTGCAAACCTCAGAATTTGTCTAAAAAAACACATTTTCCTCACATTTCGGTGACAGAAAGTTTTGGAATCTGAGAGGAGCCACAAATTTCCTTCCACCCAGCGTTCCCCCAAGTGTCCCGATAAAAATGATACCTCACTTGTGTGGGTAGGCCTAGAGCCCGCGACAGGAAATGCCCCAAAACACAACATGGACACATCCCATTTTTTGACAGAAAACAGAGGTGTTTTTTGCAAAGTGCCTACCTGTAGATTTTGGCCTCTTGCTCAGCCGGCACCTAGGGAAAGCTACCAAACCTGTGCATTTTTTAAAACTAGAGACCTAGGGGAAACCAAGATGGGGTGACATGTGGGGCTCTGACCAGGTTCTGTTATCCAGAATCCTTTGCAAACCTCAAAATTTGGCTAAAAAAACACATTTTCCTCACATTTTGGTGACAGAAAGTTCTGGAATCTGAGAGGAGCCACACATTTCCTTCCACCCAGCGTTCCCCCAATTTTCCCAATGAAAATGATACCTAACTTGTGTGGGTAGGCCTAGCGCCCGCGACAGGAAATGCCCCAAAACTTAACGTGGACACATCCCATTTTTGACAGAAAACAGAGGTGTTTTTTGCAAAGTGCCTACCTGTAGATTTTGGCCCCTAGCTCAGCCGGCACCTAGGGAAACCTACCAAACCTGTGCCTTTTTGATAACTAGAGACCTAAGGGAATCCAAGATGGGGTGACTTGTGGGGCTCTGACCAGGTTCTGTTACCCAGAATCCTTTGCAAACCTCAAAATTTGGCTAAAAAAACACATTTTCCACACATTTCGGTGACAGAAAGTTCTAGAATCTGAGAGGAGCCACAAATTTCCTTCCACCCAGCGTTCCCCCAAGTCTCCAGATAAAAATTATACCTAACTTGTGTGGGTAGGCCTAGCGCCCGCGACAGGAAATGCCCCAAAACACAACGTGGACACATCCCATTTTTTGACAGAAAACAGAGGTGTTTTTTGCAAAGTGCCTACCTGTAGATTTTGACCTCTAGCTCAGCCGGCACCTAGGGAAACCTACCAAACCTGGGCTTTTTTTAAAACTAGAGACCTAGGGGAATCCAAGATGGGGTGACTTGTGAACCTCTGACCAGGTTCTGTTACCCAGAATCCTTTGCAAACCTCAGAATTTGGCTAAAAAAACAAATTTTCCTCACATTTCGGTGACAGAAAGTTCTGGAATCTGAAAGGAGCCACAAATTTCCTTCCACCCAGCGTTCCCCCAACTGTCCCGATAAAAATGATACCTCACTTGTGTGGGTAGGCCTAGCACCCGCAACAGGAAATGCCCCTAAAAAAAACATGAACACATCCCATTTTTTGACAGAAAACAGGTGTTTTTTGCAAAGTGCCTACCTGTAGATTTTGGCCTTTTGCTCAGCCGGCACCTAGGGAAACCTACCAAACCTGTGCATTTTTTAAAACTAGAGACCTAGGGGAAACCAAGATGGGGTGACATGTGGGGTTCTGATCAGGTTCTGTTACCCAGAATCCTTTGCAAACCTCAAAATTTGGCTAAAAAAACACGTTTTCCTCACATTTCGGTGACAGAAAGTTCTGGAATCTGAGAGGAGCCACACATTTCCTTCCACCCAGCGTTCCCCCAATTTTCCCAATGAAAATGACACCTAACTTGTGTGGGTAGGCCTAGCGCCTGCAACAGGAAATGCCCCAAAACACAACATGGACACATCCCATTTTTTGACAGAAAACAGAGGAGTTTTTTGCAAAGTGCCTACCTGTAGATTTTGGCCTCTAGCTCAGCCGTCAACTAGGGAAACCTACCAAACCAGTGCATGTTTTAAAACTAGAGACCTAGGGGAATCCAAGATGGGGTGACTTGTGGGGCTCTGACCAGGTTCTGTTACCCAGAATCCTTTGCAAACCTCAAAATGTGGCTAAAAAAACACATTTTCCTCACATTTCGGTGACAGAAAGTTCTGGAATCTGAGAGGAGCCACAAATTTCCTTCCACCCAGCGTTCCCCGAAGTGTCCCGATAAAAATGATACCTCATTTGTGTGGGTAGGCCTAGCGCCCGCGACAGGAAATGCCCCAAAACACAACGTGGACACATACCATTTTTTGACAGAAAACAGAGGTGTTTTTTGCAAATTGCCTACCTGTAGATTTTGGCCTCTTGCTCAGCCGGCACCTAGGGAAACCTACCAAACCTGTGCATTTTTTAAAACTAGAGACCTTGGGGAAACCAAGATGGGGTGACATGTGGGGTTCTGACCAGGTTCTGTTACCCAGAATCCTTTGCAAACCTCAAAATTGGCTAAAAAAACACATTTTCCTCACATTTCGGTGACAGAAAGTTCTGGAATCTGAGAGGAGCCACACATTTCCTGCCACCCAGCGTTCCCCCAATTTTCCCAATGAAAATGATACCTAACTTGTGTGGGTGGGCCTAGCGCCTGCAACAGGAAATGCCCCAAAACACAATGTGGACACATCCTATTTTTTGTCAGAAAACAGAGGAGTTTTTTGCAAAGTGCCTACCTGTAGATTTTGGCCTCTAGCTCAGCCGGCACCTAGGGAAACCTACCAAACCTGTGCCTTTTTGAAAACTAGAGACCTAGGGGAATCCAAGATGGGGTGACTTGTGAACCTCTGACCAGGTTCTGCTACCCAGAATCCTTTGCAAACCTCAAAATTTGGCTAAAAAACACATTTTCCTCACATTTCGGTGACAGAAAGTTCTGGAATCTGAGAGGAGCCACAAATTTCCTTCCACCCAGCGTTCCCCCAAGTGTCCAGATGAAAATGATACCTCACTTGTGTGGTTAGGCCTAGCGCCCGCAACAGGAAATGCCCCAAAACACAACGTGGACACATCCAATTTTTTGACAGAAAACAGAGGTGTTTTTTGCAAAGTGCCTACCTGTAGATTTTGGTCCCTAGCTCAGCCGGCACCTAGGGAAACCTACCAAACATGTGCATTTTTGAAAACTAGAGACCTAGGGGAATCCAAGATGGGGTGACTTGTGGGGCTCTGACCAGGTTCTGTTATCTCAGAATCCTTTGCAAACCTCAAAATTTGGCTAAAAAAACACATTTTCCTTACATTTCGGTGACAGAAAGTTCTAGAATCTGAGAGGAGCCACAAATTTCCTTCCACCCAGCGTTCCCCCAAGTCTCCCGATAAAAATTATACCTAACTTGTGTGAGTAGGCCTAGCGCCCGCGACAGGAAATGCCCCAAAACACAACGTGGACACATCCCATTTTTTGACAGAAAACAGAGGTGTTTTTTGCAAAGTGCCTACCTGTAGATTTTGGCCTCTTGCTCAGCCGGCACCTAGGGAAACCTACCAAACCTGTGCTTTTTGAAAACTAGAGACATAGGGGAATCGAAAATGGGGTGACTTGTGGTGCTCTGGCCAGGTTCTGTTAGCCAGAATCCTTTGCAAACCTCAAAATTTGGCTAAAAAACACATTTTCCTCACATTTCGGTGACAGAAAGTTCTGGAATCTGAGAGGAGCCACAAATTTCCTTCCACCCAGCGTTCCCCCAAGTGTCCAGATGAAAATGATACCTCACTTGTGTGGTTAGGCCTAGCGCCCGCAACAGGAAATGCCCCAAAACACAACGTGGACACATCCCATTTTTTGACAGAAAACAGAGGTGTTTTTTGCAAAGTGCCTACCTGGAGATTTTGGCCCCTAGCTCAGCCGGCACCTAGGGAAACCTACCAAACCTGTGCATTTTTGAAAACTAAAGACCTAGGGGAATCCAAGATGGGGTGACTTGTGGGGCTCTGACCAGGTTCTGTTATCTCAGAATCGTTTGCAAACCTCAAAATTTGGCTAAAAAAACACATTTTCCTCACATTTCGGTGACAGAAAGTTCTAGAATCTGAGAGGAGCCACAAATTTCCTTCCACCCAGCGTTCCCCCAAGTCTCCCGATAAAAATTATACCTAACTTGTGTGAGTAGGCCTAGCGCCCGCGACAGGAAATGCCCCAAAACACAACGTGGACACATCCCATTTTTTGACAGAAAACAGAGGTGTTTTTTGCAAAGTGCCTACCTGTAGATTTTGGCCTCTTGCTCAGCCGGCACCTAGGGAAACCTACCAAACCTGTGCCTTTTTGAAAACTAGAGACATAGGGGAATCGAAGATGGGGTGACTTGTGGGGCTCTGGCCAGGTTCTGTTACCCAGAATCCTTTGCAAACCTCAAAATTCGGCTAAAAAAAACATTTTCCTCACATTTCGGTGACAGAAAGTTCTGGAATCTGAGAGGAGCCACAAATTTCCTTCCACCCAGCGTTACCCCAAGTGTCCCGATGAAAATGATACCTCACTTGTGTGGGTAGGCCTAGCGCCTGCGACAGGAAATGCCCCAAAACACAACGTGGACACATCCCATTTTTTGACAGAAAACAGAGGAGTTTTTTGCAAAGTGCCTACCTGTAGATTTTGGACTCTAGCTCAGTCGGCACCTAGGGAAACCTACCAAACCAGTGCATTTTTTAAAACTAGAGACCTAGGGGAATCCAAGATGGGGTGACTTGTGGGGCTCTGACCAGGTTCTGTTACCCAGACTCCTTTGCAAACCTCAAAATGTGGCTAAAAAAACACATTTCCCTCACATTTCGGTGACTGAAAGTTCTGGAATCTGAGAGGAGCCACAAATTTCCTTCCACCCAGCGTTCCCCGAAGTGTCCTGATAAAAATGATACCTAACTTGTGTGGGTAGGCCTAGCGCCTGCAACAGGAAATGCCCCAAAACACAACGTGGACACATCCCATTTTTTGACAGAAAACAGAGGTGTTTTTTGCAAAGTGCCTACCTGTAGATTTTGGCCTCTTGCTCAGCCGGCACCTAGGGAAATCTACCAAACCTGTGCATTTTTTAAAACTAGAGACCTAGGGGAAACCAAGATGGGGTGACATGTGGGGCTCTGACCAGGTTCTGTTATCCAGAATCCTTTGCAAACCTCAAAATTTGGCTAAAAAAACACATTTTCCTCACATTTTGGTGACAGAAAGTTGTGGAATCTGAGAGGAGCCACACATTTCCTTCCACCCAGCGTTCCCCCAATTTTCCCAATGAAAATGATACCTAACTTGTGTGGGTAGGCCTAGCGCCCGCGACAGGAAATGCCCCAAAACTTAACGTGGACAAATCCCATTTTTTGACAGAAAACAGAGGTGTTTTTTGCAAAGTGCCTACCTGTAGATTTTGACCTCTAGCTCAGCCGGCACCTAGGGAAACCTACCAAACCTGTGCCTTTTTGAAAACTAGAGACCTAGGGGAATCCAAGATGGGGTGACTTGTGGGGCTCTGACCAGGTTCTGTTATCTCAGAATCGTTTGCAAACCTCAAAATTTGGCTAAAAAAACACATTTTCCTCACATTTCGGTGACAGAAAGTTCTAGAATCTGAGAGGAGCCACAAATTTCCTTCCACCCAGCGTTCCCCCAAGTCTCCCGATAAAAATTATACCTAACTTGTGTGAATAGGCCTAGCGCCCGCGACAGGAAATGCCCCAAAACACAACGTGGACACATCCCATTTTTTGACAGAAAACAGAGGTGTTTTTTGCAAAGTGCCTACCTGTAGATTTTGGCCTCTTGCTCAGCCGGCACCTAGGGAAACCTACCAAACCTGTGCCTTTTTGAAAACTAGAGACATAGGGGAATCGAAGATGGGGTGACTTGTGGGGCTCTGGCCAGGTTCTGTTACCCAGAATCCTTTGCAAACCTCAAAATTCGGCTAAAAAAAAACATTTTCCTCACATTTCGGTGACAGAAAGTTCTGGAATCTGAGAGGAGCCACAAATTTCCTTCCACCCAGCGTTACCCCAAGTGTCCCGATGAAAATGATACCTCACTTGTGTGGGTAGGCCTAGCGCCTGCGACAGGAAATGCCCCAAAACACAACGTGGACACATCCCATTTTTTGACAGAAAACAGAGGAGTTTTTTGCAAAGTGCCTACCTGTAGATTTTGGACTCTAGCTCAGTCGGCACCTAGGGAAACCTACCAAACCAGTGCATTTTTTAAAACTAGAGACCTAGGGGAATCCAAGATGGGGTGACTTGTGGGGCTCTGACCAGGTTCTGTTACCCAGACTCCTTTGCAAACCTCAAAATGTGGCTAAAAAAACACATTTCCCTCACATTTCGGTGACTGAAAGTTCTGGAATCTGAGAGGAGCCACAAATTTCCTTCCACCCAGCGTTCCCCGAAGTGTCCCGATAAAAATGATACCTAACTTGTGTGGGTAGGCCTAGCGCCTGCAACAGGAAATGCCCCAAAACACAACGTGGACACATCCCATTTTTTGACAGAAAACAGAGGTGTTTTTTGCAAAGTGCCTACCTGTAGATTTTGGCCTCTTGCTCAGCCGGCACCTAGGGAAATCTACCAAACCTGTGCATTTTTTAAAACTAGAGACCTAGGGGAAACCAAGATGGGGTGACATGTGGGGCTCTGACCAGGTTCTGTTATCCAGAATCCTTTGCAAACCTCAAAATTTGGCTAAAAAAACACATTTTCCTCACATTTTGGTGACAGAAAGTTGTGGAATCTGAGAGGAGCCACACATTTCCTTCCACCCAGCGTTCCCCCAATTTTCCCAATGAAAATGATACCTAACTTGTGTGGGTAGGCCTAGCGCCCGCGACAGGAAATGCCCCAAAACTTAACGTGGACAAATCCCATTTTTTGACAGAAAACAGAGGTGTTTTTTGCAAAGTGCCTACCTGTAGATTTTGACCTCTAGCTCAGCCGGCACCTAGGGAAACCTACCAAACCTGTGCCTTTTTGAAAACTAGAGACCTAGGGGAATCCAAGATGGGGTGACTTGTGAACCTCTGACCAGGTTCTGTTACCCAGAATCCTTTGCAAACCTCAGAATTTGGCTAAAAAAACACATTTTCCTCACATTTCGGTGACAGAAAGTTCTGGAATCTGAAAGGAGCCACAAATTTCCTTCCACCCAGCGTTCCCCCAACTGTCCCGATAAAAATGATACCTCACTTGTGTGGGTAGGCCTAGCACCCGCAACAGGAAATGCCCCTAAAAAAAACATGAACACATCCCATTTTTTGACAGAAAACAGGTGTTTTTTGCAAAGTGCCTACCTGTAGATTTTGGCCTTTTGCTCAGCCGGCACCTAGGGAAACCTACCAAACCTGTGCATTTTTTAAAACTAGAGACCTAGGGGAAACCAAGGTGGGGTGACATGTGGGGTTCTGATCAGGTTCTGTTACCCAGAATCCTTTGCAAACCTCAAAATTTGGCTAAAAAAACAAGTTTTCCTCACATTTCGGTGACAGAAAGTTCTGGAATCTGAGAGGAGCCACACATTTCCTTCCACCCAGCGTTCCCCCAATTTTCCCAATGAAAATGACACCTAACTTGTGTGGGTAGGCCTAGCGCCTGCAATAGGAAATGCCCCAAAACACAACATGGACACATCCCATTTTTTGACAGAAAACAGAGGAGTTTTTTGCAAAGTGCCTACCTGTAGATTTTGGCCTCTAGCTC
This sequence comes from Pleurodeles waltl, assembly GCF_031143425.1. Taxonomy (NCBI): domain Eukaryota; kingdom Metazoa; phylum Chordata; class Amphibia; order Caudata; family Salamandridae; genus Pleurodeles; species Pleurodeles waltl. Next base: position 1,129,858,826 of record NC_090447.1, read on the forward strand.
AGCCGGCACCTAGGGAAACCTACCAAACCAGTGCATGTTTTAAAACTAGAGACCTAGGGGAATCCAAGATGGGGTGACTTGTGGGGCTCTGACCAGGTTCTGTTACCCAGAATCCTTTGCAAACCTCAAAATGTGGCTAAAAAAACACATTTTCCTCACATTTCGGTGACAGAAAGTTCTGGAATCTGAGAGGAGCCACAAATTTCCTTCCACCCAGCGTTCCCCGAAGTGTCCCGATAAAAATGATACCTCATTTGTGTGGGTAGGCCTAGCGCCCGCGACAGGAAATGCCCCAAAACACAACGTGGACACATACCATTTTTTGACAGAAAACAGAGGTGTTTTTTGCAAATTGCCTACCTGTAGATTTTGGCCTCTTGCTCAGCCGGCACCTAGGGAAACCTACCAAACCTGTGCATTTTTTAAAACTAGAGACCTAGGGGAAACCAAGATGGGGTGACATGTGGGGTTCTGACCAGGTTCTGTTGCCCAGAATCCTTTGCAAACCTCAAAATTTGGCTAAAAAAACACATTTTCCTCACATTTCGGTGACAGAAAGTTCTGGAATCTGAGAGGAGCCACACATTTCCTGCCACCCAGCGTTCCCCCAATTTTCCCAATGAAAATGATACCTAACTTGTGTGGGTGGGCCTAGTGCCTGCAACAGGAAATGCCCCAAAACACAACGTGGACACATCCTATTTTTTGTCAGAAAACAGAGGAGTTTTTTGCAAAGTGCCTACCTGTAGATTTTGGCCTCTAGCTCAGCCGGCACCTAGGGAAACCTACCAAACCTGTGCCTTTTTGAAAACTAGAGACCTAGGGGAATCCAAGATGGGGTGACTTGTGAACCTCTGACCAGGTTCTGCTACCCAGAATCCTTTGCAAACCTCAAAATTTGGCTAAAAAACACATTTTCCTCACATTTCGGTGACAGAAAGTTCTGGAATCTGAGAGGAGCCACAAATTTCCTTCCACCCAGCGTTCCCCCAAGTGTCCAGATGAAAATGATACCTCACTTGTGTGGTTAGGCCTAGCGCCCGCAACAGGAAATGCCCCAAAACACAACGTGGACACATCCCATTTTTTGACAGAAAACAGAGGTGTTTTTTGCAAAGTGCCTACCTGGAGATTTTGGCCCCTAGCTCAGCCGGCACCTAGGGAAACCTACCAAACCTGTGCATTTTTGAAAACTAGAGACCTAGGGGAATCCAAGATGGGGTGACTTGTGGGGCTCTGACCAGGTTCTGTTATCTCAGAATCGTTTGCAAACCTCAAAATTTGGCTAAAAAAACACATTTTCCTCACATTTCGGTGACAGAAAGTTCTAGAATCTGAGAGGAGCCACAAATTTCCTTCCACCCAGCGTTCCCCCAAGTCTCCCGATAAAAATTATACCTAACTTGTGTGAGTAGGCCTAGCGCCCGCGACAGGAAATGCCCCAAAACACAACGTGGACACATCCCATTTTTTGACAGAAAACAGAGGTGTTTTTTGCAAAGTGCCTACCTGTAGATTTTGGCCTCTTGCTCAGCCGGCACCTAGGGAAACCTACCAAACCTGTGCCTTTTTGAAAACTAGAGACATAGGGGAATCGAAGATGGGGTGACTTGTGGGGCTCTGGCCAGGTTCTGTTACCCAGAATCCTTTGCAAACCTCAAAATTCGGCTAAAAAAAACATTTTCCTCACATTTCGGTGACAGAAAGTTCTGGAATCTGAGAGGAGCCACAAATTTCCTTCCACCCAGCGTTACCCCAAGTGTCCCGATGAAAATGATACCTCACTTGTGTGGGTAGGCCTAGCGCCTGCGACAGGAAATGCCCCAAAACACAACGTGGACACATCCCATTTTTTGACAGAAAACAGAGGTGTTTTTTGCAAAGTGCCTACCTGTAGATTTTGGCCTCTAGCTCAGCCGGCATCTAGGGAAACCTACCAAACCTGTGCCTTTTTGAAAACTAGAGACCTAGGGGAATCCAAGATGGGGTGGCTTGTGAACCTCTGACCAGGTTCTGTTACCCAGAATCCTTTGCAAACCTCAGAATTTGTCTAAAAAAACACATTTTCCTCACATTTCGGTGACAGAAAGTTTTGGAATCTGAGAGGAGCCACAAATTTCCTTCCACCCAGCGTTCCCCCAAGTGTCCCGATAAAAATGATACCTCACTTGTGTGGGTAGGCCTAGCGCCCGCGACAGGAAATGCCCCAAAACACAACATGGACACATCCCATTTTTTGACAGAAAACAGAGGTGTTTTTTGCAAAGTGCCTACCTGTAGATTTTGGCCTCTTGCTCAGCCGGCACCTAGGGAAATCTACCAAACCTGTGCATTTTTTAAAACTAGAAACCTAGGGGAAACCAATATGGGGTGACATGTGGGGCTCTGACCAGGTTCTGTTATCCAGAATCCTTTGCAAACCTCAAAATTTGGCTAAAAAAACAAATTTTCCTCACATTTTGGTGACAGAAAGTTCTGGAATCTGAGAGGAGCCACACATTTCCTTCCACCCAGCGTTCCCCCAATTTTCCCAATGAAAATGATACCTAACTTGTGTGGGTAGGCCTAGCGCCCGCGACAGGAAATGCCCCAAAACTTAACGTGGACACATCCCATTTTTTGACAGAAAACAGAGGTGTTTTCTGCAAAGTGCCTACCTGTAGATTTTGGCCCCTAGCTCAGCCGGCACCTAGGGAAACCTACCAAACCTGTGCCTTTTTGAAAACTAGAGACCTAGGGGAATCCAAGATGGGGTGACTTGTGGGGCTCTGACCAGGTTCTGTTACCCAGAATCCTTTGCAAACCTCAAAATTTGGCTAAAAAAACACATTTTCCACACATTTCGGTGACAGAAAGTTCTAGATTCTGAGAGGAGCCACAAATTTCCTTCCACCCAGCGTTCCCCCAAGTCTCCAGATAAAAATTATACCTAACTTGTGTGGGTAGGCCTAGCGCCCGCGACAGGAAATGCCCCAAAACACAACGTGGACACATCCCATTTTTTGACAGAAAACAGAGGTGTTTTTTGCAAAGTGCCTACCTGTAGATTTTGGCCTCTAGCTCAGCCGGCACCTAGGGAAACCTACCAAACCAGTGCATGTTTTAAAACTAGAGACCTAGGGGAATCCAAGATGGGGTGACTTGTGAACCTCTGACCAGGTTCTGCTACCCAGAATCCTTTGCAAACCTCAAAATTTGGCTAAAAAACACATTTTCCTCACATTTCGGTGACAGAAAGTTCTGGAATCTGAGAGGAGCCACAAATTTCCTTCCACCCAGCGTTCCCCCAAGTGTCCAGATGAAAATGATACCTCACTTGTGTGGTTAGGCCTAGCGCCCGCAACAGGAAATGCCCCAAAACACAACGTGGACACATCCCATTTTTTGACAGAAAACAGAGGTGTTTTTTGCAAAGTGCCTACCTGTAGATTTTGGCCCCTAGCTCAGCCGGCACCTAGGGAAACCTACCAAACCTGTGCATTTTTGAAAACTAGAGACCTAGGGGAATCAAAGATGGGGTGACTTGTGGGGCTCTGACCAGGTTCTGTTATCTCAGAATCCTTTGCAAACCTCAAAATTTGGCTAAAAAAACACATTTTCCTCACATTTCGGTGACAGAAAGTTCTAGAATCTGAGAGGAGCCACAAATTTCCTTCCACCCAGCGTTCCCCCAAGTCTCCAGATAAAAATGATACCTAACTTGTGTGAGTAGGCCTAGCGCCCGCGACAGGAAATGCCCCAAAACACAACGTGGACACATCCCATTTTTTGACAGAAAACAGAGGTGTTTTTTGCAAAGTGCCTACCTGTAGATTTTGGCCTCTTGCTCAGCCGGCACCTAGGGAAACCTACCAAACCTGTGCCTTTTTGAAAACTAGAGACATAGGGGAATCGAAGATGGGGTGACTTGTGGGGCTCTGGCCAGGTTCTGTTACCCAGAATCCTTTGCAAACCTCAAAATTCGGCTAAAAAACACATTTTCCTCACATTTCGGTGACAGAAAGTTCTGGAATCGGAGAGGAGCCACAAATTTCCTTCCACCCAGCGTTACCCCAAGTGTCCCGATGAAAATGATACCTCACTTGTGTGGGTAGGCCTAGCGCCTGCGACAGGAAATGCCCCAAAACACAACGTGGACACATCCCATTTTTTGACAGAAAACAGAGGAGTTTTTTGCAAAGTGCCTACCTGTAGATTTTGGACTCTAGCTCAGTCGGCACCTAGGGAAACCTACCAAACCAGTGCATTTTTTAAAACTAGAGACCTAGGGGAATCCAAGATGGGGTGACTTGTGGGGCTCTGACCAGGTTCTGTTACCCAGACTCCTTTGCAAACCTCAAAATGTGGCTAAAAAAACACATTTCCCTCACATTTCGGTGACTGAAAGTTCTGGAATCTGAGAGGAGCCACAAATTTCCTTCCACCCAGCGTTCCCCGAAGTGTCCCGATAAAAATGATACCTAACTTGTGTGGGTAGGCCTAGCGCCTGCAACAGGAAATGCCCCAAAACACAACGTGGACACATCCCATTTTTTGACAGAAAACAGAGGAGTTTTTTGCAAAGTGCCTACCTGTAGATTTTGGCCTCTAGCTCAGCCGGCACCTAGGGAAACCTACCAAACCAGTGCATTTTTTAAAACTAGAGACCTAGGGTAATCTAAGATGGGGTGACTTGTGGGGCTCTGACCAGGTTCTGTTACCCAGAATCCTTTGCAAACCTCAAAATGTGGCTAAAAAAACACATTTTCCTCACATTTCGGTGACAGAAAGTTCTGGAATCTGAGAGGAGCCACAAATTTCCTTCCACCCAGCGTTCCCAGAAGTGTCCCGATAAAAATGATACCTCACTTGTGTGGGTAGGCCTAGCGCCCGCGACAGGAAATGCCCCAAAACACAACATGGACACATCCCATTTTTTGACAGAAAACAGAGGTGTTTTTTGCAAAGTGCCTACCTGTAGATTTTGGCCTCTTGCTCAGCCGGCACCTAGGGAAATCTACCAAACCTGTGCATTTTTTAAAACTAGAGACCTAGGGGAAACCAAGATGGGGTGACATGTGGGGCTCTGACCAGGTTCTGTTATCCAGAATCCTTTGCAAACCTCAAAATTTGGCTAAAAAAACACATTTTCCTCACATTTTGGTGACAGAAAGTTGTGGAATCTGAGAGGAGCCACACATTTCCTTCCACCCAGCGTTCCCCCAATTTTCCCAATGAAAATGATACCTAACTTGTGTGGGTAGGCCTAGCGCCCGCGACAGGAAATGCCCCAAAACTTAACGTGGACAAATCCAATTTTTTGACAGAAAACAGAGGTGTTTTCTGCAAAGTGCCTACCTGTAGATTTTGGCCTCTAGCTCAGCCGGCATCTAGGGAAACCTACCAAACCTGTGCCTTTTTGAAAACTAGAGACCTAGGGGAATCCAAGATGGGGTGGCTTGTGAACCTCTGACCAGGTTCTGTTACCCAGAATCCTTTGCAAACCTCAGAATTTGTCTAAAAAAACACATTTTCCTCACATTTCGGTGACAGAAAGTTTTGGAATCTGAGAGGAGCCACAAATTTCCTTCCACCCAGCGTTCCCCCAAGTGTCCCGATAAAAATGATACCTCACTTGTGTGGGTAGGCCTAGCGCCCGCGACAGGAAATGCCCCAAAACACAACATGGACACATCCCATTTTTTGACAGAAAACAGAGGTGTTTTTTGCAAAGTGCCTACCTGTAGATTTTGGCCTCTTGCTCAGCCGGCACCTAGGGAAATCTACCAAACCTGTGCATTTTTTAAAACTAGAGACCTAGGGGAATCCAAGATGGGGTGACTTGTGGGGCTCTGACCAGGTTCTGTTACCCAGAATCCTTTGCAAACCTCAAAATTTGGCTAAAAAAACACATTTTCCTCACATTTCGGTGACAGAAAGTTCTAGAATCTGAGAGGAGCCACAAATTTCCTTCCACCCAGCGTTCCCCCAAGTCTCCCGATAAAAATTATACCTAACTTGTGTGGGTAGGCCTAGCGCCCACGACAGGAAATGCCCCAAAACACAACGTGGACACATCCCATTTTTTGACAGAAAACAGAGGTGTTTTTTGCAAAGTGCCTACCTGTAGATTTTGACCTCTAGCTCAGCCGGCACCTAGGGAAACCTACCAAACCTGTGCCTTTTTGAAAACTAGAGACCTAGGGGAATCCAAGATGGGGTGACTTGTGAACCTCTGACCAGGTTCTGTTACCCAGAATCCTTTGCAAACCTCAGAATTTGGCTAAAAAAACACATTTTCCTCACATTTCGGTGACAGAAAGTTCTGGAATCTGAAATGAGCCACAAATTTCCTTCCACCCAGCGTTCCCCCAACTGTCCCGATAAAAATGATACCTCACTTGTGTGGGTAGGCCTGGCACCCGCGACAGGAAATGCCCCTAAAAAAAACATGAACACATCCCATTTTTTGACAGAAAACAGGTGTTTTTTGCAAAGTGCCTACCTGTAGATTTTGGCCTCTTGCTCAGCCGGCACCTAGGGAAACCTACCACACCTGTGCATTTTTTAAAACTAGAGACCTAGGGGAAACCAAGATGGGGTGACATGTGGGGTTCTTATCAGGTTCTGTTACCCAGAATCCTTTGCAAACCTCAAAATTTGGCTAAAAAAACACGTTTTCCTCACATTTCGGTGACAGAAAGTTCTGGAATCTGAGAGGAGCCACACATTTCCTTCCACCCAGCGTTCCCCCAATTTTCCCAATGAAAATGACACCTAACTTGTGTGGGTAGGCCTAGCGCCTGCAACAGGAAATGCCCCAAAACACAACATAGACACATCCAATTTTTTGACAGAAAACAGAGGAGTTTTTTGCAAAGTGCCTACCTGTAGATTTTGGCCTCTAGCTCAGCCGGCAACTAGGGAAACCTACCAAACCAGTGCATGTTTTAAAACTAGAGACCTAGGGGAATCCAAGATGGGGTGACTTGTGGGGCTCTGACCAGGTTCTGTTACCCAGAATCCTTTGCAAACCTCAAAATGTGGCTAAAAAAACACATTTTCCTCACATTTCGGTGACAGAAAGTTCTGGAATCTGAGAGGAGCCACAAATTTCCTTCCACCCAGCGTTCCCCGAAGTGTCCCGATAAAAATGATACCTCATTTGTGTGGGTAGGCCTAGCGCCCGCGACAGGAAATGCCCCAAAACACAACGTGGACACATACCATTTTTTGACAGAAAACAGAGGTGTTTTTTGCAAATTGCCTACCTGTAGATTTTGGCCTCTTGCTCAGCCGGCACCTAGGGAAACCTACCAAACCTGTGCATTTTTTAAAACTAGAGACCTTGGGGAAACCAAGATGGGGTGACATGTGGGGTTCTGACCAGGTTCTGTTACCCAGAATCCTTTGCAAACCTCAAAATTTGGCTAAAAAAACACATTTTCCTCACATTTCGGTGACAGAAAGTTCTGGAATCTGAGAGGAGCCACACATTTCCTGCCACCCAGCGTTCCCCCAATTTTCCCAATGAAAATGATACCTAACTTGTGTGGGTGGGCCTAGCGCCTGCAACAGGAAATGCCCCAAAACACAATGTGGACACATCCTATTTTTTGTCAGAAAACAGAGGAGTTTTTTGCAAAGTGCCTACCTGTAGATTTTGGCCTCTAGCTCAGCCGGCACCTAGGGAAACCTACCAAACCTGTGCCTTTTTGAAAACTAGAGACCTAGGGGAATCCAAGATGGGGTGACTTGTGAACCTCTGACCAGGTTCTGCTACCCAGAATCCTTTGCAAACCTCAAAATTTGGCTAAAAAACACATTTTCCTCACATTTCGGTGACAGAAAGTTCTGGAATCTGAGAGGAGCCACAAATTTCCTTCCACCCAGCGTTCCCCCAAGTGTCCAGATGAAAATTATACCTCACTTGTGTGGTTAGGCCTAGCGCCCGCAACAGGAAATGCCCCAAAACACAACGTGGACACATCCAATTTTTTGACAGAAAACAGAGGTGTTTTTTGCAAAGTGCCTACCTGTAGATTTTGGTCCCTAGCTCAGCCGGCACCTAGGGAAACCTACCAAACCTGTGCATTTTTGAAAACTAGAGACCTAGGGGAATCCAAGATGGGGTGACTTGTGGGGCTCTGACCAGGTTCTGTTATCTCAGAATCCTTTGCAAACCTCAAAATTTGGCTAAAAAAACACATTTTCCTTACATTTCGGTGACAGAAAGTTCTAGAATCTGAGAGGAGCCACAAATTTCCTTCCACCCAGCGTTCCCCCAAGTCTCCCGATAAAAATTATACCTAACTTGTGTGAGTAGGCCTAGCGCCCGCGACAGGAAATGCCCCAAAACACAACGTGGACACATCCCATTTTTTGACAGAAAACAGAGATGTTTTTTGCAAAGTGCCTACCTGTAGATTTTGGCCTCTTGCTCAGCCGGCACCTAGGGAAACCTACCAAACCTGTGCTTTTTGAAAACTAGAGACATAGGGGAATCGAAAATGGGGTGACTTGTGGTGCTCTGGCCAGGTTCTGTTAGCCAGAATCCTTTGCAAACCTCACAATTTGGCTAAAAAAAACATTTTCCTCACATTTCGGTGACAGAAAGTTCTGGAATCTGAGAGGAGCCACAAATTTCCTTCCACCCAGCGTTCCCCCAAGTGTCCCGATGAAAATGATACCTCACTTGTGTGGGTAGGCCTAGCGCCTGCGACAGGAAATGCCCCAAAACACAACGTGGACACATCCCATTTTTTGACAGAAAACAGAGGTGTTTTTTGCAAAGTGCCTACCTGTAGATTTTGGCCTCTAGCTCAGCCGGCACCTAGGGAAACCTACCAAACCAGTGCATTTTTTAAAACTAGAGACCTAGGGTAATCTAAGATGGGTGACTTGTGGGGCTCTGACCAGGTTCTGTTACCCAGAATCCTTTGCAAACCTCAAAATGTGGCTAAAAAAACACATTTTCCTCACATTTCGTGACAGAAAGTTCTGGAATCTGAGAGGAGCCACAAATTTCCTTCCACCCAGCGTTCCCAGAAGTGTCCCGATAAAAATGATATCTCACTTGTGTGGGTAGGCCTAGCGCCCGTGACAGGAAATGCCCCAAAACACAACATGGACACATCCCATTTTTTGACAGAAAACAGAGGTGTTTTTTGCAAAGTGCCTACCTGTAGATTTTGGCCTCTTGCTCAGCCGGCACCTAGGGAAATCTACCAAACCAGTGCATTTTTTAAAACTAGAGACCTAGGGGAAACCAAGATGGGGTGACATGTGGGGCTCTGACCAGGTTCTGTTATCCAGAATCCTTTGCAAACCTCAAAATTTGGCTAAAAAAACATATTTTCCACACATTTTGGTGACAGAAAGTTGTGGAATCTGAGAGGAGCCACACATTTCCTTCCACCCAGCGTTCCCCTAATTTTCCCAATGAAAATGATACCTAACTTGTGTGGGTAGGCCTAGTGCCCGCAACAGGAAATGCCCCAAAACTTAACGTGGCCAAATCCCATTTTTTGACAGAAAACAGAGGTGTTTTTTGCAAAGTGCCTACCTGTAGATTTTGGCCTCTAGCTCAGCCGGCATCTAGGGAAACCTACCAAACCTGTGCCTTTTTGAAAACTAGAGACCTAGGGGAATCCAAGAATGGGTGGCTTGTGAACCTCTGACCAGGTTCTGTTACCCAGAATCCTTTGCAAACCTCAGAATTTGTCTAAAAAAACACATTTTCCTCACATTTCGGTGACAGAAAGTTTTGGAATCTGAGAGGAGCCACAAATTTCCTTCCACCCAGCGTTCCCCCAAGTGTCCCGATAAAAATGATACCTCACTTGTGTGGGTAGGCCTAGAGCCCGCGACAGGAAATGCCCCAAAACACAACATGGACACATCCCATTTTTTGACAGAAAACAGAGGTGTTTTTTGCAAAGTGCCTACCTGTAGATTTTGGCCTCTTGCTCAGCCGGCACCTAGGGAAAGCTACCAAACCTGTGCATTTTTTAAAACTAGAGACCTAGGGGAAACCAAGATGGGGTGACATGTGGGGCTCTGACCAGGTTCTGTTATCCAGAATCCTTTGCAAACCTCAAAATTTGGCTAAAAAAACACATTTTCCTCACATTTTGGTGACAGAAAGTTCTGGAATCTGAGAGGAGCCACACATTTCCTTCCACCCAGCGTTCCCCCAATTTTCCCAATGAAAATGATACCTAACTTGTGTGGGTAGGCCTAGCGCCCGCGACAGGAAATGCCCCAAAACTTAACGTGGACACATCCCATTTTTGACAGAAAACAGAGGTGTTTTTTGCAAAGTGCCTACCTGTAGATTTTGGCCCCTAGCTCAGCCGGCACCTAGGGAAACCTACCAAACCTGTGCCTTTTTGATAACTAGAGACCTAAGGGAATCCAAGATGGGGTGACTTGTGGGGCTCTGACCAGGTTCTGTTACCCAGAATCCTTTGCAAACCTCAAAATTTGGCTAAAAAAACACATTTTCCACACATTTCGGTGACAGAAAGTTCTAGAATCTGAGAGGAGCCACAAATTTCCTTCCACCCAGCGTTCCCCCAAGTCTCCAGATAAAAATTATACCTAACTTGTGTGGGTAGGCCTAGCGCCCGCGACAGGAAATGCCCCAAAACACAACGTGGACACATCCCATTTTTTGACAGAAAACAGAGGTGTTTTTTGCAAAGTGCCTACCTGTAGATTTTGACCTCTAGCTCAGCCGGCACCTAGGGAAACCTACCAAACCTGTGCCTTTTTTAAAACTAGAGACCTAGGGGAATCCAAGATGGGGTGACTTGTGAACCTCTGACCAGGTTCTGTTACCCAGAATCCTTTGCAAACCTCAGAATTTGGCTAAAAAAACAAATTTTCCTCACATTTCGGTGACAGAAAGTTCTGGAATCTGAAAGGAGCCACAAATTTCCTTCCACCCAGCGTTCCCCCAACTGTCCCGATAAAAATGATACCTCACTTGTGTGGGTAGGCCTAGCACCCGCAACAGGAAATGCCCCTAAAAAAAACATGAACACATCCCATTTTTTGACAGAAAACAGGTGTTTTTTGCAAAGTGCCTACCTGTAGATTTTGGCCTTTTGCTCAGCCGGCACCTAGGGAAACCTACCAAACCTGTGCATTTTTTAAAACTAGAGACCTAGGGGAAACCAAGATGGGGTGACATGTGGGGTTCTGATCAGGTTCTGTTACCCAGAATCCTTTGCAAACCTCAAAATTTGGCTAAAAAAACACGTTTTCCTCACATTTCGGTGACAGAAAGTTCTGGAATCTGAGAGGAGCCACACATTTCCTTCCACCCAGCGTTCCCCCAATTTTCCCAATGAAAATGACACCTAACTTGTGTGGGTAGGCCTAGCGCCTGCAACAGGAAATGCCCCAAAACACAACATGGACACATCCCATTTTTTGACAGAAAACAGAGGAGTTTTTTGCAAAGTGCCTACCTGTAGATTTTGGCCTCTAGCTCAGCCGTCAACTAGGGAAACCTACCAAACCAGTGCATGTTTTAAAACTAGAGACCTAGGGGAATCCAAGATGGGGTGACTTGTGGGGCTCTGACCAGGTTCTGTTACCCAGAATCCTTTGCAAACCTCAAAATGTGGCTAAAAAAACACATTTTCCTCACATTTCGGTGACAGAAAGTTCTGGAATCTGAGAGGAGCCACAAATTTCCTTCCACCCAGCGTTCCCCGAAGTGTCCCGATAAAAATGATACCTCATTTGTGTGGGTAGGCCTAGCGCCCGCGACAGGAAATGCCCCAAAACACAACGTGGACACATACCATTTTTTGACAGAAAACAGAGGTGTTTTTTGCAAATTGCCTACCTGTAGATTTTGGCCTCTTGCTCAGCCGGCACCTAGGGAAACCTACCAAACCTGTGCATTTTTTAAAACTAGAGACCTTGGGGAAACCAAGATGGGGTGACATGTGGGGTTCTGACCAGGTTCTGTTACCCAGAATCCTTTGCAAACCTCAAAATTGGCTAAAAAAACACATTTTCCTCACATTTCGGTGACAGAAAGTTCTGGAATCTGAGAGGAGCCACACATTTCCTGCCACCCAGCGTTCCCCCAATTTTCCCAATGAAAATGATACCTAACTTGTGTGGGTGGGCCTAGCGCCTGCAACAGGAAATGCCCCAAAACACAATGTGGACACATCCTATTTTTTGTCAGAAAACAGAGGAGTTTTTTGCAAAGTGCCTACCTGTAGATTTTGGCCTCTAGCTCAGCCGGCACCTAGGGAAACCTACCAAACCTGTGCCTTTTTGAAAACTAGAGACCTAGGGGAATCCAAGATGGGGTGACTTGTGAACCTCTGACCAGGTTCTGCTACCCAGAATCCTTTGCAAACCTCAAAATTTGGCTAAAAAACACATTTTCCTCACATTTCGGTGACAGAAAGTTCTGGAATCTGAGAGGAGCCACAAATTTCCTTCCACCCAGCGTTCCCCCAAGTGTCCAGATGAAAATGATACCTCACTTGTGTGGTTAGGCCTAGCGCCCGCAACAGGAAATGCCCCAAAACACAACGTGGACACATCCAATTTTTTGACAGAAAACAGAGGTGTTTTTTGCAAAGTGCCTACCTGTAGATTTTGGTCCCTAGCTCAGCCGGCACCTAGGGAAACCTACCAAACATGTGCATTTTTGAAAACTAGAGACCTAGGGGAATCCAAGATGGGGTGACTTGTGGGGCTCTGACCAGGTTCTGTTATCTCAGAATCCTTTGCAAACCTCAAAATTTGGCTAAAAAAACACATTTTCCTTACATTTCGGTGACAGAAAGTTCTAGAATCTGAGAGGAGCCACAAATTTCCTTCCACCCAGCGTTCCCCCAAGTCTCCCGATAAAAATTATACCTAACTTGTGTGAGTAGGCCTAGCGCCCGCGACAGGAAATGCCCCAAAACACAACGTGGACACATCCCATTTTTTGACAGAAAACAGAGGTGTTTTTTGCAAAGTGCCTACCTGTAGATTTTGGCCTCTTGCTCAGCCGGCACCTAGGGAAACCTACCAAACCTGTGCTTTTTGAAAACTAGAGACATAGGGGAATCGAAAATGGGGTGACTTGTGGTGCTCTGGCCAGGTTCTGTTAGCCAGAATCCTTTGCAAACCTCAAAATTTGGCTAAAAAACACATTTTCCTCACATTTCGGTGACAGAAAGTTCTGGAATCTGAGAGGAGCCACAAATTTCCTTCCACCCAGCGTTCCCCCAAGTGTCCAGATGAAAATGATACCTCACTTGTGTGGTTAGGCCTAGCGCCCGCAACAGGAAATGCCCCAAAACACAACGTGGACACATCCCATTTTTTGACAGAAAACAGAGGTGTTTTTTGCAAAGTGCCTACCTGGAGATTTTGGCCCCTAGCTCAGCCGGCACCTAGGGAAACCTACCAAACCTGTGCATTTTTGAAAACTAAAGACCTAGGGGAATCCAAGATGGGGTGACTTGTGGGGCTCTGACCAGGTTCTGTTATCTCAGAATCGTTTGCAAACCTCAAAATTTGGCTAAAAAAATACATTTTCCTCACATTTCGGTGACAGAAAGTTCTAGAATCTGAGAGGAGCCACAAATTTCCTTCCACCCAGCGTTCCCCCAAGTCTCCCGATAAAAATTATACCTAACTTGTGTGAGTAGGCCTAGCGCCCGCGACAGGAAATGCCCCAAAACACAACGTGGACACATCCCATTTTTTGACAGAAAACAGAGGTGTTTTTTGCAAAGTGCCTACCTGTAGATTTTGGCCTCTTGCTCAGCCGGCACCTAGGGAAACCTACCAAACCTGTGCCTTTTTGAAAACTAGAGACATAGGGGAATCGAAGATGGGGTGACTTGTGGGGCTCTGGCCAGGTTCTGTTACCCAGAATCCTTTGCAAACCTCAAAATTCGGCTAAAAAAAACATTTTCCTCACATTTCGGTGACAGAAAGTTCTGGAATCTGAGAGGAGCCACAAATTTCCTTCCACCCAGCATTACCCCAAGTGTCCCGATGAAAATGATACCTCACTTGTGTGGGTAGGCCTAGCGCCTGCGACAGGAAATGCCCCAAAACACAACGTGGACACATCCCATTTTTTGACAGAAAACAGAGGAGTTTTTTGCAAAGTGCCTACCTGTAGATTTTGGACTCTAGCTCAGTCGGCACCTAGGGAAACCTACCAAACCAGTGCATTTTTTAAAACTAGAGACCTAGGGGAATCCAAGATGGGGTGACTTGTGGGGCTCTGACCAGGTTCTGTTACCCAGACTCCTTTGCAAACCTCAAAATGTGGCTAAAAAAACACATTTCCCTCACATTTCGGTGACTGAAAGTTCTGGAATCTGAGAGGAGCCACAAATTTCCTTCCACCCAGCGTTCCCCGAAGTGTCCTGATAAAAATGATACCTAACTTGTGTGGGTAGGCCTAGCGCCTGCAACAGGAAATGCCCCAAAACACAACGTGGACACATCCCATTTTTTGACAGAAAACAGAGGTGTTTTTTGCAAAGTGCCTACCTGTAGATTTTGGCCTCTTGCTCAGCCGGCACCTAGGGAAATCTACCAAACCTGTGCATTTTTTAAAACTAGAGACCTAGGGGAAACCAAGATGGGGTGACATGTGGGGCTCTGACCAGGTTCTGTTATCCAGAATCCTTTGCAAACCTCAAAATTTGGCTAAAAAAACACATTTTCCTCACATTTTGGTGACAGAAAGTTGTGGAATCTGAGAGGAGCCACACATTTCCTTCCACCCAGCGTTCCCCCAATTTTCCCAATGAAAATGATACCTAACTTGTGTGGGTAGGCCTAGCGCCCGCGACAGGAAATGCCCCAAAACTTAACGTGGACAAATCCCATTTTTTGACAGAAAACAGAGGTGTTTTTTGCAAAGTGCCTACCTGTAGATTTTGACCTCTAGCTCAGCCGGCACCTAGGGAAACCTACCAAACCTGTGCCTTTTTGAAAACTAGAGACCTAGGGGAATCCAAGATGGGGTGACTTGTGGGGCTCTGACCAGGTTCTGTTATCTCAGAATCGTTTGCAAACCTCAAAATTTGGCTAAAAAAACACATTTTCCTCACATTTCGGTGACAGAAAGTTCTAGAATCTGAGAGGAGCCACAAATTTCCTTCCACCCAGCGTTCCCCCAAGTCTCCCGATAAAAATTATACCTAACTTGTGTGAATAGGCCTAGCGCCCGCGACAGGAAATGCCCCAAAACACAACGTGGACACATCCCATTTTTTGACAGAAAACAGAGGTGTTTTTTGCAAAGTGCCTACCTGTAGATTTTGGCCTCTTGCTCAGCCGGCACCTAGGGAAACCTACCAAACCTGTGCCTTTTTGAAAACTAGAGACATAGGGGAATCGAAGATGGGGTGACTTGTGGGGCTCTGGCCAGGTTCTGTTACCCAGAATCCTTTGCAAACCTCAAAATTCGGCTAAAAAAAAACATTTTCCTCACATTTCGGTGACAGAAAGTTCTGGAATCTGAGAGGAGCCACAAATTTCCTTCCACCCAGCGTTACCCCAAGTGTCCCGATGAAAATGATACCTCACTTGTGTGGGTAGGCCTAGCGCCTGCGACAGGAAATGCCCCAAAACACAACGTGGACACATCCCATTTTTTGACAGAAAACAGAGGAGTTTTTTGCAAAGTGCCTACCTGTAGATTTTGGACTCTAGCTCAGTCGGCACCTAGGGAAACCTACCAAACCAGTGCATTTTTTAAAACTAGAGACCTAGGGGAATCCAAGATGGGGTGACTTGTGGGGCTCTGACCAGGTTCTGTTACCCAGACTCCTTTGCAAACCTCAAAATGTGGCTAAAAAAACACATTTCCCTCACATTTCGGTGACTGAAAGTTCTGGAATCTGAGAGGAGCCACAAATTTCCTTCCACCCAGCGTTCCCCGAAGTGTCCCGATAAAAATGATACCTAACTTGTGTGGGTAGGCCTAGCGCCTGCAACAGGAAATGCCCCAAAACACAACGTGGACACATCCCATTTTTTGACAGAAAACAGAGGTGTTTTTTGCAAAGTGCCTACCTGTAGATTTTGGCCTCTTGCTCAGCCGGCACCTAGGGAAATCTACCAAACCTGTGCATTTTTTAAAACTAGAGACCTAGGGGAAACCAAGATGGGGTGACATGTGGGGCTCTGACCAGGTTCTGTTATCCAGAATCCTTTGCAAACCTCAAAATTTGGCTAAAAAAACACATTTTCCTCACATTTTGGTGACAGAAAGTTGTGGAATCTGAGAGGAGCCACACATTTCCTTCCACCCAGCGTTCCCCCAATTTTCCCAATGAAAATGATACCTAACTTGTGTGGGTAGGCCTAGCGCCCGCGACAGGAAATGCCCCAAAACTTAACGTGGACAAATCCCATTTTTTGACAGAAAACAGAGGTGTTTTTTGCAAAGTGCCTACCTGTAGATTTTGACCTCTAGCTCAGCCGGCACCTAGGGAAACCTACCAAACCTGTGCCTTTTTGAAAACTAGAGACCTAGGGGAATCCAAGATGGGGTGACTTGTGAACCTCTGACCAGGTTCTGTTACCCAGAATCCTTTGCAAACCTCAGAATTTGGCTAAAAAAACACATTTTCCTCACATTTCGGTGACAGAAAGTTCTGGAATCTGAAAGGAGCCACAAATTTCCTTCCACCCAGCGTTCCCCCAACTGTCCCGATAAAAATGATACCTCACTTGTGTGGGTAGGCCTAGCACCCGCAACAGGAAATGCCCCTAAAAAAAACATGAACACATCCCATTTTTTGACAGAAAACAGGTGTTTTTTGCAAAGTGCCTACCTGTAGATTTTGGCCTTTTGCTCAGCCGGCACCTAGGGAAACCTACCAAACCTGTGCATTTTTTAAAACTAGAGACCTAGGGGAAACCAAGGTGGGGTGACATGTGGGGTTCTGATCAGGTTCTGTTACCCAGAATCCTTTGCAAACCTCAAAATTTGGCTAAAAAAACAAGTTTTCCTCACATTTCGGTGACAGAAAGTTCTGGAATCTGAGAGGAGCCACACATTTCCTTCCACCCAGCGTTCCCCCAATTTTCCCAATGAAAATGACACCTAACTTGTGTGGGTAGGCCTAGCGCCTGCAATAGGAAATGCCCCAAAACACAACATGGACACATCCCATTTTTTGACAGAAAACAGAGGAGTTTTTTGCAAAGTGCCTACCTGTAGATTTTGGCCTCTAGCTCAGCCGGCACCTAGGGAAACCTACCAAACCAGTGCATGTTTTAAAACTAGAGACCTAGGGGAATCCAAGATGGGGTGACTTGTGGGGCTCTGACCAGGTTCTGTTACCCAGAATCCTTTGCAAACCTCAAAATGTGGCTAAAAAAACACATTTTCCTCACATTTCGGTGACAGAAAGTTCTGGAATCTGAGAGGAGCCACAAATTTCCTTCCACCCAGCGTTCCCCGAAGTGTCCCGATAAAAATGATACCTCATTTGTGTGGGTAGGCCTAGCGCCCGCGACAGGAAATGCCCCAAAACACAACGTGGACACATACCATTTTTTGACAGAAAACAGAGGTGTTTTTTGCAAATTGCCTACCTGTAGATTTTGGCCTCTTGCTCAGCCGGCACCTAGGGAAACCTACCAAACCTGTGCATTTTTTAAAACTAGAGACCTAGGGGAAACCAAGATGGGGTGACATGTGGGGTTCTGACCAGGTACTGTTGCCCAGAATCCTTTGCAAACCTCAAAATTTGGCTAAAAAAACACATTTTCCTCACATTTCGGTGACAGAAAGTTCTGGAATCTGAGAGGAGCCACACATTTCCTGCCACCCAGCGTTCCCCCAATTTTCCCAATGAAAATGATACCTAACTTGTGTGGGTGGGCCTAGTGCCTGCAACAGGAAATGCCCCAAAACACAACGTGGACACATCCTATTTTTTGTCAGAAAACAGAGGAGTTTTTTGCAAAGTGCCTACCTGTAGATTTTGGCCTCTAGCTCAGCCGGCACCTAGGGAAACCTACCAAACCTGTGCCTTTTTGAAAACTAGAGACCTAGGGGAATCCAAGATGGGGTGACTTGTGAACCTCTGACCAGGTTCTGCTACCCAGAATCCTTTGCAAACCTCAAAATTTGGCTAAAAAACACATTTTCCTCACATTTCGGTGACAGAAAGTTCTGGAATCTGAGAGGAGCCACAAATTTCCTTCCACCCAGCGTTCCCCCAAGTGTCCAGATGAAAATGATACCTCACTTGTGTGGTTAGGCCTAGCGCCCGCAACAGGAAATGCCCCAAAACACAACGTGGACACATCCCATTTTTTGACAGAAAACAGAGGTGTTTTTTGCAAAGTGCCTACCTGGAGATTTTGGCCCCTAGCTCAGCCGGCACCTAGGGAAACCTACCAAACCTGTGCATTTTTGAAAACTAGAGACCTAGGGGAATCCAAGATGGGGTGACTTGTGGGGCTCTGACCAGGTTCTGTTATCTCAGAATCGTTTGCAAACCTCAAAATTTGGCTAAAAAAACACATTTTCCTCACATTTCGGTGACAGAAAGTTCTAGAATCTGAGAGGAGCCACAAATTTCCTTCCACCCAGCGTTCCCCCAAGTCTCCCGATAAAAATTATACCTAACTTGTGTGAGTAGGCCTAGCGCCCGCGACAGGAAATGCCCCAAAACACAACGTGGACACATCCCATTTTTTGACAGAAAACAGAGGTGTTTTTTGCAAAGTGCCTACCTGTAGATTTTGGCCTCTTGCTCAGCCGGCACCTAGGGAAACCTACCAAACCTGTGCCTTTTTGAAAACTAGAGACATAGGGGAATCGAAGATGGGGTGACTTGTGGGGCTCTGGCCAGGTTCTGTTACCCAGAATCCTTTGCAAACCTCAAAATTCGGCTAAACAAAACATTTTCCTCACATTTCGGTGACAGAAAGTTCTGGAATCTGAGAGGAGCCACAAATTTCCTTCCACCCAGCGTTACCCCAAGTGTCCCGATGAAAATGATACCTCACTTGTGTGGGTAGGCCTAGCGCCTGCGACAGGAAATGCCCCAAAACACAACGTGGACACATCCCATTTTTTGACAGAAAACAGAGGAGTTTTTTGCAAAGTGCCTACCTGTAGATTTTGGACTCTAGCTCAGTCGGCACCTAGGGAAACCTACCAAACCAGTGCATTTTTTAAAACTAGAGACCTAGGGGAATCCAAGATGGGGTGACTTGTGGGGCTCTGACCAGGTTCTGTTACCCAGACTCCTTTGCAAACCTCAAAATGTGGCTAAAAAAACACATTTCCCTCACATTTCGGTGACTGAAAGTTCTGGAATCTGAGAGGAGCCACAAATTTCCTTCCACCCAGCGTTCCCCGAAGTGTCCCGATAAAAATGATACCTAACTTGTGTGGGTAGGCCTAGCGCCTGCAACAGGAAATGCCCCAAAACACAACGTGGACACATCCCATTTTTTGACAGAAAACAGAGGTGTTTTTTGCAAAGTGCCTACCTGTAGATTTTGGCCTCTTGCTCAGCCGGCACCTAGGGAAATCTACCAAACCTGTGCATTTTTTAAAACTAGAGACCTAGGGGAAACCAAGATGGGGTGACATGTGGGGCTCTGACCAGGTTCTGTTATCCAGAATCCTTTGCAAACCTCAAAATTTGGCTAAAAAAACACATTTTCCTCACATTTTGGTGACAGAAAGTTGTGGAATCTGAGAGGAGCCACACATTTCCTTCCACCCAGCGTTCCCCCAATTTTCCCAATGAAAATGATACCTAACTTGTGTGGGTAGGCCTAGCGCCCGCGACAGGAAATGCCCCAAAACTTAACGTGGACAAATCCCATTTTTTGACAGAAAACAGAGGTGTTTTTTGCAAAGTGCCTACCTGTAGATTTTGGCCTCTAGCTCAGCCGGCATCTAGGGAAACCTACCAAACCTGTGCCTTTTTGAAAACTAGAGACCTAGGGGAATCCAAGATGGGGTGGCTTGTGAACCTCTGACCAGGTTCTGTTACCCAGAATCCTTTGCAAACCTCAGAATTTGTCTAAAAAAACACATTTTCCTCACATTTCGGTGACAGAAAGTTTTGGAATCTGAGAGGAGCCACAAATTTCCTTCCACCCAGCGTTCCCCCAAGTGTCCCGATAAAAATGATACCTCACTTGTGTGGGTAGGCCTAGCGCCCGCGACAGGAAATGCCCCAAAACACAACATGGACACATCCCATTTTTTGACAGAAAACAGAGGTGTTTTTTGCAAAGTGCCTACCTGTAGATTTTGGCCTCTTGCTCAGCCGGCACCTAGGGAAATCTACCAAACCTGTGCATTTTTTAAAACTAGAAACCTAGGGGAAACCAATATGGGGTGACATGTGGGGCTCTGACCAGGTTCTGTTATCCAGAATCCTTTGCAAACCTCAAAATTTGGCTAAAAAAACAAATTTTCCTCACATTTTGGTGACAGAAAGTTCTGGAATCTGAGAGGAGCCACACATTTCCTTCCACCCAGCGTTCCCCCAATTTTCCCAATGAAAATGATACCTAACTTGTGTGGGTAGGCCTAGCGCCCGCGACAGGAAATGCCCCAAAACTTAACGTGGACACATCCCATTTTTTGACAGAAAACAGAGGTGTTTTCTGCAAAGTGCCTACCTGTAGATTTTGGCCCCTAGCTCAGCCGGCACCTAGGGAAACCTACCAAACCTGTGCCTTTTTGAAAACTAGAGACCTAGGGGAATCCAAGATGGGGTGACTTGTGGGGCTCTGACCAGGTTCTGTTACCCAGAATCCTTTGCAAACCTCAAAATTTGGCTAAAAAAACACATTTTCCACACATTTCGGTGACAGAAAGTTCTAGAATCTGAGAGGAGCCACAAATTTCCTTCCACCCAGCGTTCCCCCAAGTCTCCAGATAAAAATTATACCTAACTTGTGTGGGTAGGCCTAGCGCCCGCGACAGGAAATGCCCCAAAACACAACGTGGACACATCCCATTTTTTGACAGAAAACAGAGGTGTTTTTTGCAAAGTGCCTACCTGTAGATTTTGACCTCTAGCTCAGCCGGCACCTAGGGAAACCTACCAAACCTGTGCCTTTTTGAAAACTAGAGACCTAGGGGAATCCAAGATGGGGTGACTTGTGAACCTCTGACCAGGTTCTGTTACCCAGAATCCTTTGCAAACCTCAGAATTTGGCTAAAAAAACACATTTTCCTCACATTTCGGTGACAGAAAGTTCTGGAATCTGAAAGGAGCCACAAATTTCCTTCCACCCAGCGTTCCCCCAACTGTCCCGATAAAAATGATACCTCACTTGTGTGGGTAGGCCTAGCACCCGCGACAGGAAATGCCCCTAAAAAAAACATGAACACATCCCATTTTTTTGACAGAAAACAGGTGTTTTCTGCAAAGTGCCTAACTGTAGATTTTGGCCTCTTGCTCAGCCGGCACCTAGGGAAACCTACCAAACCTGTGCATTTTTTAAAACTAGAGACCTAGGGGAAACCAAGATGGGGTGACATGTGGGGTTCTGATCAGGTTCTGTTACCCAGAATCCTTTGCAAACCTCAAAATTTGGCTAAAAAAACACGTTTTCCTCACATTTCGGTGACAGAAAGTTCTGGAATCTGAGAGGAGCCACACATTTCCTTCCACCCAGCGTTCCCCCAATTTTCCCAATGAAAATGACACCTAACTTGTGTGGGTAGGCCTAGCGCCTGCAACAGGAAATGCCCCAAAACACAACATGGACACATCCCATTTTTTGACAGAAAACAGAGGAGTTTTTTGCAAAGTGCCTACCTGTAGATTTTGGCCTCTAGCTCAGCCGGCACCTAGGGAAACCTACCAAACCAGTGCATGTTTTAAAACTAGAGACCTAGGGGAATCCAAGATGGGGTGACTTGTGGGGCTCTGACCAGGTTCTGTTACCCAGAATCCTTTGCAAACCTCAAAATGTGGCTAAAAAAACACATTTTCCTCACATTTCGGTGACAGAAAGTTCTGGAATCTGAGAGGAGCCACAAATTTCCTTCCACCCAGCGTTCCCCGAAGTGTCCCGATAAAAATGATACCTCATTTGTGTGGGTAGGCCTAGCGCCCGCGACAGGAAATGCCCCAAAACACAACGTGGACACATACCATTTTTTGACAGAAAACAGAGGTGTTTTTTGCAAATTGCCTACCTGTAGATTTTGGCCTCTTGCTCAGCCGGCACCTAGGGAAACCTACCAAACCTGTGCATTTTTAAAAACTAGAGACCTAGGGGAAACCAAGATGGGGTGACATGTGGGGTTCTGACCAGGTTCTGTTACCCAGAATCCTTTGCAAACCTCAAAATTTGGCTAAAAAAACACATTTTCCTCACATTTCGGTGACAGAAAGTTCTGGAATCTGAGAGGAGCCACACATTTCCTGCCACCCAGCGTTCCCCCAATTTTCCCAATGAAAATGATACCTAACTTGTGTGGGTGGGCCTAGTGCCTGCAACAGGAAATGCCCCAAAACACAACGTGGACACATCCTATTTTTTGTCAGAAAACAGAGGAGTTTTTTGCAAAGTGCCTACCTGTAGATTTTGGCCTCTAGCTCAGCCGGCACCTAGGGAAACCTACCAAACCTGTGCCTTTTTGAAAACTAGAGACCTAGGGGAATCCAAGATGGGGTGACTTGTGAACCTCTGACCAGGTTCTGCTACCCAGAATCCTTTGCAAACCTCAAAATTTGGCTAAAAAACACATTTTCCTCACATTTCGGTGACAGAAAGTTCTGGAATCTGAGAGGAGCCACAAATTTCCTTCCACCCAGCGTTCCCCCAAGTGTCCAGATGAAAATGATACCTCACTTGTGTGGTTAGGCCTAGCGCCCGCAACAGGAAATGCCCCAAAACACAACGTGGACACATCCCATTTTTTGACAGAAAACAGAGGTGTTTTTTGCAAAGTGCCTACCTGTAGATTTTGGCCCCTAGCTCAGCCGGCACCTAGGGAAACCTACCAAACCTGTGCATTTTTGAAAACTAGAGACCTAGGGGAATCCAAGATGGGGTGACTTGTGGGGCTCTGACCAGGTTCTGTTACCCAGAATCCTTTGCAAACCTCAGAATTTGGCTAAAAAAACACATTTTCCTCACATTTCGGTGACAGAAAGTTCTGGAATCTGAAAGGAGCCACAAATTTCCTTCCAACCAGCGTTCCCCCAACTGTCCCGATAAAATAATACCTCACTTGTGTGGGTAGGCCTAGCACCCGCGACAGGAAATGCCCCTAAAAAAAACATGAACACATCCCATTTTTTGACAGAAAACAGGTGTTTTTTGCAAAGTGCCTACCTGTAGATTTTGGCCTCTTGCTCAGCCGGCACCTAGGGAAACCTACCAAACCTGTGCATTTTTTAAAACTAGAGACCTAGGGGAAACCAAGATGGGGTGACATGTGGGGTTCTGATCAGGTTCTGTTACCCAGAATCCTTTGCAAACCTCAAAATTTGGCTAAAAAAACACGTTTTCCTCACATTTCGGTGACAGAAAGTTCTGGAATCTGAGAGAAGCCACACATTTCCTTCCACCCAGCGTTCCCCCAATTTTCCCAATGAAAATGACACCTAACTTGTGTGGGTAGGCCTAGCGCCTGCAACAGGAAATGCCCCAAAACACAACATGGACACATCCCATTTTTTGACAGAAAACAGAGGAGTTTTTTGCAAAGTGCCTACCTGTAGATTTTGGCCTCTAGCTCAGCCGGCACCTAGGGAAACCTACCAAACCAGTGCATGTTTTAAAACTAGAGACCTAGGGGAATCCAAGATGGGGTGACTTGTGGGGCTCTGACCAGGTTCTGTTACCCAGAATCCTTTGCAAACCTCAAAATGTGGCTAAAAAAACACATTTTCCTCACATTTCGGTGACAGAAAGTTCTGGAATCTGAGAGGAGCCACAAATTTCCTTCCACCCAGCGTTCCCCGAAGTGTCCCGATAAAAATGATACCTCATTTGTGTGGGTAGGACTAGCGCCCGCGACAGGAAATGCCCCAAAACACAACGTGGACACATACCATTTTTTGACAGAAAACAGAGGTGTTTTTTGCAAATTGCCTACCTGTAGATTTTGGCCTCTTGCTCAGCCGGCACCTAGGGAAACCTACCAAACCTGTGCATTTTTTAAAACTAGAGACCTAGGGGAAACCAAGATGGGGTGACATGTGGGGTTCTGACCAGGTTCTGTTACCCAGAATCCTTTGCAAACCTCAAAATTTGGCTAAAAAAAACACATTTTCCTCACATTTCGGTGACAGAAAGTTCTGGAATCTGAGAGGAGCCACAAATTTCCTTCCACCCAGCGTTCCCCGAAGTGTCCCGATAAAAATGATACCTCATTTGTGTGGGTAGGCCTAGCGCCCGCGACAGGAAATGCCCCAAAACACAACGTGGACACATCCCATTTTTTGACAGAAAACAGAGGTGTTTTTTGCAAAGTGCCTACCTGTAGATTTTGGCCTCTTGCTCAGCCGGCACCTAGGGAAACCTACCAAACCTGTGCCTTTTTGAAAACTAGAGACCTAGGGGAAACCAAGATGGGGTGACTTGTGGGGCTCTGGCCAGGTTCTGTTATCTCAGAATCCTAGAATCCTTTGCAAACCTCAAAATTTGGCTAAAAAAACACATTTTCCTCACATTTCGGTGACAGAAAGTTCTAGAATCTGAGAGGAGCCACAAATTTCCTTCCACCCAGCGTTCCCCCAAGTCTCCCGATAAAAATGATACCTAACTTGTGTGAGTAGGCCTAGCGCCCGCGACAGGAAATGCCCCAAAACACAACGTGGACACATCCCATTTTTTGACAGAAAACAGAGGTGTTTTTTGCAAAGTGCCTACCTGTAGATTTTGGCCTCTTGCTCAGCCGGCACCTAGGGAAACCTACCAAACCAGTGCATTTTTTAAAACTAGAGACCTAGGGTAATCTAAGATGGGGTGACTTGTGGGGCTCTGACCAGGTTCTGTTACCCAGAATCCTTTGCAAACCTCAAAATGTGGCTAAAAAAACACATTTTCCTCACATTTCGGAGACAGAAAGTTCTGGAATCTGAGAGGAGCCACAAATTTCCTTCCACCCAGCGTTCCCCCAAGTCTCCCGATAAAAATTATACCTAACTTGTGTGAGTAGGCCTAGCGCCCGCGACAGGAAATGCCCCAAAACACAACGTGGACACATCCCATTTTTTGACAGAAAACAGAGGTGTTTTTTGCAAAGTGCCTACCTGTAGATTTTGGCCTCTTGCTCAGCCGGCACCTAGGGAAACCTACCAAACCTGTGCCTTTTTGAAAACTAGAGACATAGGGGAATCGAAGATGGGGTGACTTGTGGGGCTCTGGCCAGGTTCTGTTAGCCAGAATCCTTTGCAAACCTCAAAATTTGGCTAAAAAACACATTTTCCTCACATTTCGGTGACAGAAAGTTCTGGAATCTGAGAGGAGCCACAAATTTCCTTCCACCCAGCGTTCCCCCAAGTGTCCCGATGAAAATGATACCTCACTTGTGTGGGTAGGCCTAGCGCCTGCAACAGGAAATGCCCCAAAACACAACGTGGACACATCCCATTTTTTGACAGAAAACAGAGGTGTTTTTTTCAAAGTGCCTACCTGTAGATTTTGGCCTCTAGCTCAGCCGGCACCTAGGGAAACCTACCAAACCAGTGCATTTTTTAAAACTAGAGACCTAGGGGAAACCAAGATGGGGTGACATGTGGGGCTCTGACCAGGTTCTGTTATCCAGAATCCTTTGCAAACCTCAAAATTTGGCTAAAAAAACACATTTTCCTCACATTTTGGTGACAGAAAGTTGTGGAATCTGAGAGGAGCCACACATTTCCTTCCACCCAGCGTTCCCCCAATTTTCCCAATGAAAATGATACCTAACTTGTGTGGGTAGGCCTAGCGCCCGCGACAGGAAATGCCCCAAAACTTAACGTGGACAAATCCCATTTTTTGACAGAAAACAGAGGTGTTTTTTGCAAAGTGCCTACCTGTAGATTTTGGCCTCTAGCTCAGCCGGCATCTAGGGAAACCTACCAAACCTGTGCCTTTTTGAAAACTAGAGACCTAGGGGAATCCAAGATGGGGTGACTTGTGGGGCTCTGACCAGGTTCTGTTACCCAGAATCCTTTGCAAACTTCAAAATGTGGCTAAAAAAACACATTTTCCTCACATTTCGGTGACAGAAAGTTCTAGAATCTGAGAGGAGCCACAAATTTCCTTCCACCCAGCGTTCCCCCAAGTCTCCCGATAAAAATTATACCTAACTTGTGTGGGTAGGCCTAGCGCACGCGACTGGAAATGCCCCAAAACACAACGTGGACACATCCCATTTTTTGACAGAAAACAAAGGTGTTTTTTGCAAAGTGCCTACCTGTAGATTTTGACCTCTAGCTCAGCCGGCACCTAGGGAAACCTACCAAACCTGTGCCT
The DNA here is from genome assembly GCF_031143425.1 of Pleurodeles waltl. Classification (NCBI taxonomy): domain Eukaryota; kingdom Metazoa; phylum Chordata; class Amphibia; order Caudata; family Salamandridae; genus Pleurodeles; species Pleurodeles waltl. Next base: position 1,129,885,277 of record NC_090447.1, read on the forward strand.
TTTTGAAAACTAGAGACCTAGGGGAATCCAAGATGGGGTGACTTGTGAACCTCTGACCAGGTTCTGTTACCCAGAATCCTTTGCAAACCTCAGAATTTGGCTAAAAAAACACATTTTCCTCACATTTCGGTGACAGAAAGTTCTGGAATCTGAAAGGAGCCACAAATTTCCTTCCAACCAGCGTTCCCCCAACTGTCCCGATAAAATAATACCTCACTTGTGTGGGTAGGCCTAGCACCCGCGACAGGAAATGCCCCTAAAAAAAACATGAACACATCCCATTTTTTGACAGAAAACAGGTGTTTTTTGCAAAGTGCCTACCTGTAGATTTTGGCCTCTTGCTCAGCCGGCACCTAGGGAAACCTACCAAACCTGTGCATTTTTTAAAACTAGAGACCTAGGGGAAACCAAGATGGGGTGACATGTGGGGTTCTGATCAGGTTCTGTTACCCAGAATCCTTTGCAAACCTCAAAATTTGGCTAAAAAAACACATTTTCCTCACATTTCGGTGACAGAAAGTTCTGGAATCTGAGAGGAGCCACACATTTCCTTCCACCCAGCGTTCCCCCAATTTTCCCAATGAAAATGACACCTAACTTGTGTGGGTAGGCCTAGCGCCTGCAACAGGAAATGCCCCAAAACACAACATGGACACATCCCATTTTTTGACAGAAAACAGAGGAGTTTTTTGCAAAGTGCCTACCTGTAGATTTTGGCCTCTAGCTCAGCCGGCACCTAGGGAAACCTACCAAACCAGTGCATGTTTTAAAACTAGAGACCTAGGGGAATCCAAGATGGGGTGACTTGTGGGGCTCTGACCAGGTTCTGTTACCCAGAATCCTTTGCAAACCTCAAAATGTGGCTAAAAAAACACATTTTTCTCACATTTCGGTGACAGAAAGTTCTGGAATCTGAGAGGAGCCACAAATTTCCTTCCACCCAGCGTTCCCCGAAGTGTCCCGATAAAAATGATACCTCATTTGTGTGGGTAGGACTAGCGCCCGCGACAGGAAATGCCCCAAAACACAACGTGGACACATACCATTTTTTGACAGAAAACAGAGGTGTTTTTTGCAAATTGCCTACCTGTAGATTTTGGCCTCTTGCTCAGCCGGCACCTAGGGAAACCTACCAAACCTGTGCATTTTTTAAAACTAGAGACCTAGGGGAAACCAAGATGGGGTGACATGTGGGGTTCTGACCAGGTTCTGTTACCCAGAATCCTTTGCAAACCTCAAAATTTGGCTAAAAAAAACACATTTTCCTCACATTTCGGTGACAGAAAGTTCTGGAATCTGAGAGGAGCCACACATTTCCTGCCACCCAGCGTTCCCCCAATTTTCCCAATGAAAATGATACCTAACTTGTGTGGGTGGGCCTAGCGCCTGCAACAGGAAATGCCCCAAAACACAACGTGGACACATCCTATTTTTTGTCAGAAAACATAGGAGTTTATTGCAAAGTGCCTGCCTGTAGATTTTGGCCTCTAGCTCAGCCGGCACCTAGGGAAACCTACCAAACCTGTGCCTTTTTGAAAACTAGAGACCTAGGGGAATCCAAGATGGGGTGACTTGTGAACCTCTGACCAGGTTCTGCTACCCAGAATCATTTGCAAACCTCAAAATTTGGCTAAAAAACACATTTTCCTCACATTTCGGTGACAGAAAGTTCTGGAATCTGAGAGGAGCCACAAATTTCCTTCCACCCAGTGTTCCCCCAAGTGTCCAGATGAAAATGATACCTCACTTGTGTGGTTAGGCCTAGCGCCCGCGACAGGAAATGCCCCAAAACACAACGTGGACACATCCCATTTTTTGACAGAAAACAGAGGTGTTTTTTGCAAAGTGCCTACCTGTAGATTTTGGCCTCTAGCTCAGCCGGCACCTAGGGAAACCTACCAAACCTGTGCCTTTTTGAAAACTAGAGACATAGGGGAATCGAAGATGGGGTGACTTGTGGGGCTCTGGCCAGGTTCTGTTACCCAGAATCCTTTGCAAACCTCAAAATTTGGCTAAAAATCACATTTTCCTCACATTTCGGTGACAGAAAGTTCTGGAATCTGAGAGGAGCCACAAATTTCCTTCCACCCAGCGTTCCCCCAAGTGTCCCGATGAAAATGATACCTCACTTGTGTGGGTAGGCCTAGCGCCTGCGACAGGAAATGCCCCAAAACACAACGTGGACACATCCCATTTTTTGACAGAAAACAGAGGTGTTTTTTGCAAAGTGCCTACCTGTAGATTTTGGCCCCTAGCTCAGCCGGCACCTAGGGAAACCTACCAAACCAGTGCATTTTTGAAAACTAGAGACCTAGGGGAATCCAAGATGGGGTGACTTGTGGGGCTCTGACTAGGTTCTGTTACCCAGAATCCTTTGCAAACCTCAAAATGTGGCTAAAAAAACACATTTTCCTCACATTTCGGTGACAGAAAGTTCTGGAATCTGAGAGGAGCCACAAATTTCCTTCCACCCAGCGTTCCCCGAAGTGTCCCGATAAAAATGATACCTCATTTGTGTGGGTAGGCCTAGCGCCCGCAACAGGAAATGCCCCAAAACACAACATGGACACATCCCATTTTTTGACTGGAAACAGAGGTGTTTTTTGCAAAGTGCCTACCTGTAGATTTTGGCCCCTAGCTCAGCCGGCACCTAGGGAAACCTACCAAACCAGTGCATTTTTTAAAACTAGAGACCTAGGGGAATCCAAGATGGGGTGACTTGTGGGGCTCTGACCAGGTTCTGTTACCCAGAATCCTTTGCAAACCTCAAAATTTGGCTAAAAAAACACATTTTCCTCACATTTCGGTGACAGAAAGTTCTGGAATCTGAGAAGAGCCACACATTTCCTCCCACCCAGCGTTCCCCCAATTTTCCCAATGAAAATGATACCTAACTTGTGTGGGTAGGCCTAGCGCCCGCGACAGGAAATGCCCCAAAACTTAACGTCGACAAATCCCATTTTTTGACAGAAAACAGAGGTGTTTTCTGCAAAGTGCCTACCTGTAGATTTTGGCCTCTAGCTCAGCCGGCACCTAGGGAAACCTACCAAACCAGTGCATGTTTTAAAACTAGAGACCTAGGGGAATCCAAGATGGGGTGACTTGTGGGGCTCTGACCAGGTTCTGTTACCCAGAATCCTTTGCAAACCTCAAAATGTGGCTAAAAAAACACATTTTCCTCACATTTCGGTGACAGAAAGTTCTGGAATCTGAGAGGAGCCACAAATTTCCTTCCACCCAGCGTTCCCCGAAGTGTCCAGATAAAAATGATACCTCATTTGTGTGGGTAGGACTAGCGCCCGCGACAGGAAATGCCCCAAAACACAACGTGGACACATACCATTTTTTGACAGAAAACAGAGGTGTTTTTTGCAAATTGCCTACCTGTAGATTTTGGCCTCTTGCTCAGCCGGCACCTAGGGAAACCTACCAAACCTGTGCATTTTTTAAAACTAGAGACCTAGGGGAAACCAAGATGGGGTGACATGTGGGGTTCTGACCAGGTTCTGTTACCCAGAATCCTTTGCAAACCTCAAAATTTGGCTAAAAAAACACATTTTCCTCACATTTCGGTGACAGAAAGTTCTGGAATCTGAGAGGAGCCACACATTTCCTGCCACCCAGCGTTCCCCCAATTTTCCCAATGAAAATGATACCTAACTTGTGTGGGTGGGCCTAGCGCCTGCAACAGGAAATGCCCCAAAACACAACGTGGACACATCCTATTTTTTGTCAGAAAACATAGGAGTTTATTGCAAAGTGCCTGCCTGTAGATTTTGGCCTCTAGCTCAGCCGGCACCTAGGGAAACCTACCAAACCTGTGCCTTTTTGAAAACTAGAGACCTAGGGGAATCCAAGATGGGGTGACTTGTGAACCTCTGACCAGGTTCTGCTACCCAGAATCATTTGCAAACCTCAAAATTTGGCTAAAAAACACATTTTCCTCACATTTCGGTGACAGAAAGTTCTGGAATCTGAGAGGAGCCACAAATTTCCTTCCACCCAGTGTTCCCCCAAGTGTCCAGATGAAAATGATACCTCACTTGTGTGGTTAGGCCTAGCGCCCGCGACAGGAAATGCCCCAAAACACAACGTGGACACATCCCATTTTTTGACAGAAAACAGAGGTGTTTTTTGCAAAGTGCCTACCTGTAGATTTTGGCCTCTAGCTCAGCCGGCACCTAGGGAAACCTACCAAACCTGTGCCTTTTTGAAAACTAGAGACATAGGGGAATCGAAGATGGGGTGACTTGTGGGGCTCTGGCCAGGTTCTGTTACCCAGAATCCTTTGCAAACCTCAAAATTTGGCTAAAAATCACATTTTCCTCACATTTCGGTGACAGAAAGTTCTGGAATCTGAGAGGAGCCACAAATTTCCTTCCACCCAGCGTTCCCCCAAGTGTCCCGATGAAAATGATACCTCACTTGTGTGGGTAGGCCTAGCGCCTGCGACAGGAAATGCCCCAAAACACAACGTGGACACATCCCATTTTTTGACAGAAAACAGAGGTGTTTTTTGCAAAGTGCCTACCTGTAGATTTTGGCCCCTAGCTCAGCCGGCACCTAGGGAAACCTACCAAACCAGTGCATTTTTGAAAACTAGAGACCTAGGGGAATCCAAGATGGGGTGACTTGTGGGGCTCTGACTAGGTTCTGTTACCCAGAATCCTTTGCAAACCTCAAAATGTGGCTAAAAAAACACATTTTCCTCACATTTCGGTGACAGAAAGTTCTGGAATCTGAGAGGAGCCACAAATTTCCTTCCACCCAGCGTTCCCCGAAGTGTCCCGATAAAAATGATACCTCATTTGTGTGGGTAGGCCTAGCGCCCGCAACAGGAAATGCCCCAAAACACAACATGGACACATCCCATTTTTTGACTGGAAACAGAGGTGTTTTTTGCAAAGTGCCTACCTGTAGATTTTGGCCCCTAGCTCAGCCGGCACCTAGGGAAACCTACCAAACCAGTGCATTTTTTAAAACTAGAGACCTAGGGGAATCCAAGATGGGGTGACTTGTGGGGCTCTGACCAGGTTCTGTTACCCAGAATCCTTTGCAAACCTCAAAATTTGGCTAAAAAAACACATTTTCCTCACATTTCGGTGACAGAAAGTTCTGGAATCTGAGAAGAGCCACACATTTCCTCCCACCCAGCGTTCCCCCAATTTTCCCAATGAAAATGATACCTAACTTGTGTGGGTAGGCCTAGGGCCTGCAACAGGAAATGACCCAAAACACAACGTGGACACATCCCATTTTTTGATTGAAAACAGAGGAGTTTTTTGCAAAGTGCCTACCTGTAGATTTTGGCCTCTAGCTCAGCCGGCACCTAGGGAAACCTACCAAACCAGTGCATTTTTTAAAACTAGAGACCTAGGGGAATCCAAGATGGGGTGCCTTGTGGGGCTCTGACCAGGTTCTGTTACCCAGAATCCTTTGCAAACCTCAAAATTTGGCTAAAAAAACACATTTTCCTCACATTTCGGTGACAGAAAGTTCTGGAATCTGAGAGGAGCCACAAATGTCCTTCCACCCAGCGTTCCCCGAAATGTCCCGATAAAAATTATACCTAACTTGTGTGGGTAGGCCTAGCGCCCGCGACAGGAAATGCCCAAAACACAACGTGGACACATCCCATTTTTTGACAAAAAACAGAGGTGTTTTTTGCAAAGTGCCTACCTGTAGATTTTGTCCTCTAGCTCAGCCGGCACCTAGGGAAACCTACCAAACCAGTGCATTTTTTAAAACTAGAGACCTAGGGGAATCCAAGATGGGGTGACTTGTGGGGCTCTGAGCAGGTTCTGTTACCCAGAATCCTTTGCAAACCTCAAAATGTGGCTAAAAAAACACATTTTCCTCACATTTCGGTGACAGAAAGTTCTGGTATCTGAGAGGAGCCACAAATTTCCTTCTACCCAGCGTTCCCCGAAGTGTCCCGATAAAAATGAAACCTAACTTGTGTGGGTAGGCCTAGCGCCCGCGACAGGAAATGCCCCAAAACACAACGTGGACACATCCCATTTTTTGACAGAAAACAGAGGTGTTTTTTGCAAAGTGCCTACCTGTAGATTTTGGCCTCTAGCTCAGCCGGCACCTAGGGAAACCTACCAAACCAGTGCATTTTTTAAAACTAGAGACCTAGGGGAATCCAAGATGGGGTGACATGTGGGGCTCTGACCAGGTTCTGATACCCAGAATCCTTTGCAACCCTTGAAATTTGGCTAAAAAAACACATTTTCCTCACATTTCGGTGACAGAAAGTTCTGGAATCTGAGAAGAGCCACACATTTCCTTCCACCCAGCGTTCCCCCAATTTTCCCAATGAAAATGATACCTAACTTGTGTGGTTAGGCCTAGCGCCTGCAACAGGAAATGCCCCAAAACACAACGTGGACACATCCCATTTTTTTACAGAAAACAGAGGAGTTTTTTGCAAAGTGCCTACCTGTAGATTTTGGCCTCTAGCTCAGCCGGCACCTAGGGAAACCTACCAAACCAGTGCATGTTTTAAAACTAGAGACCTAGGGGAATCCAAGATGGGGTGACTTGTGGGGCTCTGACCAGGTTCTGTTACCCAGAATCCTTTGCAAACCTCAAAATGTGGCTAAAAAAACACATTTTCCTCACATTTCGGTGACAGAAAGTTCTAGAATCTGAGAGGAGCTACAAATTTCCTTCCACCCAGCGTTCCCCCAAATCTCCCGATAAAAATGATACCTCACTTGTGTGGGTAGGCCTAGCGCCGGCGACAGGAAATGCCCCAAAACAGAAGATGGACACATCCCATTTTTTGACAGAAAACAGAGGTGTTTTTTTTGCAAAGTGCCTACCTGTAGATTTTGGCCTCTTGCTCAGCCGGAACTTAGGGAAACCTACCAAACCTGTGCATTTTTTAAAACTAGAGACCTAGGGGAAACCAAGATGGGGTGACATGTGGGGCTCTGACCAAGTTCTGTTACCCAGAATCCTTTGCAAACCTCAAAATTTGGCTAAAAAAACACATTTTCCTCACATTTCGGTGACAGAAAGTTATGGAATCTGAGAGGAGCCACACATTTCCTTCCACCCAGCGTTCCCCCAATTTTCCCAATGAAAATGATACCTAACTTGTGTGGGTAGGCCTAGCGCCTGCAACAGGAAATGCCCCAAAACACAACATGGACACATCCCATTTTTGACAGAAAACAGAGGAGTTTTTTGCAAAGTGCCTACCTGTAGATTTTGGACTCTAGCTCAGTCGGCACCTAGGGAAACCTACCAAACCAGTGCATTTTTTAAAACTAGAGACCTAGGGGAATCCAAGATGGGGTGACTTGTGGGGCTCTGACCAGGTTCTGTTACCCAGAATCCTTTGCAAACCTCAAAATGTGGCTAAAAAAACACATTTTCCTCACATTTCGGTGACAGAAAGTTCTAGAATTTGAGAAGAGCTACAAATTTCCTTCCACCCAGCGTTCCCCCAAGTCTCCCTATAAAAATGATACCTCACTTGTGTGGGTAGGCCTAGCGCCCGCGACAGGAAATGCCCCAAAACAGAAGATGGACACATCCCATTTTTTGACAGAAAACAGAGGTGTTTTTTTTGCAAAGTGCCTACCTGTAGATTTTGGCCTCTTGCTCAGCCGGAACCTAGGGAAACCTACCAAACCTGTGCATTTTTTAAAACTAGAGACCTAGGGGAAACCAAGATGAGGTGACATGTGGGGCTCTGACCAAGTTCTGTTACCCAGAATCCTTTGCAAACCTCAAAATTTGGCTAAAAAAACACATTTTCCTCACATTTCGGTGACAGAAAGTTCTGGAATCTGAGAGGAGCCACACATTTCCTTCCACCCAGCGTTCCCCCAATTTTCCCAATGAAAATGATACCTAACTTGTGTGGGTAGGCCTAGCGCCTGCAACAGGAAATGCCCCAAAACACAACGTGGACACATCCCATTTTTTGACAGAAAACAGAGGAGTTTTTTGCAAAGTGCCTACCTGTAGATTTTGGACTCTAGCTCAGTCGGCACCTAGGGAAACCTACCAAACCAGTGCATTTTTTAAAACTAGAGACCTAGGAGAATCCAAGATGGGGTGACTTGTGGGGCTCTGACCAGGTTCTGTTACCCAGAATCCTTTGCAAACCTCAAAATGTGGCTAAAAAAACACATTTCCTTCACATTTCGGTGACTGAAAGTTCTGGAATCTGAGAGGAGCTACAAATTTCCTTCCACCCAGCGTTCCCCCAAGTCTCCCGATAAAAATGATACCTCACTTGTGTGGGTAGGCCTAGCGCCCGCGACAGGAAATGCCCCAAAACAGAAGATGGACACATCCCATTTTTTGACAGAAAACAGAGGTGTTTTTTTTGCAAAGTGCCTACCTGTAGATTTTGGCCTCTTGCTCAGCCGGAACCTAGGGAAACCTACCAAACCTGTGCATTTTTTAAAACTAGAGACCTAGGGGAAACCAAGATGGGGTGACATGTAGGGCTCTGACCAAGTTCTGTTCCCCAGAATCCTTTCCAAACCTCAAAATTTGGCTAAAAAAACACATTTTCCTCACATTTCGGTGACAGAAAGTTCTGGAATCTGAGAGGAGCCACACATTTCCTTCCACCCAGCGTTCCCCCAATTTTCCCAATGAAAATGATACCTAACTTGTGTGGGTAGGCCTAGCGCCTGCAACAGGAAATGCCCCAAAACACAACGTGGACACATCCCATTTTTTGACAGAAAACAGAGGAGTTTTTTGCAAAGTGCCTACCTGTAGATTTTGGACTCTAGCTCAGTCGGCACCTAGGGAAACCTACCAAACCAGTGCATTTTTTAAAACTAGAGACCTAGGGGAATCCAAGATGGGGTGACTTGTGGGGCTCTGACCAGGTTCTGTTACCCAGAATCCTTTGCAAACCTCAAAATGTGGCTAAAAAAACACATTTCCCACACATTTCAGTGACAGAAAGTTCTGGAATCTGACAGGAGCCACACATTTCCTTCCACCCTGCGCTCCCCCAATTTTCCCAATGAAAATGATACCTAACTTGTGTGGGTAGGCCTAGCACCCGCGACAGGAAATGCCCCAAAACACAACGTGGACACATCCCATTTTTTGACAGAAAACAGAGGTGTTTTTTGCAAAGTGCCTAGCTGTAGATTTTGGCCCCTAGCTCAGCCGGCACCTAGGGAAACCTACCAAACCAGGGCATTTTTTAAAACTAGAGACCTAGGGGAATCCAAGATGGTGTGACATGTGGGGCTCTGACCAGGTTCTGTTACCGAGAATCCTTTGCAAACCTCGAAATTTGGCTAAAAAAACACATTTTCCTCACATTTCGGTGACAGAAAGTTCTGGAATCTGAGAAGAGCCACACATTTCCTTCCACCCAGCGTTCCCCCAATTTTCCCAATGAAAATGATACCTAACTTGTGTGGGTAGGCCTAGCGCCTGCAACAGGAAATGCCCCAAAACACAACGTGGACACATCCCATTTTTTGACAGAAAACAGAGGAGTTTTTTGCAAAGTGCCTACCTGTAGATTTTGGCCTCTAGCTCAGCCGGCACCTAGGGAAACCTACCAAACCAGTGCATGTTTTAAAACTAGAGACCTAGGGTAATCCAAGATGGGGTGACTTGTGGGGCTCTGACCAGGTTCTGTTACCCAGAATCCTTTGCAAACCTCAAAATGTGGCTAAAAAAACACATTTTCCTCACATTTCGGTGACAGAAAGTTCTAGAATCTGAGAGGAGCTACAAATTTCTTTCCACCCAGCGTTCCCCCAAGTCTCCTGATAAAAATGATACCTCACTTGTGTGGGTAGGCCTAGCGCCCGCAACAGGATATGCCCCAAAACAGAAGATAGACACATCCCATTTTTTGACAGAAAACAGAGGTGTTTTTTTTGCAAAGTGCCTACCTGTAGATTTTGGCCCCTAGCTCAGCCGGCACCTAGGGAAACCTACCAAACCAGTGCATTTTTTAAAACTAGAGACCTAGGGGAATCCAAGATGGGGTGACTTGTGGGGCTCTGACCAGGTTCTGTTACCCAGAATCCTTTGCAAACCTCATAATTTGGCTAAAAAAACACATTTTCCTCACATTTCGGTGACAGAAAGTTCTAGAATCTGAGAGGAGCTACAAATTTCCTTCCACCCAGCGTTCCCCCAAGTATCCCGATAAAAATTATACCTAACTTGTGTGGGTAGGCCTAGCGCCCGCGACAGGAAATGCCCCAAAACACAACATGGACACATCCCATTTTTTGACAGAAAACAGAGGTGTTTTTTGCAAAGTGCCTACCTGTAGATTTTGACCTCTAGCTCAGCCGGCACCTAGGGAAACTTACCAAACCTGTGCCTTTTTGAAAACTAGAGACCTAGGGGAATCCAAGATGGGGTGACTTGTGAACCTCTGACCAGGTTCTGGACCCAGAATCCTTTGCATGCAAACCTCAGAATTTGTCTAAAAAAACACATTTTCCTCACATTTCGGTGACAGAAAGTTTTGGAATCTGAGAGGAGCCACAAATTTCCTTCCACCCAGCGTTCCCCCAAGTGTCCCGATAAAAATGATACCTCACTTATGTGGGTAGGCCTAGCGCCCGCGACAGGAAATGCCCCAAAACACAACATGGACACATCCCATTTTTTGACAGAAAACAGAGGTGTTTTTTGCAAAGTGCCTACCTGTAGATTTTGACCTCTAGCTCAGCCGGCACCTAGGGAAACTTACCAAACCTGTGCCTTTTTGAAAACTAGAGACCTAGGGGAATCCAAGATGGGGTGACTTGTGAACCTCTGACCAGGTTCTGGACCCAGAATCCTTTGCATGCAAACCTCAGAATTTGTCTAAAAAAACACATTTTCCTCACATTTCGGTGACAGAAAGTTTTGGAATCTGAGAGGAGCCACAAATTTCCTTCCACCCAGCGTTCCCCCAAGTGTCCCGATAAAAATGATACCTCACTTATGTGGGTAGGCCTAGCGCCCGCGACAGGAAATGCCCCAAAACACAACATGGACACATCCCATTTTTTGACAGAAAACAGAGGTGTTTTTTGCAAAGTGCCTACCTGTAGATTTTGACCTCTAGCTCAGCCGGCACCTAGGGAAACTTACCAAACCTGTGCCTTTTTGAAAACTAGAGACTTAGGGGAATCCAAGATGGGGTGACTTGTGAACCTCTGACCAGGTTCTGTTACCCAGAATCCTTTGCAAACCTCAGAATTTGGCTAAAAAAACACATTTTCCTCACATTTCTGTGACAGAAAGTTCTGGAATCTGAGAGGAGCCACAAATTTCCTTCCACCCAGCGTTCCCCGAAGTGTCCCGATAAAAATGATACCTCACTTATGTGGGTAGGCCTAGCGCCCGCGACAGGAAATGCCCCAAAACACAACATGGACACATCCCATTTTTTGACAGAAAACAGAGGTGTTTTTTGCAAAGTGCCTACCTGTAGATTTTGGCCTCTTGCTCAGCCGGCACCTAGGTAAATCTACCAAACCTGTGCATTTTTTAAAACTAGAGACCTAGGGGAAACCAAGATGGGGTGACATGTGGGGCTCTGACCAGGTTCTGTTATTCAGAATCCTTTGCAAACCTCAAAATTTGGCTAAAAAAACACATTTTCCTCACATTTTGGTGACAGAAAGTTCTGGAATCTGAGAGGAGCCACACATTTCCTTCCACCCTGCGTTCCCCCAATTTTCCCAATGAAAATGATACCTAACTTGTGTGGGTAGGCCTAGCGCCCGCGACAGGAAATGCCCCAAAACACAACGTGGACACATCCCATTTTTTGACAGAAAACAGAGATGTTTTTTGCAAAGTGCCTACCTGTAGATTTTGGCCCCTAGCTCAGCCGGCACCTAGGGAAACCTACCAAACCAGGGCATTTTTTAAAACTAGAGACCTAGGGGAATCCAAGATGGGGTGACATGTGGGGCTCTGACCAGGTTCTGTTACCCAGAATCCTTTGCAAACCTAGAAATTTGGCTAAAAAAACACATTTTCCTGACATTTCGGTGACAGAAAGTTCTGGAATCTGAGAGGAGCCACAAATTCCTTCCACCCAGCGTTCCCCGAAGTGTCCTGATAAAAATGATACCTCATTTGTGTGGGTAGGCCTAGCGCCCGCAACAGGAAATGCCCCAAAACACAACATGGACACATCCCATTTTTTGACTGGAAACAGAGGTGTTTTTTGCAAAGTGCCTACCTGTAGATTTTGGCCCCTAGCTCAGCCGGCACCTAGGGAAACCCACCAAACCAGTGCATTTTTTAAAACTAGAGACCTAGGGGAATCCAAGATGGGGTGACTTGTGGGGCTCTGACCAGGTTCTGTTACCCAGAATCCTTTGCAAACCTCAAAATTTGGCTAAAAAAACAAATTTTCCTCACATTTCGGTGACAGAAAGTTCTAGAATCTGAGAGGAGCTACAAATTTCCTTCCACCCAGCGTTCCCCCAAGTCTCCCGATAAAAATGATACCTAACTTGTGTGGGTAGGCCTAGCGCCCGCGACAGGAGATGCCCCAAAACACAACGTGGACACATCCCATTTTTTGACAGAAAACAGAGGTGTTTTTTGCAAAGTGCCTACCTGTAGATTTTGGCCTCTAGCTCAGCCGGCATCTAGGGAAACCTACCAAACCTGTGCCTTTTTGAAAACTAGAGACCTAGGGGAATCCAAGATGGGGTGGCTTGTGAACCTCTGACCAGGTTCTGTTTCCCAGAATCCTTTGCAAACCTCAGAATTTGTCAAAAAAAACACATTTTCCTCACATTTCGGTGACAGAAAGTTTTGGAATCTGAGAGGAGCCACAAATTTCCTTCCACCCAGCGTTCCCCCAAGTGTCCCGATAAAAATGATACCTCACTTGTGTGGGTAGGCCTAGCGCCCGCGACAGGAAATGCCCCAAAACACAACATGGACACATCCCATTTTTTGACAGAAAACAGAGGTGTTTTTTGCAAAGTGCCTACCTGTAGATTTTGGCCTCTTGCTCAGCCGGCACCTAGGGAAATCTACCAAACCTGTGCATTTTTTAAAACTAGAGACCTAGGGGAAACCAAGATGGGGTGACATGTGGGGCTCTGACCAGGTTCTGTTATCCAGAATCCTTTGCAAACCTCAAAATTTGGCTAAAAAAACACATTTTCCTCACATTTTGGTGACAGAAAGTTCTGGAATCTGAGAGGAGCCACACATTTCCTTCCACCCAGCGTTCCCCCAATTTTCCCAATGAAAATGATACCTAACTTGTGTGGGTAGGCCTAGCGCCCGCGACAGGAAATGCCCCAAAACTTAACGTGGACACATCCCATTTTTTGACAGAAAACAGAGGTGTTTTTTGCAAAGTGCCTACCTGTAGATTTTGGCCCCTAGCTCAGCCGGCACCTAGGGAAACCTACCAAACCTGTGCCTTTTTTAAAACTAGAGACCTAGGGGAATCCAAGATGGGGTGACTTGTGGGGCTCTGACCAGGTTCTGTTACCCAGAATCCTTTGCAAACCTCAAAATTTAGCTAAAAAAACACATTTTCCTCACATTTCGGTGACAGAAAGTTCTAGAATCTGAGAGGAGCCACAAATTTCCTTCCACCCAGCGTTCCCCCAAGTCTCCCGATAAAAATTATACCTAACTTGTGTGGGTAGGCCTAGCGCCCGCGACAGGAAATGCCCCAAAACACAACGTGGACACATCCCATTTTTTGACAGAAAACAGAGGTGTTTTTTGCAAAGTGCCTACCTGTAGATTTTGACCTCTAGCTCAGCCGGCACCTAGGGAAACCTACCAAACCTGTGCCTTTTTGAAAACTAGAGACCTAGGGGAATCCAAGATGGGGTGACTTGTGAACCTCTGACCGGGTTCTGTTACCCAGAATCCTTTGCAAACCTCAGAGTTTGGCTAAAAAAACACATTTTCCTCACATTTCGGTGACAGAAAGTTCTGGAATCTGAGAGGAGCCACAAATTTCCTTCCACCCAGCGTTCCCCCAACTGTCCCGATAAAAATGATACCTCACTTGTGTGGGTAGGCCTAGCACCCGCGACAGGAAATGACCCTAAAAAAAACATGAACACATCCCATTTTTTTGACAGAAAACAGGTGTTTTTTGCAAAGTGCCTACCTGTAGATTTTGGCCTCTTGCTCAGCCGGCACCTAGGGAAACCTACCAAACCTGTGCATTTTTTAAAACTAGAGACCTAGGGGAAACCAAGATGGGGTGACATGTGGGGTTCTGATCAGGTTCTGTTACCCAGAATCCTTTGCAAACCTCAAAATGTGGCTAAAAAAACACATTTTCCTCACATTTCGGTGACAGAAAGTTCTAGAATCTGAGAGGAGCCACACATTTCCTTCCACCCAGCGTTCCCCCAATTTTCCCAATGAAAATCATACCTAACTTGTGTGGGTAGGCCTAGCGCCTGCAACAGGAAATGCCCCAAAACACAACATGGACACATCCCATTTTTTGACAGAAAACAGAGGAGTTTTTTGCAAAGTGCCTACCTGTAGATTTTGGCCTCTAGCTCAGTCGGCACCTAGGGAAACCAACCAAACCAGTGCATGTTTTAAAACTAGAGACCTAGGGGAATCCAAGATGGGGTGACTTGTGGGGCTCTGACCAGGTTCTGTTACCCAGAATCCTTTGCAAACCTCAAAATGTGGCTAAAAAAACAAATTTTCCTCACATTTCGGTGACAGAAAGTTCTGGAATCTGAGAGGAGCCACAAATTTCCTTCCACCCAGCGTTCCCCGAAGTGTCCCGATAAAAATGATACCTCATTTGTGTGGGTAGGCCTAGCGCCCGCGACAGGAAATGCCCCAAAACACAACGTGGACACATACCATTTTTTGATAGAAAACAGGTGTTTTTTGCAAAGTGCCTACCTGTAGATTTTGGCCTCTTGCTCAGCCGGCACCTAGGGAAACCTACCAAACCTGTGCATTTTTTAAAACTAGAGACCTAGGGGAAACCAAGATGGGGTGACATGTGGGGTTCTGACCAGGTTCTGTTACCCAGAATCCTTTGCAAACCTCAAAATTTGGCTAAAAAAACACATTTTCCTCACATTTCGGTGACAGAAAGTTCTGGAATCTGAGAGGAGCCACACATTTCCTGCCACCCAGCGTTCCCCCAATTTTCCCAATGAAAATGATACCTAACTTGTGTGGGTGGGCCTAGCGCCTGCAACAGGAAATGCCCCAAAACACAACGTGGACACATCCTATTTTTTGTCAGAAAACAGAGGAGTTTTTTGCAAAGTGCCTACCTGTAGATTTTGGCCTCTAGCTCAGCCGGCACCTAGGGAAACCTACCAAACCTGTGCCTTTTTGAAAACTAGAGAGCTAGGGGAATCCAAGATGGGGTGACTTGTGAACCTCTGACCAGGTTCTGCTACCCAGAATCCTTTGCAAACCTCGAAATTTGGCTAAAAAAACACATTTTCCTCACATTTCGGTGACAGAAAGTTCTGGAATCTGAGAGGAGCCACAAATTCCTTCCACCCAGCGTTCCCCGAAGTGTCCCGATAAAAATGATACCTCATTTGTGTGGGTAGGCCTAGCGCCCGCAACAGGAAATGCCACAAAACAAAACATGGACACATCCCATTTTTTGACTGGAAACAGAGGTGTTTTTTGCAAAGTGCCTACCTGTAGATTTTGGCCCCTAGCTCAGCCGGCACCTAGGGAAACCCACCAAACCAGTGCATTTTTTTAAACTAGAGACCTAGGGGAATCCAAGATGGGGTGACTTGTGGGGCTCTGACCAGGTTCTGTTACCCAGAATCCTTTGCAAACCTCAAAATTTGGCTAAAAAAACACATTTTCCTCACATTTCGGTGACAGAAAGTTCTAGAATCTGAGAGGAGCTACAAATTTCCTTCCACCCAGCGTTCCCCCAAGTCTCCCGATAAAAATGATACCTAACTTGTGTGGGTAGGCCTAGCGCCCGCGACAGGAGATGCCCCAAAACACAACGTGGACACATCCCATTTTTTGACAGAAAACAGAGGTGTTTTTTGCAAAGTGCCTACCTGTAGATTTTGGCCTCTAGCTCAGCCGGCATCTAGGGAAACCTACCAAACCTGTGCCTTTTTGAAAACTAGAGACCTAGGGGAATCCAAGATTGGGTGGCTTGTGAACCTCTGACCAGGTTCTGTTTCCCAGAATCCTTTGCAAACCTCAGAATTTGTCAAAAAAAACACATTTTCCTCACATTTCGGTGACAGAAAGTTTTGGAATCTGAGACGAGCCACAAATTTCCTTCCACCCAGCGTTCCCCCAAGTGTCCCGATAAAAATGATACCTCACTTGTGTGGGTAGGCCTAGCGCCCGCGACAGGAAATGCCCCAAAACACAACATGGACACATCCCATTTTTTGACAGAAAACAGAGGTGTTTTTTGCAAAGTGCCTACCTGTAGATTTTGGCCTCTTGCTCAGCCGGCACCTAGGGAAATCTACCAAACCTGTGCATTTTTTAAAACTAGAGACCTAGGGGAAACCAAGATGGGGTGACATGTGGGGCTCTGACCAGGTTCTGTTATCCAGAATCCTTTGCAAACCTCAAAATTTGGCTAAAAAAACACATTTTCCTCACATTTTGGTGACAGAAAGTTCTGGAATCTGAGAGGAGCCACACATTTCCTTCCACCCAGCGTTCCCCCAATTTTCCCAATGAAAATGATACCTAACTTGTGTGGGTAGGCCTAGCGCCCGCGACAGGAAATGCCCCAAAACTTAACGTGGACACATCCCATTTTTTGACAGAAAACAGAGGTGTTTTTTGCAAAGTGCCTACCTGTAGATTTTGGCCCCTAGCTCAGCCGGCACCTAGGGAAACCTACCAAACCTGTGCCTTTTTTAAAACTAGAGACCTAGGGGAATCCAAGATGGGGTGACTTGTGGGGCTCTGACCAGGTTCTGTTACCCAGAATCCTTTGCAAACCTCAAAATTTAGCTAAAAAAACACATTTTCCTCACATTTCGGTGACAGAAAGTTCTAGAATCTGAGAGGAGCCACAAATTTCCTTCCACCCAGCGTTCCCCCAAGTCTCCCGATAAAAATTATACCTAACTTGTGTGGGTAGGCCTAGCGCCCGCGACAGGAAATGCCCCAAAACACAACGTGGACACATCCCATTTTTTGACAGAAAACAGAGGTGTTTTTTGCAAAGTGCCTACCTGTAGATTTTGACCTCTAGCTCAGCCGGCACCTAGGGAAACCTACCAAACCTGTGCCTTTTTGAAAACTAGAGACCTAGGGGAATCCAAGATGGGGTGACTTGTGAACCTCTGACCGGGTTCTGTTACCCAGAATCCTTTGCAAACCTCAGAGTTTGGCTAAAAAAACACATTTTCCTCACATTTCGGTGACAGAAAGTTCTGGAATCTGAGAGGAGCCACAAATTTCCTTCCACCCAGCGTTCCCCCAACTGTCCCGATAAAAATGATACCTCACTTGTGTGGGTAGGCCTAGCACCCGCGACAGGAAATGACCCTAAAAAAAACATGAACACATCCCATTTTTTTGACAGAAAACAGGTGTTTTTTGCAAAGTGCCTACCTGTAGATTTTGGCCTCTTGCTCAGCCGGCACCTAGGGAAACCTACCAAACCTGTGCATTTTTTAAAACTAGAGACCTAGGGGAAACCAAGATGGGGTGACATGTGGGGTTCTGATCAGGTTCTGTTACCCAGAATCCTTTGCAAACCTCAAAATGTGGCTAAAAAAACACATTTTCCTCACATTTCGGTGACAGAAAGTTCTAGAATCTGAGAGGAGCCACACATTTCCTTCCACCCAGCGTTCCCCCAATTTTCCCAATGAAAATCATACCTAACTTGTGTGGGTAGGCCTAGCGCCTGCAACAGGAAATGCCCCAAAACACAACATGGACACATCCCATTTTTTGACAGAAAACAGAGGAGTTTTTTGCAAAGTGCCTACCTGTAGATTTTGGCCTCTAGCTCAGTCGGCACCTAGGGAAACCAACCAAACCAGTGCATGTTTTAAAACTAGAGACCTAGGGGAATCCAAGATGGGGTGACTTGTGGGGCTCTGACCAGGTTCTGTTACCCAGAATCCTTTGCAAACCTCAAAATGTGGCTAAAAAAACAAATTTTCCTCACATTTCGGTGACAGAAAGTTCTGGAATCTGAGAGGAGCCACAAATTTCCTTCCACCCAGCGTTCCCCGAAGTGTCCCGATAAAAATGATACCTCATTTGTGTGGGTAGGCCTAGCGCCCGCGACAGGAAATGCCCCAAAACACAACGTGGACACATACCATTTTTTGATAGAAAACAGGTGTTTTTTGCAAAGTGCCTACCTGTAGATTTTGGCCTCTTGCTCAGCCGGCACCTAGGGAAACCTACCAAACCTGTGCATTTTTTAAAACTAGAGACCTAGGGGAAACCAAGATGGGGTGACATGTGGGGTTCTGACCAGGTTCTGTTACCCAGAATCCTTTGCAAACCTCAAAATTTGGCTAAAAAAACACATTTTCCTCACATTTCGGTGACAGAAAGTTCTGGAATCTGAGAGGAGCCACACATTTCCTGCCACCCAGCGTTCCCCCAATTTTCCCAATGAAAATGATACCTAACTTGTGTGGGTGGGCCTAGCGCCTGCAACAGGAAATGCCCCAAAACACAACGTGGACACATCCTATTTTTTGTCAGAAAACATAGGAGTTTTTTGCAAAGTGCCTACCTGTAGATTTTGGCCTCTAGCTCAGCCGGCACCTAGGGAAACCTACCAAACCTGTGCCTTTTTGAAAACTAGAGAGCTAGGGGAATCCAAGATGGGGTGACTTGTGAACCTCTGACCAGGTTCTGCTACCCAGAATCCTTTGCAAACCTCGAAATTTGGCTAAAAAAACACATTTTCCTCACATTTCGGTGACAGAAAGTTCTGGAATCTGAGAGGAGCCACAAATTCCTTCCACCCAGCGTTCCCCGAAGTGTCCCGATAAAAATGATACCTCATTTGTGTGGGTAGGCCTAGCGCCCGCAACAGGAAATGCCACAAAACAAAACATGGACACATCCCATTTTTTGACTGGAAACAGAGGTGTTTTTTGCAAAGTGCCTACCTGTAGATTTTGGCCCCTAGCTCAGCCGGCACCTAGGGAAACCCACAAAACCAGTGCATTTTTTTAAACTAGAGACCTAGGGGAATCCAAGATGGGGTGACTTGTGGGGCTCTGACCAGGTTCTGTTACCCAGAATCCTTTGCAAACCTCAAAATTTGGCTAAAAAAACACATTTTCCTCACATTTCGGTGACAGAAAGTTCTAGAATCTGAGAGGAGCTACAAATTTCCTTCCACCCAGCGTTCCCCCAAGTCTCCCGATAAAAATGATACCTAACTTGTGTGGGTAGGCCTAGCGCCCGCGACAGGAGATGCCCCAAAACACAACGTGGACACATCCCATTTTTTGACAGAAAACAGAGGTGTTTTTTGCAAAGTGCCTACCTGTAGATTTTGGCCTCTAGCTCAGCCGGCATCTAGGGAAACCTACCAAACCTGTGCCTTTTTGAAAACTAGAGACCTAGGGGAATCCAAGATTGGGTGGCTTGTGAACCTCTGACCAGGTTCTGTTTCCCAGAATCCTTTGCAAACCTCAGAATTTGTCAAAAAAAACACATTTTCCTCACATTTCGGTGACAGAAAGTTTTGGAATCTGAGACGAGCCACAAATTTCCTTCCACCCAGCGTTCCCCCAAGTGTCCCGATAAAAATGATACCTCACTTGTGTGGGTAGGCCTAGCGCCCGCGACAGGAAATGCCCCAAAACACAACATGGACACATCCCATTTTTTGACAGAAAACAGAGGTGTTTTTTGCAAAGTGCCTACCTGTAGATTTTGGCCTCTTGCTCAGCCGGCACCTAGGGAAATCTACCAAACCTGTGCATTTTTTAAAACTAGAGACCTAGGGGAAACCAAGATGGGGTGACATGTGGGGCTCTGACCAGGTTCTGTTATCCAGAATCCTTTGCAAACCTCAAAATTTGGCTAAAAAAACACATTTTCCTCACATTTTGGTGACAGAAAGTTCTGGAATCTGAGAGGAGCCACACATTTCCTTCCAAACAGCGTTCCCCCAATTTTCCCAATGAAAATGATACCTAACTTGTGTGGGTAGGCCTAGCGCCCGCGACAGGAAATGCCCCAAAACTTAACGTGGACACATCCCATTTTTTGACAGAAAACAGAGGTGTTTTTTGCAAAGTGCCTACCTGTAGATTTTGGCCCCTAGCTCAGCCGGCACCTAGGGAAACCTACCAAACCTGTGCCTTTTTTAAAACTAGAGACCTAGGGGAATCCAAGATGGGGTGACTTGTGGGGCTCTGACCAGGTTCTGTTACCCAGAATCCTTTGCAAACCTCAAAATTTGGCTAAAAAAACACATTTTCCTCACATTTCGGTGACAGAAAGTTCTAGAATCTGAGAGGAGCCACAAATTTCCTTCCACCCAGCGTTCCCCCAAGTCTCCCGATAAAAATTATACCTAACTTGTGTGGGTAGGCCTAGCGCCCGCGACAGGAAATGCCCCAAAACACAACGTGGACACATCCCATTTTTTGACAGAAAACAGAGGTGTTTTTTGCAAAGTGCCTACCTGTAGATTTTGACCTCTAGCTCAGCCGGCACCTAGGGAAACCTACCAAACCTGTGCCTTTTTTAAAACTAGAGACCTAGGGGAATCCAAGATGGGGTGACTTGTGAACCTCTGACCAGGTTCTGTTACCCAGAATCCTTTGCAAACCTCAGAATTTGGCTAAAAAAACACATTTTCCTCACATTTCGGTGACAGAAAGTTCTGGAATCTGAGAGGAGCCACAAATTTCCTTCCACCCAGCGTTCCCCCAACTGTCCCGATAAAAATGATACCTCACTTGTGTGGGTAGGCCTAGCACCCGCGACAGGAAATGCCCCTAAAAAAAACATGAACACATCCCATTTTTTGACAGAAAACAGGTGTTTTTTGCAAAGTGCCTACCTGTAGATTTTGGCCTCTTGCTCAGCCGGCACCTAGGGAAACCTACCAAACCTGTGCATTTTTTCAAACTAGAGACCTAGGGGAAACCAAGATGGGGTGACATGTGGGGTTCTGATCAGGTTCTGTTACCCAGAATCCTTTGCAAACCTCAAAATTTGGCAAAAAAAACACATTTCCTCACATTTTGGTGACAGAAAGTTCTGGAATCTGAGAGGAGCCACACATTTCCTTCCACCCAGCGTTCCCCCAATTTTCCCAATGAAAATGATACCTAACTTGTGTGGGTAGGCCTAGCGCCCGCGACAGGAAATGCCCCAAAACTTAACGTGGACACATCCCATTTTTTGACAGAAAACAGAGGTGTTTTTTGCAAAGTGCCTACCTGTATATTTTGGCCCCTAGCTCAGCCGGCACCTAGGGAAACCTACCAAACCTGTGCCTTTTTTAAAACTAGAGACCTAGGGGAATCCAAGATGGGGTGACTTGTGGGGCTCTGACCAGGTTCTGTTACCCAGAATCCTTTGCAAACCTCAAAATTTAGCTAAAAAAACACATTTTCCTCACATTTCGGTGACAGAAAGTTCTAGAATCTGAGAGGAGCCACAAATTTCCTTCCACCCAGCGTTCCCCCAAGTCTCCCGATAAAAATTATACCTAACTTGTGTGGGTAGGCCTAGCGCCCGCGACAGGAAATGCCCCAAAACACAACGTGGACACATCCCATTTTTTGACAGAAAACAGAGGTGTTTTTTGCAAAGTGCCTACCTGTAGATTTTGACCTCTAGCTCAGCCGGCACCTAGGGAAACCTACCAAACCTGTGCCTTTTTGAAAACTAGAGACCTAGGGGAATCCAAGATGGGGTGACTTGTGAACCTCTGACCGGGTTCTGTTACCCAGAATCCTTTGCAAACCTCAGAGTTTGGCTAAAAAAACACATTTTCCTCACATTTCGGTGACAGAAAGTTCTGGAATCTGAGAGGAGCCACAAATTTCCTTCCACCCAGCGTTCCCCCAACTGTCCCGATAAAAATGATACCTCACTTGTGTGGGTAGGCCTAGCACCCGCGACAGGAAATGACCCTAAAAAAAACATGAACACATCCCATTTTTTTGACAGAAAACAGGTGTTTTTTGCAAAGTGCCTACCTGTAGATTTTGGCCTCTTGCTCAGCCGGCACCTAGGGAAACCTACCAAACCTGTGCATTTTTTAAAACTAGAGACCTAGGGGAAACCAAGATGGGGTGACATGTGGGGTTCTGATCAGGTTCTGTTACCCAGAATCCTTTGCAAACCTCAAAATGTGGCTAAAAAAACACATTTTCCTCACATTTCGGAGACAGAAAGTTCTAGAATCTGAGAGGAGCCACACATTTCCTTCCACCCAGCGTTCCCCCAATTTTCCCAATGAAAATCATACCTAACTTGTGTGGGTAGGCCTAGCGCCTGCAACAGGAAATGCCCCAAAACACAACATGGACACATCCCATTTTTTGACAGAAAACAGAGGAGTTTTTTGCAAAGTGCCTACCTGTAGATTTTGGCCTCTAGCTCAGCCGGCACCTAGGGAAACCAACCAAACCAGTGCATGTTTTAAAACTAGAGACCTAGGGGAATCCAAGATGGGGTGACTTGTGGGGCTCTGACCAGGTTCTGTTACCCAGAATCCTTTGCAAACCTCAAAATGTGGCTAAAAAAACAAATTTTCCTCACATTTCGGTGACAGAAAGTTCTGGAATCTGAGAGGAGCCACAAATTTCCTTCCACCCAGCGTTCCCCCAACTGTCCCGATAAAAATGATACCTCACTTGTGTGGGTAGGCCTAGCACCCGCGACAGGAAATGACCCTAAAAAAAACATGAACACATCCCATTTTTTTGACAGAAAACAGGTGTTTTTTGCAAAGTGCCTACCTGTAGATTTTGGCCTCTTGCTCAGCCGGCACCTAGGGAAACCTACCAAACCTGTGCATTTTTTAAAACTAGAGACCTAGGGGAAACCAAGATGGGGTGACATGTGGGGTTCTGATCAGGTTCTGTTACCCAGAATCCTTTGCAAACCTCAAAATGTGGCTAAAAAAACACATTTTCCTCACATTTCGGTGACAGAAAGTTCTAGAATCTGAGAGGAGCCACACATTTCCTTCCACCCAGCGTTCCCCCAATTTTCCCAATGAAAATCATACCTAACTTGTGTGGGTAGGCCTAGCGCCTGCAACAGGAAATGCCCCAAAACACAACATGGACACATCCCATTTTTTGACAGAAAACAGAGGAGTTTTTTGCAAAGTGCCTACCTGTAGATTTTGGCCTCTAGCTCAGCCGGCACCTAGGGAAACCAACCAAACCAGTGCATGTTTTAAAACTAGAGACCTAGGGGAATCCAAGATGGGGTGACTTGTGGGGCTCTGACCAGGTTCTGTTACCCAGAATCCTTTGCAAACCTCAAAATGTGGTTAAAAAAACAAATTTTCCTCACATTTCGGTGACAGAAAGTTCTGGAATCTGAGAGGAGCCACAAATTTCCTTCCACCCAGCGTTCCCCGAAGTGTCCCGATAAAAATGATACCTCATTTGTGTGGGTAGGCCTAGCGCCCGCGACAGGAAATGCCCCAAAACACAACGTGGACACATACCATTTTTTGACAGAAAACAGGTGTTTTTTGCAAAGTGCCTACCTGTAGATTTTGGCCTCTTGCTCAGCCGGCACCTAGGGAAACCTACCAAACCTGTGCATTTTTTAAAACTAGAGACCTAGGGGAAACCAAGATGGGGTGACATGTGGGGTTCTGACCAGGTTCTGTTACCCAGAATCCTTTGCAAACCTCAAAATTTGGCTAAAAAAACACATTTTCCTCACATTTCGGTGACAGAAAGTTCTGGAATCTGAGAGGAGCCACACATTTCCTGCCACCCAGCGTTCCCCCAATTTTCCCATTGAAAATGATACCTAACTTGTGTGGGTGGGCCTAGCGCCTGCAACAGGAAATGCCCCAAAACACAACGTGGACACATCCTATTTTTTGTCAGAAAACAGAGGAGTTTTTTGCAAAGTGCCTACCTGTAGATTTTGGCCTCTAGCTCAGCCGGCACCTAGGGAAACCTACCAAACCTGTGCCTTTTTGAAAACTAGAGAGCTAGGGGAATCCAAGATGGGGTGACTTGTGAACCTCTGACCAGGTTCTGCTACCCAGAATCCTTTGCAAACCTCGAAATTTGGCTAAAAAAACACATTTTCCTCACATTTCGGTGACAGAAAGTTCTGGAATCTGAGAGGAGCCACAAATTCCTTCCACCCAGCGTTCCCCGAAGTGTCCCGATAAAAATGATACCTCATTTGTGTGGGTAGGCCTAGCGCCCGCAACAGGAAATGCCACAAAACAAAACATGGACACATCCCATTTTTTGACTGGAAACAGAGGTGTTTTTTGCAAAGTGCCTACCTGTAGATTTTGGCCCCTAGCTCAGCCGGCACCTAGGGAAACCCACCAAACCAGTGCATTTTTTTAAACTAGAGACCTAGGGGAATCCAAGATGGGGTGACTTGTGGGGCTCTGACCAGGTTCTGTTACCCAGAATCCTTTGCAAACCTCAAAATTTGGCTAAAAAAACACATTTTCCTCACATTTCGGTGACAGAAAGTTCTAGAATCTGAGAGGAGCTACAAATTTCCTTCCACCCAGCGTTCCCCCAAGTCTCCCGATAAAAATGATACCTAACTTGTGTGGGTAGGCCTAGCGCCCGCGACAGGAGATGCCCCAAAACACAACGTGGACACATCCCATTTTTTGACAGAAAACAGAGGTGTTTTTTGCAAAGTGCCTACCTGTAGATTTTGGCCTCTAGCTCAGCCGGCATCTAGGGAAACCTACCAAACCTGTGCCTTTTTGAAAACTAGAGACCTAGGGGAATCCAAGATTGGGTGGCTTGTGAACCTCTGACCAGGTTCTGTTTCCCAGAATCCTTTGCAAACCTCAGAATTTGTCAAAAAAAACACATTTTCCTCACATTTCGGTGACAGAAAGTTTTGGAATCTGAGAGGAGCCACAAATTTCCTTCCACCCAGCGTTCCCCCAAGTGTCCCGATAAAAATGATACCTCACTTGTGTGGGTAGGCCTAGCGCCCGCGACAGGAAATGCCCCAAAACACAACATGGACACATCCCATTTTTTGACAGAAAACAGAGGTGTTTTTTGCAAAGTGCCTACCTGTAGATTTTGGCCTCTTGCTCAGCCGGCACCTAGGGAAATCTACCAAACCTGTGCATTTTTTAAAACTAGAGACCTAGGGGAAACCAAGATGGGGTGACATGTGGGGCTCTGACCAGGTTCTGTTATCCAGAATCCTTTGCAAACCTCAAAATTTGGCTAAAAAAACACATTTTCCTCACATTTTGGTGACAGAAAGTTCTGGAATCTGAGAGGAGCCACACATTTCCTTCCAAACAGCGTTCCCCCAATTTTCCCAATGAAAATGATACCTAACTTGTGTGGGTAGGCCTAGCGCCCGCGACAGGAAATGCCCCAAAACTTAACGTGGACACATCCCATTTTTTGACAGAAAACAGAGGTGTTTTTTGCAAAGTGCCTACCTGTAGATTTTGGCCCCTAGCTCAGCCGGCACCTAGGGAAACCTACCAAACCTGTGCCTTTTTTAAAACTAGAGACCTAGGGGAATCCAAGATGGGGTGACTTGTGGGGCTCTGACCAGGTTCTGTTACCCAGAATCCTTTGCAAACCTCAAAATTTGGCTAAAAAAACACATTTTCCTCACATTTCGGTGACAGAAAGTTCTAGAATCTGAGAGGAGCCACAAATTTCCTTCCACCCAGCGTTCCCCCAAGTCTCCCGATAAAAATTATACCTAACTTGTGTGGGTAGGCCTAGCGCCCGCGACAGGAAATGCCCCAAAACACAACGTGGACACATCCCATTTTTTGACAGAAAACAGAGGTGTTTTTTGCAAAGTGCCTACCTGTAGATTTTGACCTCTAGCTCAGCCGGCACCTAGGGAAACCTACCAAACCTGTGCCTTTTTTAAAACTAGAGACCTAGGGGAATCCAAGATGGGGTGACTTGTGAACCTCTGACCAGGTTCTGTTACCCAGAATCCTTTGCAAACCTCAGAATTTGGCTAAAAAAACACATTTTCCTCACATTTCGGTGACAGAAAGTTCTGGAATCTGAGAGGAGCCACAAATTTCCTTCCACCCAGCGTTCCCCCAACTGTCCCGATAAAAATGATACCTCACTTGTGTGGGTAGGCCTAGCACCCGCGACAGGAAATGCCCCTAAAAAAAACATGAACACATCCCATTTTTTGACAGAAAACAGGTGTTTTTTGCAAAGTGCCTACCTGTAGATTTTGGCCTCTTGCTCAGCCGGCACCTAGGGAAACCTACCAAACCTGTGCATTTTTTCAAACTAGAGACCTAGGGGAAACCAAGATGGGGTGACATGTGGGGTTCTGATCAGGTTCTGTTACCCAGAATCCTTTGCAAACCTCAAAATTTGGCAAAAAAAACACATTTCCTCACATTTTGGTGACAGAAAGTTCTGGAATCTGAGAGGAGCCACACATTTCCTTCCACCCAGCGTTCCCCCAATTTTCCCAATGAAAATGATACCTAACTTGTGTGGGTAGGCCTAGCGCCCGCGACAGGAAATGCCCCAAAACTTAACGTGGACACATCCCATTTTTTGACAGAAAACAGAGGTGTTTTTTGCAAAGTGCCTACCTGTAGATTTTGGCCCCTAGCTCAGCCGGCACCTAGGGAAACCTACCAAACCTGTGCCTTTTTTAAAACTAGAGACCTAGGGGAATCCAAGATGGGGTGACTTGTGGGGCTCTGACCAGGTTCTGTTACCCAGAATCCTTTGCAAACCTCAAAATTTAGCTAAAAAAACACATTTTCCTCACATTTCGGTGACAGAAAGTTCTAGAATCTGAGAGGAGCCACAAATTTCCTTCCACCCAGCGTTCCCCCAAGTCTCCCGATAAAAATTATACCTAACTTGTGTGGGTAGGCCTAGCGCCCGCGACAGGAAATGCCCCAAAACACAACGTGGACACATCCCATTTTTTGACAGAAAACAGAGGTGTTTTTTGCAAAGTGCCTACCTGTAGATTTTGACCTCTAGCTCAGCCGGCACCTAGGGAAACCTACCAAACCTGTGCCTTTTTGAAAACTAGAGACCTAGGGGAATCCAAGATGAGGTGACTTGTGAACCTCTGACCGGGTTCTGTTACCCAGAATCCTTTGCAAACCTCAGAGTTTGGCTAAAAAAACACATTTTCCTCACATTTCGGTGACAGAAAGTTCTGGAATCTGAGAGGAGCCACAAATTTCCTTCCACCCAGCGTTCCCCCAACTGTCCCGATAAAAATGATACCTCACTTGTGTGGGTAGGCCTAGCACCCGCGACAGGAAATGACCCTAAAAAAAACATGAACACATCCCATTTTTTTGACAGAAAACAGGTGTTTTTTGCAAAGTGCCTACCTGTAGATTTTGGCCTCTTGCTCAGCCGGCACCTAGGGAAACCTACCAAACCTGTGCATTTTTTAAAACTAGAGACCTAGGGGAAACCAAGATGGGGTGACATGTGGGGTTCTGATCAGGTTCTGTTACCCAGAATCCTTTGCAAACCTCAAAATGTGGCTAA
This sequence comes from Pleurodeles waltl, assembly GCF_031143425.1. Classification (NCBI taxonomy): domain Eukaryota; kingdom Metazoa; phylum Chordata; class Amphibia; order Caudata; family Salamandridae; genus Pleurodeles; species Pleurodeles waltl. The sequence goes on from NC_090447.1 coordinate 1,129,912,942, forward strand.
AAAAACACATTTTCCTCACATTTCGGAGACAGAAAGTTCTAGAATCTGAGAGGAGCCACACATTTCCTTCCACCCAGCGTTCCCCCAATTTTCCCAATGAAAATCATACCTAACTTGTGTGGGTAGGCCTAGCGCCTGCAACAGGAAATGCCCCAAAACACAACATGGACACATCCCATTTTTTGACAGAAAACAGAGGAGTTTTTTGCAAAGTGCCTACCTGTAGATTTTGGCCTCTAGCTCAGCCGGCACCTAGGGAAACCAACCAAACCAGTGCATGTTTTAAAACTAGAGACCTAGGGGAATCCAAGATGGGGTGACTTGTGGGGCTCTGACCAGGTTCTGTTACCCAGAATCCTTTGCAAACCTCAAAATGTGGCTAAAAAAACAAATTTTCCTCACATTTCGGTGACAGAAAGTTCTGGAATCTGAGAGGAGCCACAAATTTCCTTCCACCCAGCGTTCCCCCAACTGTCCCGATAAAAATGATACCTCACTTGTGTGGGTAGGCCTAGCACCCGCGACAGGAAATGACCCTAAAAAAAACATGAACACATCCCATTTTTTTGACAGAAAACAGGTGTTTTTTGCAAAGTGCCTACCTGTAGATTTTGGCCTCTTGCTCAGCCGGCACCTAGGGAAACCTACCAAACCTGTGCATTTTTTAAAACTAGAGACCTAGGGGAAACCAAGATGGGGTGACATGTGGGGTTCTGATCAGGTTCTGTTACCCAGAATCCTTTGCAAACCTCAAAATGTGGCTAAAAAAACACATTTTCCTCACATTTCGGTGACAGAAAGTTCTAGAATCTGAGAGGAGCCACACATTTCCTTCCACCCAGCGTTCCCCCAATTTTCCCAATGAAAATCATACCTAACTTGTGTGGGTAGGCCTAGCGCCTGCAACAGGAAATGCCCCAAAACACAACATGGACACATCCCATTTTTTGACAGAAAACAGAGGAGTTTTTTGCAAAGTGCCTACCTGTAGATTTTGGCCTCTAGCTCAGCCGGCACCTAGGGAAACCAACCAAACCAGTGCATGTTTTAAAACTAGAGACCTAGGGGAATCCAAGATGGGGTGACTTGTGGGGCTCTGACCAGGTTCTGTTACCCAGAATCCTTTGCAAACCTCAAAATGTGGCTAAAAAAACAAATTTTCCTCACATTTCGGTGACAGAAAGTTCTGGAATCTGAGAGGAGCCACAAATTTCCTTCCACCCAGCGTTCCCCGAAGTGTCCCGATAAAAATGATACCTCATTTGTGTGGGTAGGCCTAGCGCCCGCGACAGGAAATGCCCCAAAACACAACGTGGACACATACAATTTTTTGACAGAAAACAGGTGTTTTTTGCAAAGTGCCTACCTGTAGATTTTGGCCTCTTGCTCAGCCGGCACCTAGGGAAACCTACCAAACCTGTGCATTTTTTAAAACTAGAGACCTAGGGGAAACCAAGATGGGGTGACATGTGGCGTTCTGACCAGGTTCTGTTACCCAGAATCCTTTGCAAACCTCAAAATTTGGCTAAAAAAACACATTTTCCTCACATTTCGGTGACAGAAAGTTCTGGAATCTGAGAGGAGCCACACATTTCCTGCCACCCAGCGTTCCCCCAATTTTCCCATTGAAAATGATACCTAACTTGTGTGGGTGGGCCTAGCGCCTGCAACAGGAAATGCCCCAAAACACAACGTGGACACATCCGATTTTTTGTCAGAAAACAGAGGAGTTTTTTGCAAAGTGCCTACCTGTAGATTTTGGCCTCTAGCTCAGCCGGCACCTAGGGAAACCTACCAAACCTGTGCCTTTTTGAAAACTAGAGAGCTAGGGGAATCCAAGATGGGGTGACTTGTGAACCTCTGACCAGGTTCTGCTACCCAGAATCCTTTGCAAACCTCGAAATTTGGCTAAAAAAACACATTTTCCTCACATTTCGGTGACAGAAAGTTCTGGAATCTGAGAGGAGCCACAAATTCCTTCCACCCAGCGTTCCCCGAAGTGTCCCGATAAAAATGATACCTCATTTGTGTGGGTAGGCCTAGCGCCCGCAACAGGAAATGCCACAAAACAAAACATGGACACATCCCATTTTTTGACTGGAAACAGAGGTGTTTTTTGCAAAGTGCCTACCTGAAGATTTTGGCCCCTAGCTCAGCCGGCACCTAGGGAAACCCACCAAACCAGTGCATTTTTTTAAACTAGAGACCTAGGGGAATCCAAGATGGGGTGACTTGTGGGGCTCTGACCAGGTTCTGTTACCCAGAATCCTTTGCAAACCTCAAAATTTGGCTAAAAAAACACATTTTCCTCACATTTCGGTGACAGAAAGTTCTAGAATCTGAGAGGAGCTACAAATTTCCTTCCACCCAGCGTTCCCCCAAGTCTCCCGATAAAAATGATACCTAACTTGTGTGGGTAGGCCTAGCGCCCGCGACAGGAGATGCCCCAAAACACAACGTGGACACATCCCATTTTTTGACAGAAAACAGAGGTGTTTTTTGCAAAGTGCCTACCTGTAGATTTTGGCCTCTAGCTCAGCCGGCATCTAGGGAAACCTATCAAACCTGTGCCTTTTTGAAAACTAGAGACCTAGGGGAATCCAAGATTGGGTGGCTTGTGAACCTCTGACCAGTTTCTGTTTCCCAGAATCCTTTGCAAACCTCAGAATTTGTCCAAAAAAACACATTTTCCTCACATTTCGGTGACAGAAAGTTTTGGAATCTGAGAGGAGCCACAAATTTCCTTCCACCCAGCGTTCCCCCAAGTGTCCCGATAAAAATGATACCTCACTTGTGTGGGTAGGCCTAGCGCCCGCGACAGGAAATGCCCCAAAACACAACATGGACACATCCCATTTTTTGACAGAAAACAGAGGTGTTTTTTGCAAAGTGCCTACCTGTAGATTTTGGCCTCTTGCTCAGCCGGCACCTAGGGAAATCTACCAAACCTGTGCATTTTTTAAAACTAGAGACCTAGGGGAAACCAAGATGGGGTGACATGTGGGGCTCTGACCAGGTTCTGTTATCCAGAATCCTTTGCAAACCTCAAAATTTGGCTAAAAAAACACATTTTCCTCACATTTTGGTGACAGAAAGTTCTGGAATCTGAGAGGAGCCACACATTTCCTTCCAAACAGCGTTCCCCCAATTTTCCCAATGAAAATGATACCTAACTTGTGTGGGTAGGCCTAGCGCCCGCGACAGGTAATGCCCCAAAACTTATCGTGGACACATCCCATTTTTTGACAGAAAACAGAGGTGTTTTTTGTAAAGTGCCTACCTGTAGATTTTGGCCCCTAGCTCAGCCGGCACCTAGGGAAACCTACCAAACCTGTGCCTTTTTTAAAACTAGAGACCTAGGGGAATCCAAGATGGGGTGACTTGTGGGGCTCTGACCAGGTTCTGTTACCCAGAATCCTTTGCAAACCTCAAAATTTGGCTAAAAAAACACATTTTCCTCACATTTCGGTGACAGAAAGTTCTAGAATCTGAGAGGAGCCACAAATTTCCTTCCACCCAGCGTTCCCCCAAGTCTCCCGATAAAAATTATACCTAACTTGTGTGGGTAGGCCTAGCGCCCGCGACAGGAAATGCCCCAAAACACAACGTGGACACATCCCATTTTTTGACAGAAAACAGAGGTGTTTTTTGCAAAGTGCCTACCTGTAGATTTTGACCTCTAGCTCAGCCGGCACCTAGGGAAACCTACCAAACCTGTGCCTTTTTGAAAACTAGAGACCTAGGGGAATCCAAGATGGGGTGACTTGTGAACCTCTGACCAGGTTCTGTTACCCAGAATCCTTTGCAAACCTCAGAATTTGGCTAAAAAAACACATTTTCCTCACATTTCGGTGACAGAAAGTTCTGGAATCTGAGAGGAGCCACAAATTTCCTTCCACCCAGCGTTCCCCCAACTGTCCCGATAAAAATGATACCTCACTTGTGTGGGTAGGCCTAGCACCCGCGACAGGAAATGCCCCTAAAAAAAACATGAACACATCCCATTTTTTGACAGAAAACAGGTGTTTTTTGCAAAGTGCCTACCTGTAGATTTTGGCCTCTTGCTCAGCCGGCACCTAGGGAAACCTACCAAACCTGTGCATTTTTTCAAACTAGAGACCTAGGGGAAACCAAGATGGGGTGACATGTGGGGTTCTGATCAGGTTCTGTTACCCAGAATCCTTTGCAAACCTCAAAATTTGGCAAAAAAAACACATTTCCTCACATTTTGGTGACAGAAAGTTCTGGAATCTGAGAGGAGCCACACATTTCCTTCCACCCAGCGTTCCCCCAATTTTCCCAATGAAAATGATACCTAACTTGTGTGGGTAGGCCTAGCGCCCGCGACAGGAAATGCCCCAAAACTTAACGTGGACACATCCCATTTTTTGACAGAAAACAGAGGTGTTTTTTGCAAAGTGCCTACCTGTAGATTTTGGCCCCTAGCTCAGCCGGCACCTAGGGAAACCTACCAAACCTGTGCCTTTTTTAAAACTAGAGACCTAGGGGAATCCAAGATGGGGTGACTTGTGGGGCTCTGACCAGGTTCTGTTACCCAGAATCCTTTGCAAACCTCAAAATTTAGCTAAAAAAACACATTTTCCTCACATTTCGGTGACAGAAAGTTCTAGAATCTGAGAGGAGCCACAAATTTCCTTCCACCCAGCGTTCCCCCAAGTCTCCCGATAAAAATTATACCTAACTTGTGTGGGTAGGCCTAGCGCCCGCGACAGGAAATGCCCCAAAACACAACGTGGACACATCCCATTTTTTGACAGAAAACAGAGGTGTTTTTTGCAAAGTGCCTACCTGTAGATTTTGACCTCTAGCTCAGCCGGCACCTAGGGAAACCTACCAAACCTGTGCCTTTTTGAAAACTAGAGACCTAGGGGAATCCAAGATGGGGTGACTTGTGAACCTCTGACCGGGTTCTGTTACCCAGAATCCTTTGCAAACCTCAGAGTTTGGCTAAAAAAACACATTTTCCTCACATTTCGGTGACAGAAAGTTCTGGAATCTGAGAGGAGCCACAAATTTCCTTCCACCCAGCGTTCCCCCAACTGTCCCGATAAAAATGATACCTCACTTGTGTGGGTAGGCCTAGCACCCGCGACAGGAAATGACCCTAAAAAAAACATGAACACATCCCATTTTTTTGACAGAAAACAGGTGTTTTTTGCAAAGTGCCTACCTGTAGATTTTGGCCTCTTGCTCAGCCGGCACCTAGGGAAACCTACCAAACCTGTGCATTTTTTAAAACTAGAGACCTAGGGGAAACCAAGATGGGGTGACATGTGGGGTTCTGATCAGGTTCTGTTACCCAGAATCCTTTGCAAACCTCAAAATGTGGCTAAAAAAACACATTTTCCTCACATTTCGGTGACAGAAAGTTCTAGAATCTGAGAGGAGCCACACATTTCCTTCCACCCAGCGTTCCCCCAATTTTCCCAATGAAAATCATACCTAACTTGTGTGGGTAGGCCTAGTGCCTGCAACAGGAAATGCCCCAAAACACAACATGGACACATCCCATTTTTTGACAGAAAACAGAGGAGTTTTTTGCAAAGTGCCTACCTGTAGATTTTGGCCTCTAGCTCAGCCGGCACCTAGGGAAACCAACCAAACCAGTGCATGTTTTAAAACTAGAGATCTAGGGGAATCCAAGATGGGGTGACTTGTGGGGCTCTGACCAGGTTCTGTTACCCAGAATCCTTTGCAAACCTCAAAATGTGGCTAAAAAAACAAATTTTCCTCACATTTCGGTGACAGAAAGTTCTGGAATCTGAGAGGAGCCACAAATTTCCTTCCACCCAGCGTTCCCCCAACTGTCCCGATAAAAATGATACCTCACTTGTGTGGGTAGGCCTAGCACCCGCGACAGGAAATGACCCTAAAAAAAACATGAACACATCCCATTTTTTTGACAAAAAACAGGTGTTTTTTGCAAAGTGCCTACCTGTAGATTTTGGCCTCTTGCTCAGCCGGCACCTAGGGAAACCTACCAAACCTGTGCATTTTTTAAAACTAGAGACCTAGGGGAAACCAAGATGGGGTGACATGTGGGGTTCTGATCAGGTTCTGTTACCCAGAATCCTTTGCAAACCTCAAAATGTGGCTAAAAAAACACATTTTCCTCACATTTCGGTGACAGAAAGTTCTAGAATCTGAGAGGAGCCACACATTTCCTTCCACCCAGCGTTCCCCCAATTTTCCCAATGAAAATCATACCTAACTTGTGTGGGTAGGCCTAGCGCCTGCAACAGGAAATGCCCCAAAACACAACATGGACACATCCCATTTTTTGACAGAAAACAGAGGAGTTTTTTGCAAAGTGCCTACCTGTAGATTTTGGCCTCTAGCTCAGCCGGCACCTAGGGAAACCAACCAAACCAGTGCATGTTTTAAAACTAGAGACCTAGGGGAATCCAAGATGGGGTGACTTGTGGGGCTCTGACCAGGTTCTGTTACCCAGAATCCTTTGCAAACCTCAAAATGTGGCTAAAAAAACAAATTTTCCTCACATTTCGGTGACAGAAAGTTCTGGAATCTGAGAGGAGCCACAAATTTCCTTCCACCCAGCGTTCCCCGAAGTGTCCCGATAAAAATGATACCTCATTTGTGTGGGTAGGCCTAGCGCCCGCGACAGGAAATGCCCCAAAACACAACGTGGACACATACCATTTTTTGACAGAAAACAGGTGTTTTTTGCAAAGTGCCTACCTGTAGATTTTGGCCTCTTGCTCAGCCGGCACCTAGGGAAACCTACCAAACCTGTGCATTTTTTAAAACTAGAGACCTAGGGGAAACCAAGATGGGGTGACATGTGGGGTTCTGACCAGGTTCTGTTACCCAGAATCCTTTGCAAACCTCAAAATTTGGCTAAAAAAACACATTTTCCTCACATTTCGGTGACAGAAAGTTCTGGAATCTGAGAGGAGCCACACATTTCCTGCCACCCAGCGTTCCCCCAATTTTCCCGTTGAAAATGATACCTAACTTGTGTGGGTGGGCCTAGCGCCTGCAACAGGAAATGCCCCAAAACACAACGTGGACACATCCTATTTTTTGTCAGAAAACAGAGGAGTTTTTTGCAAAGTGCCTACCTGTAGATTTTGGCCTCTAGCTCAGCCGGCACCTAGGGAAACCTACCAAACCTGTGCCTTTTTGAAAACTAGAGAGCTAGGGGAATCCAAGATGGGGTGACTTGTGAACCTCTGACCAGGTTCTGCTACCCAGAATCCTTTGCAAACCTCGAAATTTGGCTAAAAAAACACATTTTCCTCACATTTCGGTGACAGAAAGTTCTGGAATCTGAGAGGAGCCACAAATTCCTTCCACCCAGCGTTCCCCGAAGTGTCCCGATAAAAATGATACCTCATTTGTGTGGGTAGGCCTAGCGCCCGCAACAGGAAATGCCACAAAACAAAACATGGACACATCCCATTTTTTGACTGGAAACAGAGGTGTTTTTTGCAAAGTGCCTACCTGTAGATTTTGGCCCCTAGCTCAGCCGGCACCTAGGGAAACCCACCAAACCAGTGCATTTTTTTAAACTAGAGACCTAGGGGAATCCAAGATGGGGTGACTTGTGGGGCTCTGACCAGGTTCTGTTACCCAGAATCCTTTGCAAACCTCAAAATTTGGCTAAAAAAACACATTTTCCTCACATTTCGGTGACAGAAAGTTCTAGAATCTGAGAGGAGCTACAAATTTCCTTCCACCCAGCGTTCCTCCAAGTCTCCCGATAAAAATGATACCTAACTTGTGTGGGTAGGCCTAGCGCCCGCGACAGGAGATGCCCCAAAACACAACGTGGACACATCCCATTTTTTGACAGAAAACAGAGGTGTTTTTTGCAAAGTGCCTACCTGTAGATTTTGGCCTCTAGCTCAGCCGGCATCTAGGGAAACCTACCAAACCTGTGCCTTTTTGAAAACTAAAGACCTAGGGGAATCCAAGATTGGGTGGCTTGTGAACCTCTGACCAGGTTCTGTTTCCCAGAATCCTTTGCAAACCTCAGAATTTGTCAAAAAAAACACATTTTCCTCACATTTCGGTGACAGAAAGTTTTGGAATCTGAGAGGAGCCACAAATTTCCTTCCACCCAGCGTTCCCCCAAGTGTCCCGATAAAAATGATACCTCACTTGTGTGGGTAGGCCTAGCGCCCGCGACAGGAAATGCCCCAAAACACAACATGGACACATCCCATTTTTTGACAGAAAACAGAGGTGTTTTTTGCAAAGTGCCTACCTGTAGATTTTGGCCTCTTGCTCAGCCGGCACCTAGGGAAATCTACCAAACCTGTGCATTTTTTAAAACTAGAGACCTAGGGGAAACCAAGATGGGGTGACATGTGGGGCTCTGACCAGGTTCTGTTATCCAGAATCCTTTGCAAACCTCAAAATTTGGCTAAAAAAACACATTTTCCTCACATTTTGGTGACAGAAAGTTCTGGAATCTGAGAGGAGCCACACATTTCCTTCCAAACAGCGTTCCCCCAATTTTCCCAATGAAAATGATACCTAACTTGTGTGGGTAGGCCTAGCGCCCGCGACAGGAAATGCCCCAAAACTTAACGTGGACACATCCCATTTTTTGACAGAAAACAGAGGTGTTTTTTGCAAAGTGCCTACCTGTAGATTTTGGCCCCTAGCTCAGCCGGCACCTAGGGAAACCTACCAAACCTGTGCCTTTTTTAAAACTAGAGACCTAGGGGAATCCAAGATGGGGTGACTTGTGGGGCTCTGACCAGGTTCTGTTACCCAGAATCCTTTGCAAACCTCAAAATTTGGCTAAAAAAACACATTTTCCTCACATTTCGGTGACAGAAAGTTCTAGAATCTGAGAGGAGCCACAAATTTCCTTCCACCCAGCGTTCCCCCAAGTCTCCCGATAAAAATTATACCTAACTTGTGTGGGTAGGCCTAGCGCCCGCGACAGGAAATGCCCCAAAACACAACGTGGACACATCCCATTTTTTGACAGAAAACAGAGGTGTTTTTTGCAAAGTGCCTACCTGTAGATTTTGACCTCTAGCTCAGCCGGCACCTAGGGAAACCTACCAAACCTGTGCCTTTTTGAAAACTAGAGACCTAGGGGAATCCAAGATGGGGTGACTTGTGAACCTCTGACCAGGTTCTGTTACCCAGAATCCTTTGCAAACCTCAGAATTTGGCTAAAAAAACACATTTTCCTCACATTTCGTTGACAGAAAGTTCTGGAATCTGAGAGGAGCCACAAATTTCCTTCCACCCAGCGTTCCCCCAACTGTCCCGATAAAAATGATACCTCACTTGTGTGGGTAGGCCTAGCACCCGCGACAGGAAATGCCCCTAAAAAAAACATGAACACATCCCATTTTTTGACAGAAAACAGGTGTTTTTTGCAAAGTGCCTACCTGTAGATTTTGGCCTCTTGCTCAGCCGGCACCTAGGGAAACCTACCAAACCTGTGCATTTTTTCAAACTAGAGACCTAGGGGAAACCAAGATGGGGTGACATGTGGGGTTCTGATCAGGTTCTGTTACCCAGAATCCTTTGCAAACCTCAAAATTTGGCTAAAAAAACACATTTTCCTCACATTTCGGTGACAGAAAGTTCTAGAATCTGAGAGGAGCCACACATTTCCTTCCACCCAGCGTTCCCCCAATTTTCCCAATGAAAATCATACCTAACTTGTGTGGGTAGGCCTAGCGCCTGCAACAGGAAATGCCCCAAAACACAACATGGACACATCCCATTTTTTGACAGAAAACAGAGGAGTTTTTTGCAAAGTGCCTACCTGTAGATTTTGGCCTCTAGCTCAGCCGGCACCTAGGGAAACCAACCAAACCAGTGCATGTTTTAAAACTAGAGACCTAGGGGAATCCAAGATGGGGTGACTTGTGGGGCTCTGACCAGGTTCTGTTACCCAGAATCCTTTGCAAACCTCAAAATGTGGCTAAAAAAACACATTTTCCTCACATTTCGGTGACAGAAAGTTCTGGAATCTGAGAGGAGCCACAAATTTCCTTCCACCCAGCGTTCCCCCAAGTCTCCCGATAAAAATTATACCTAACTTGTGTGGGTAGGCCTAGCGCCCGCGACAGGAAATGCCCCAAAACACAACGTGGACACATCCCATTTTTTGACAGAAAACAGAGGTGTTTTTTGCAAAGTGCCTACCTGTAGATTTTGACCTCTAGCTCAGCCGGCACCTAGGGAAACCTACCAAACCTGTGCCTTTTTGAAAACTAGAGACCTAGGGGAATCCAAGATGGGGTGACTTGTGAACCTCTGACCGGGTTCTGTTACCCAGAATCCTTTGCAAACCTCAGAGTTTGCCTAAAAAAACACATTTTCCTCACATTTCGGTGACAGAAAGTTCTGGAATCTGAGAGGAGCCACAAATTTCCTTCCACCCAGCGTTCCCCCAACTGTCCCGATAAAAATGATACCACACTTGTGTGGGTAGGCCTAGCACCCGCGACAGGAAATGCCCCTAAAAAAAAACATGAACACATCCCATTTTTTTGACAGAAAACAGGTGTTTTTTGCAAAGTGCCTACCTGTAGATTTTGGCCTCTTGCTCAGCCGGCACCTAGGGAAACCTACCAAACCTGTGCATTTTTTCAAACTAGAGACCTAGGGGAAACCAAGATGGGGTGACATGTGGGGTTCTGATCAGGTTCTGTTACCCAGAATCCTTTGCAAACCTCAAAATGTGGCTAAAAAAACACATTTTCCTCACATTTCGGTGACAGAAAGTTCTAGAATCTGAGAGGAGCCACACATTTCCTTCCACCCAGCGTTCCCCCAATTTTCCCAATGAAAATCATACCTAACTTGTGTGGGTAGGCCTAGCGCCTGCAACAGGAAATGCCCCAAAACACAACATGGACACATCCCATTTTTTGACAGAAAACAGAGGAGTTTTTTGCAAAGTGCCTACCTGTAGATTTTGGCCTCTAGCTCAGCCGGCACCTAGGGAAACCAACCAAACCAGTGCATGTTTTAAAACTAGAGACCTAGGGGAATCCAAGATGGGGTGACTTGTGGGGCTCTGACCAGGTTCTTTTACCTAGAATCCTTTGCAAACCTCAAAATGTGGCTAAAAAAACAAATTTTCCTCACATTTCGGTGACAGAAAGTTCTGGAATCTGAGAGGAGCCACAAATTTCCTTCCACCCAGCGTTCCCCCAACTGTCCCGATAAAAATGATACCTCACTTGTGTGGGTAGGCCTAGCGCCCGCGACAGGAAATGCCCCAAAACACAACGTGGACACATCCCATTTTTTGACAGAAAACAGAGGTGTTTTTTGCAAAGTGCCTACCTGTAGATTTTGACCTCTAGCTCAGCCGGCACCTAGGGAAACCTACCAAACCTGTGCCTTTTTGAAAACTAGAGACCTAGGGGAATCCAAGATGGGGTGACTTGTGCACCTCTGACCAGGTTCTGTTACCCAGAATCCTTTGCAAACCTCAGAATTTGGCTAAAAAAACACATTTTCCTCACATTTCGGTGACAGAAAGTTCTGGAATCTGAGAGGAGCCACAAATTTCGTTCCACCCAGCGTTCCCCCAACTGTCCCGATAAAAATGATACCTCACTTGTGTGGGTAGGCCTAGCACCCGCGACAGGAAATGCCCCTAAAAAAAACAAGAACACATCCCATTTTTGGACAGAAAACAGGTGTTTTTTGCAAAGTGCCTACCTGTAGATTTTGGCCTCTAGCTCAGCCGGCACCTAGGGAAACCTACCCAACCTGTGCCTTTTTGAAAACTAGAGAGCTAGGGGAATCCAAGATGGGGTGACTTGTGAACCTCTGACCAGGTTCTGCTACCCAGAATCCTTTGCAAACCTCGAAATTTGGCTAAAAAAACACATTTTCCTCACATTTCGGTGACAGAAAGTTCTGGAATTTGAGAGGAGCCACAAATTCCTTCCACCCAGCGTTCCCCGAAGTGTCCCGATAAAAATGATACCTCATTTGTGTGGGTAGGCCTAGCGCCCGCAACAGGAAATGCCCCAAAACACAACATGGACACATCCCATTTTTTGACTGGAAACAGAGGTGTTTTTTGCAAAGTGCCTACCTGTAGATTTTGGCCCCTAGCTCAGCCGGCACCTAGGGAAACCCACCAAACCAGTGCATTTTTTAAAACTAGAGACCTAGGGGAATCCAAGATGGGGTGACTTGTGGGGCTCTGACCAGGTTCTGTTACCCAGAATCCTTTGCAAACCTCAAAATTTGGCTAAAAAAACACATTTTCCTCACATTTCGGTGACAGAAAGTTCTAGAATCTGAGAGGAGCTACAAATTTCCTTCCACCCAGCGTTCCCCCAAGTCTCCCGATAAAAATGATACCTAACTTGTGTGGGTAGGCCTAGCGCCCGCGACAGGAGATGCCCCAAAACACAACGTGGACACATCCCATTTTTTGACAGAAAACAGAGGTGTTTTTTGCAAAGTGCCTACCTGTAGATTTTGGCCTCTTGCTCAGCCGGCACCTAGGGAAATCTACCAAACCTGTGCATTTTTTAAAACTAAAGACCTAGGGGAAACAAAGATGGGGTGACATGTGGGGCTCTGACCAGGTTCTGTTATCCAGAATCCTTTGCAAACCTCAAAATTTGGCTAAAAAAAAACATTTTCCTCACATTTTGGTGACAGAAAGTTCTGGAATCTGAGAGGAGCCACACATTTCCTTCCACCCAGCGTTCCCCCAATTTTCCCAATGAAAATGATACCTAACTTGTGTGGGTAGGCCTAGCGCCCGCGACAGGAAATGCCCCAAAACTTAACGTGGACACATCCCATTTTTTGACAGAAAACAGAGGTGTTTTTTGCAAAGTGCCTACCTGTAGATTTTGGCCCCTAGCTCAGCCGGCACCTAGGGAAACCTACCAAACCTGTGCCTTTTTTAAAACTAGAGACCTAGGGGAATCCAAGATGGGGTGACTTTTGGGGCTCTGACCAGGTTCTGTTACCCAGAATCCTTTGCAAACCTCAAAATTTGGCTAAAAAAACACATTTTCCTCACATTTCGGTGACAGAAAGTTCTAGAATCTGAGAGGAGCCACAAATTTCCTTCCACCCAGCGTTCCCCGAAGTGTCCCGATAAAAATGATACCTCATTTGTGTGGGTAGGCCTAGCGCCCGCGACAGGAAATGCCCCAAAACACAACGTGGACACATCCCATTTTTTGACAGAAAACAGAGGTGTTTTTTGCAAAGTGCCTACCTGTAGATTTTGACCTCTAGCTCAGCCGGCACCTAGGGAAACCTACCAAACCTGTGCCTTTTTGAAAACTAGAGACCTAGGGGAATCCAAGATGGGGTGACTTGTGAACCTCTGACCAGGTTCTGTTACCCAGAATCCTTTGCAAACCTCAGAATTTGGCTAAAAAAACACATTTTCCTCACATTTCGGTGACAGAAAGTTCTGGAATCTGAGAGGAGCCACAAATTTCCTTCCACCCAGCGTTCCCCCAACTGTCCCGATAAAAATGATACCTCACTTGTGTGGGTAGGCCTAGCACCCGCGACAGGAAATGCCCCTAAAAAAAACAAGAACACATCCCATTTTTTGACAGAAAACAGGTGTTTTTTGCAAAGTGCCTACCTGTAGATTTTGGCCTCTTGCTCAGCCGGCACCTAGGGAAACCTACCAAACCTGTGCATTTTTTAAAACTAGAGACCTAGGGGAAACCAAGATGGGGTGACATGTGGGGTTCTGATCAGGTTCTGTTACCCAGAATCCTTTGCAAACCTCAAAATTTGGCTAAAAAAACACATTTTCCTCACATTTCGGTGACAGAAAGTTCTATAATCTGAGAGGTGCCACACATTTCCTTCCACCCAGCGTTCCCCCAATTTTCCCAATGAAAATCATACCTAACTTGTGTGGGTAGGCCTAGCGCCCGCGACAGGAAATGCCCCAAAACACAACGTGGACACATCCCATTTTTTGACAGAAAACAGAGGTGTTTTTTGCAAAGTGCCTACCTGTAGATTTTAGCCTCTAGCTCAGCCGGCACCTAGGGAAACCTACCAAACCGGTGCCTTTTTGAAAACTAGAGACATAGGGGTATCGAAGATGGGGTGACTTGTGGAGCTCTGGCCAGGTTCTGTTACCCAGAATCCTTTGCAAACCTCAAAATTTGGCTAAAAAACACATTTTCCTCACATTTCGGTGACAGAAAGTTCTGGAATCTGAGAGGAGCCACAAACTTCCTTCCACCCAGCGTTCCCCCAAGTGTCCCGATGAAAATGATACCTCACTTGTATGGGTAGGCCTAGCGCCTGCGACAGGAAATGCCCCAAAACACAACGTGGACACATCCAATTTTTTGACAGAAAACAGAGGTGTTTTTTGCAAAGTGCCTACCTGTAGATTTTGGCCTCTAGCTCAGCCGGCACCTAGGGAAACCTACCAAACCAGTGCATTTTTGAAAACTAGAGACCTAGGGGAATCCAAGATGGTGTGACTTGTGGGGCTCTGACCAGATTCTGTTACCCAGAATCCTTTGCAAACCTCAAAATGTGGCTAAAAAAACACATTTTCCTCACATTTCGGTGACAGAAAGTTCTGGAATCTGAGAGGAGCCACAAATTTCCTTCCACCCAGCGTTCCCCGAAGTGTCCCGATAAAAATTATACCTAACTTGTGTGGGTAGGCCTAGCGCCCTCGACAGGAAATGCCCCAAAACACAACGTGGACACATCCCATTTTTTGACAGAAAACAGAGGTGTTTTTTGCAAAGTGCCTACCTGTAGATTTTGGCCCCTAGCTCAGCCGGCACCTAGGGAAACATACCAAACCAGTGCATTTTTTAAAACTAGAGACCTAGGGGAATCCAAGATGGGGTGACTTGTGGGGCTCTGACCAGGTTCTGTTACCCAGAATCCTTTGCAAACCTCAAAATTTGGCTAAAAAAACACATTTTCCTCACATTTTGGAGACAGAAAGTTCTGGAATCTGAGAAGAGCCACACATTTCCTCCCACCCAGCGTTCCCCCAATTTTCCCAATGAAAATGATACCTAACTTGTGTGGGTAGGCCTAGCGCCTGCAACAGGAAATGCCCCAAAACACAACGTGGACACATCCCATTTTTTGACAGAAAACAGAGGAGTTTTTTGCAAAGTGCCTACCTGTAGATTTTGGCCTCTAGCTCAGCCGGCACCTAGGGAAACCTACCAAACCAGGGCATTTTTTAAAACTAGAGACCTAGGGGAATCCAAGATGGGGTGACATGTGGGGCTCTGACCAGGTTCTGTTACCCAGAATCCTTTGCAAACCTCGAAATTTGGCTAAAAGAACACATTTTCCTCACATTTCGGTGACAGAAAGTTCTGGAATCTGAGAAGAGCCACACAATTCCTTCCACCCAGCGTTCCCCCAATTTTCCCAATGAAAATGATACCTAACTTGTGTGGGTAGGCCTAGCGCCTGCAACAGGAAATGCCCCAAAACACAACGTGGACACATCCCATTTTTTGACAGAAAACAGAGGAGTTTTTTGCAAAGTGCCTACCTGTAGATTTTGGCCTCTAGCTCAGCCGGCACCTAGGGAAACCTACCAAACCAGTGCATGTTTTAAAACTAGAGACCTAGGGGAATCCAAGATGGGGTGACTTGTGGGGCTCTGACCAGGTTCTGTTGTCTCAGAATCCTTTGCAAACCTCAAAATTTGGCTAACAAAACACATTTTCCTCACATTTCGGTGACAGAAAGTTCTAGAATCTGAGAGGAGCCACAAATTTCCTTCCACCCAGCGTTCCCCCAAGTCTCCCGATAAAAATTATACCTAACTTGTGTGGGTAGGCCTAGCGCCCGCGACAGGAAATTCCCCAAAACACAACGTGGACACATCCCATTTTTTGACAGAAAACAGAGGTGTTTTTTGCAAAGTGCCTACCTGTAGATTTTGGCCTCTAGCTCAGCCGGCACCTAGGGAAACCTATCAAACCTGTGCCTTTTTTTAAACTAGAGACCTAGGGGAATCCAAGATGGGGTGACTTGTGGGGCTCTGGCCAGGTTCTGTTACCCAGAATCCTTTGCAAACCTCAAAATTTGGTTAAAAAACACATTTTCCTCACATTTCGGTGACAGAAAGTTCTGGAATCTGAGAGGAGCCACAAATTTCCTTCCACCCAGCGTTCCCCCAAGTGTCCCGATGAAAATGATACCTCACTTGTGTGGTTAGGCCTAGCGCCCGCAACAGGAAATGCCCCAAAACACAACGTGGACACATCCCATTTTTTGACAGAAAACAGAGGTGTTTTTTGCAAAGTGCCTACCTGTAGATTTTGGCCCCTAGCTCAGCCGGCACCTAGGGAAACCTACCAAACCAGTGCATTTTTGAAAACTAGAGACCTAGGGGAATCTAAGATGGGGTGACTTGTGGGGCTCTGACCAGGTTCTGTTATCTCAGAATCCTTTGCAAACCTCAACATTTGGCTAAAAAAACACATTTTCCTCACATTTCGGTGACAGAAAGTTCTAGAATCTGAGAGGAGCCACAAATTTCCTTCCACCCAGCGTTCCCCCAAGTGTCCCGATAAAAATGATACCTCATTTGTGTGGGTAGGCCTAGCGCCCGCGACAGGAAATGCCCCAAAACACAACATGGACACATCCCATTTTTTGACTGGAAACAGAGGTGTTTTTTGCAAAGTGCCTACCTGTAGATTTTGGCCCCTAGCTCAGACGGCACCTAGGGAAACCTACCAAACCAGTGCATTTTTTAAAACTAGAGATCTAGAGGAATCCAAGATGGGGTGACTTGTGGGGCTCTGACCAGGTTCTGTTACCCAGAATCCTTTGCAAACCTCAAAATTTGGCTAAAAAAACACATTTTCCTCACATTTCGGTGACAGAAAGTTTTAGAATCTGAGAGGAGCCACAAATTTCCTTCCACCCAGCGTTCCCCCAAGTCTCCCGATAAAAATTATACCTAACTTGTGTGGGTAGGCCTAGCGCCCGCGACAGGAAATGCCCCAAAACACAACGTGACACATCCCATTTTTTGACAGAAAACAGAGGTGTTTTTTGCAAAGTGCCTACCTGTAGATTTTGGCCTCTAGCTCAGCCGGCACCTAGGGAAACCTACCAAACCGGTGCCTTTTTGAAAACTAGAGACATAGGGGAATCGAAGATGGGGTGACTTGTGGGGCTCAGGCCAGGTTCTGTTACCGAGAATCCTTTGCAAACCTCAAAATTTGGCTAAAAAACAAATTTTCCTCACATTTCGGTGACAGAAAGTTCTGGATTCTGAGAGGAGCCACAAATTTCCTTCCACCCAGCGTTCCCCCAAGTGTCCCGATGAAAATGATACCTCACTTGTGTGGATAGGCCTAGCGCCTGCGACAGGAAATGCCCCAAAACACAACGTGGACACATCCAATTTTTTGACAGAAAACAGAGGTGTTTTTTGCAAAGTGCCTACCTGTAGATTTTGGCCTCTAGCTCAGCTGGCACCTAGGGAAACCTACCAAACCTGTGCCTTTTTGAAAACTAGAGACCTAGGGGAATCCAAGATGGGGTGACTTGTGAACCTCTGACCAGGTTCTGTTATCCAGAATCCTTTGCAAACCTCAGAATTTGGCTAAAAGAACACATTTTGCTCACATTTCGGTGACAGAAAGTTCTGGAATCTGAGAGGAGCCACAAATTTCCTTCCACCTAGCGTTCCCCCAACTGTCCCGATAAAAATGATACCTCACTTGTGTGGGTAGGCCTAGCACCTGCGACAGGAAATGCCCCCAAAAAAAACATGAACACATCCCATTTTTTGACAGAAAACAGAGGTGTTTTTTGCAAAGTACCTACCTGTAGATTTTGGCCTCTTGCTCAGCCGGCACCTAGGGAAACCTACCAAACCTGTGCATTTTTTTAAACTAGAGACCTAGGGGAAACCAAGATGGGGTGACATGTGGGGCTCTGACCAGGTTCTGTTATCCAGAATCCTTTGCAAACCTCAAAATATGGCTAAAATAACACATTTTCCTCACATTTTGGTGACAGAAAGTTCTGGAATCTGAGAAGAGCCACACATTTCCTTCCACCCAGCGTTCCCCCAATTTTCCCAATGAAAATCATACCTAACTTGTGTGGGAAGGCCTAGCGCCTGCAACAGGAAATGCCCCAAAACACAACGTGGACACATCCCATTTTTTGACAGAAAACAGAGGAATTTTTTGCAAAGTGCCTACCTGTAGATTTTGGCCTCTAGCTCAGCCGGCACCTACGGAAACCTACCAAACCAGTGCATGTTTTAAAACTAGAGACCTAGGGGAATCCAAGATGGGGTGACTTGTGGGGCTCTGACCAGGTTCTGTTATCTCAGAATCCTTTGCAAACCTCAAAATTTGGCTAAAAAAACACATTTTCCTCACATTTCGGTGACAGAAAGTTCTAGAATCTGAGAGGAGCCACAAATTTCCTTCCACCCAGCGTTCCCCCAAGTCTCCTGATAAAAATTATACCTAACTTGTGTGGGTAGGCCTAGCGCCCGCGACAGGAAATTCCCCAAAACACAACGTGGACACATCCCATTTTTTGACAGAAAACAGAGGTGTTTTTTGCAAAGTGCCTACCTGTAGATTTTGGCCCCTAGCTCAGCCGGCACCTAGGGAAACCTACCAAACCTGTGCCTTTTTTTAAACTAGAGACCTAGGGGAATCCAAGATGGGGTGACTTGTGGGGCTCTGGCCAGGTTCTGTTACCCAGAATCCTTTGCAAACCTCAAAATTTGGCTAAAAAACACATTTTCCTCACATTTCGGTGACAGAAAGTTCTGGAATCTGAGAGGAGCCACAAATTTCCTTCCACCCAGCGTTCCCCCAAGTGTCCCGATGAAAATGATACCTCACTTGTGTGGTTAGGCCTAGCGCCCGCAACAGGAAATGCCCCAAAACACAACGTGGACACATCCCATTTTTTGACAGAAAACAGAGGTGTTTTTTGCAAAGTGCCTACCTGTAGATTTTAGCCTCTAGCTCAGCCGGCACCTAGGGAAACCTACCAAACCGGTGCCTTTTTGAAAACTAGAGACATAGGGGAATCGAAGATGGGGTGACTTGTGGAGCTCTGGCCAGGTTCTGTTACCCAGAATCCTTTGCAAACCTCAAAATTTGGCTAAAAAACACATTTTCCTCACATTTCGGTGACAGAAAGTTCTGGAATCTGAGAGGAGCCACAAACTTCCTTCCACCCAGCGTTCCCCCAAGTGTCCCGATGAAAATGATACCTCACTTGTATGGGTAGGCCTAGCGCCTGCGACAGGAAATGCCCCAAAACACAACGTGGACACATCCAATTTTTTGACAGAAAACAGAGGTGTTTTTTGCAAAGTGCCTACCTGTAGATTTTGGCCTCTAGCTCAGCCGGCACCTAGGGAAACCTACCAAACCAGTGCATTTTTGAAAACTAGAGACCTAGGGGAATCCAAGATGGTGTGACTTGTGGGGCTCTGACCAGATTCTGTTACCCAGAATCCTTTGCAAACCTCAAAATGTGGCTAAAAAAACACATTTTCCTCACATTTCGGTGACAGAAAGTTCTGGAATCTGAGAGGAGCCACAAATTTCCTTCCACCCAGCGTTCCCCGAAGTGTCCCGATAAAAATTATACCTAACTTGTGTGGGTAGGCCTAGCGCCCTCGACAGGAAATGCCCCAAAACACAACGTGGACACATCCCATTTTTTGACAGAAAACAGAGGTGTTTTTTGCAAAGTGCCTACCTGTAGATTTTGGCCCCTAGCTCAGCCGGCACCTAGGGAAACATACCAAACCAGTGCATTTTTTAAAACTAGAGACCTAGGGGAATCCAAGATGGGGTGACTTGTGGGGCTCTGACCAGGTTCTGTTACCCAGAATCCTTTGCAAACCTCAAAATTTGGCTAAAAAAACACATTTTCCTCACATTTTGGAGACAGAAAGTTCTGGAATCTGAGAAGAGCCACACATTTCCTCCCACCCAGCGTTCCCCCAATTTTCCCAATGAAAATGATACCTAACTTGTGTGGGTAGGCCTAGCGCCTGCAACAGGAAATGCCCCAAAACACAACGTGGACACATCCCATTTTTTGACAGAAAACAGAGGAGTTTTTTGCAAAGTGCCTACCTGTAGATTTTGGCCTCTAGCTCAGCCGGCACCTAGGGAAACCTACCAAACCAGGGCATTTTTTAAAACTAGAGACCTAGGGGAATCCAAGATGGGGTGACATGTGGGGCTCTGACCAGGTTCTGTTACCCAGAATCCTTTGCAAACCTCGAAATTTGGCTAAAAGAACACATTTTCCTCACATTTCGGTGACAGAAAGTTCTGGAATCTGAGAAGAGCCACACAATTCCTTCCACCCAGCGTTCCCCCAATTTTCCCAATGAAAATGATACCTAACTTGTGTGGGTAGGCCTAGCGCCTGCAACAGGAAATGCCCCAAAACACAACGTGGACACATCCCATTTTTTGACAGAAAACAGAGGAGTTTTTTGCAAAGTGCCTACCTGTAGATTTTGGCCTCTAGCTCAGCCGGCACCTAGGGAAACCTACCAAACCAGTGCATGTTTTAAAACTAGAGACCTAGGGGAATCCAAGATGGGGTGACTTGTGGGGCTCTGACCAGGTTCTGTTGTCTCAGAATCCTTTGCAAACCTCAAAATTTGGCTAACAAAACACATTTTCCTCACATTTCGGTGACAGAAAGTTCTAGAATCTGAGAGGAGCCACAAATTTCCTTCCACCCAGCGTTCCCCCAAGTCTCCCGATAAAAATTATACCTAACTTGTGTGGGTAGGCCTAGCGCCCGCGACAGGAAATTCCCCAAAACACAACGTGGACACATCCCATTTTTTGACAGAAAACAGAGGTGTTTTTTGCAAAGTGCCTACCTGTAGATTTTGGCCTCTAGCTCAGCCGGCACCTAGGGAAACCTATCAAACCTGTGCCTTTTTTTAAACTAGAGACCTAGGGGAATCCAAGATGGGGTGACTTGTGGGGCTCTGGCCAGGTTCTGTTACCCAGAATCCTTTGCAAACCTCAAAATTTGGTTAAAAAACACATTTTCCTCACATTTCGGTGACAGAAAGTTCTGGAATCTGAGAGGAGCCACAAATTTCCTTCCACCCAGCGTTCCCCCAAGTGTCCCGATGAAAATGATACCTCACTTGTGTGGTTAGGCCTAGCGCCCGCAACAGGAAATGCCCCAAAACACAACGTGGACACATCCCATTTTTTGACAGAAAACAGAGGTGTTTTTTGCAAAGTGCCTACCTGTAGATTTTGGCCCCTAGCTCAGCCGGCACCTAGGGAAACCTACCAAACCAGTGCATTTTTGAAAACTAGAGACCTAGGGGAATCTAAGATGGGGTGACTTGTGGGGCTCTGACCAGGTTCTGTTATCTCAGAATCCTTTGCAAACCTCAACATTTGGCTAAAAAAACACATTTTCCTCACATTTCGGTGACAGAAAGTTCTAGAATCTGAGAGGAGCCACAAATTTCCTTCCACCCAGCGTTCCCCCAAGTGTCCCGATAAAAATGATACCTCATTTGTGTGGGTAGGCCTAGCGCCCGCGACAGGAAATGCCCCAAAACACAACATGAACACATCCCATTTTTTGACTGGAAACAGAGGTGTTTTTTGCAAAGTGCCTACCTGTAGATTTTGGCCCCTAGCTCAGACGGCACCTAGGGAAACCTACCAAACCAGTGCATTTTTTAAAACTAGAGATCTAGAGGAATCCAAGATGGGGTGACTTGTGGGGCTCTGACCAGGTTCTGTTACCCAGAATCCTTTGCAAACCTCAAAATTTGGCTAAAAAAACACATTTTCCTCACATTTCGGTGACAGAAAGTTTTAGAATCTGAGAGGAGCCACAAATTTCCTTCCACCCAGCGTTCCCCCAAGTCTCCCGATAAAAATTATACCTAACTTGTGTGGGTAGGCCTAGCGCCCGCGACAGGAAATGCCCCAAAACACAACGTGGACACATCCCATTTTTTGACAGAAAACAGAGGTGTTTTTTGCAAAGTGCCTACCTGTAGATTTTGGCCTCTAGCTCAGCCGGCACCTAGGGAAACCTACCAAACCGGTGCCTTTTTGAAAACTAGAGACATAGGGGAATCGAAGATGGGGTGACTTGTGGGGCTCAGGCCAGGTTCTGTTACCGAGAATCCTTTGCAAACCTCAAAATTTGGCTAAAAAACAAATTTTCCTCACATTTCGGTGACAGAAAGTTCTGGATTCTGAGAGGAGCCACAAATTTCCTTCCACCCAGCGTTCCCCCAAGTGTCCCGATGAAAATGATACCTCACTTGTGTGGATAGGCCTAGCGCCTGCGACAGGAAATGCCCCAAAACACAACGTGGACACATCCAATTTTTTGACAGAAAACAGAGGTGTTTTTTGCAAAGTGCCTACCTGTAGATTTTGGCCTCTAGCTCAGCTGGCACCTAGGGAAACCTACCAAACCTGTGCCTTTTTGAAAACTAGAGACCTAGGGGAATCCAAGATGGGGTGACTTGTGAACCTCTGACCAGGTTCTGTTATCCAGAATCCTTTGCAAACCTCAGAATTTGGCTAAAAGAACACATTTTGCTCACATTTCGGTGACAGAAAGTTCTGGAATCTGAGAGGAGCCACAAATTTCCTTCCACCTAGCGTTCCCCCAACTGTCCCGATAAAAATGATACCTCACTTGTGTGGGTAGGCCTAGCACCTGCGACAGGAAATGCCCCCAAAAAAAACATGAACACATCCCATTTTTTGACAGAAAACAGAGGTGTTTTTTGCAAAGTACCTACCTGTAGATTTTGGCCTCTTGCTCAGCCGGCACCTAGGGAAACCTACCAAACCTGTGCATTTTTTTAAACTAGAGACCTAGGGGAAACCAAGATGGGGTGACATGTGGGGCTCTGACCAGGTTCTGTTATCCAGAATCCTTTGCAAACCTCAAAATATGGCTAAAATAACACATTTTCCTCACATTTTGGTGACAGAAAGTTCTGGAATCTGAGAAGAGCCACACATTTCCTTCCACCCAGCGTTCCCCCAATTTTCCCAATGAAAATCATACCTAACTTGTGTGGGAAGGCCTAGCGCCTGCAACAGGAAATGCCCCAAAACACAACGTGGACACATCCCATTTTTTGACAGAAAACAGAGGAATTTTTTGCAAAGTGCCTACCTGTAGATTTTGGCCTCTAGCTCAGCCGGCACCTACGGAAACCTACCAAACCAGTGCATGTTTTAAAACTAGAGACCTAGGGGAATCCAAGATGGGGTGACTTGTGGGGCTCTGACCAGGTTCTGTTATCTCAGAATCCTTTGCAAACCTCAAAATTTGGCTAAAAAAACACATTTTCCTCACATTTCGGTGACAGAAAGTTCTAGAATCTGAGAGGAGCCACAAATTTCCTTCCACCCAGCGTTCCCCCAAGTCTCCTGATAAAAATTATACCTAACTTGTGTGGGTAGGCCTAGCGCCCGCGACAGGAAATTCCCCAAAACACAACGTGGACACATCCCATTTTTTGACAGAAAACAGAGGTGTTTTTTGCAAAGTGCCTACCTGTAGATTTTGGCCCCTAGCTCAGCCGGCACCTAGGGAAACCTACCAAACCTGTGCCTTTTTTTAAACTAGAGACCTAGGGGAATCCAAGATGGGGTGACTTGTGGGGCTCTGGCCAGGTTCTGTTACCCAGAATCCTTTGCAAACCTCAAAATTTGGCTAAAAAACACATTTTCCTCACATTTCGGTGACAGAAAGTTCTGGAATCTGAGAGGAGCCACAAATTTCCTTCCACCCAGCGTTCCCCCAAGTGTCCCGATGAAAATGATACCTCACTTGTGTGGTTAGGCCTAGCGCCCGCAACAGGAAATGCCCCAAAACACAACGTGGACACATCCCATTTTTTGACAGAAAACAGAGGTGTTTTTTGCAAAGTGCCTACCTGTAGATTTTGGCCCCTAGCTCAGCCGGCACCTAGGGAAACCTACCAAACCAGTGCATTTTTGAAAACTAGAGACCTAGGGGATTCCAAGATGGGGTGACTTGTGGGGCTCTGACCAGGTTCTGTTATCTCAGAATCCTTTGCAAACCTCAAAATTTGGCTAAAAAAACACATTTTCCTCACATTTCGGTGACAGAAAGTTCTAGAATCTGAGAGGAGACACAAATTTCCTTCCACCCAGCGGTCCCCGAAGTGTCCCGATAAAAATGATACCTCATTTGTGTGGGTAGGCCTAGCGCCCGCGACAGGAAATGCCCCAAAACACAACATGGACACATCCCATTTTTTGACTGGAAACAGAGGTGTTTTTTGCAACGTGCCTACCTGTAGATTTTGACCTCTAGCTCACCCGGCACCTAGGGAAACCTACCAAACCTGTGCCTTTTTGAAAACTAGAGACCTAGGGGAATCCAAGATGGGGTGACTTGTGAACCTCTGACCAGGTTCTGTTACCCAGAATCCTTTGCAAACCTCAGAATTTGGCTAAAAGAACACATTTTCCTCACATTTCGGTGACAGAAAGTTCTGGAATCTGAGAGGAGCCACAAATTTCCTTCCACCTAGCGTTCCCCCAACTGTCCCGATAAAAATGATACCTCACTTGTGTGGGTAGGCCTAGCACCCGCGACAGGAAATGCCCCCAAAAAAAACATGAACACATCCCATTTTTTGACAGAAAACAGGTGTTTTTTGCAAAGTACCTACCTGTAGATTTTGGCCTCTTGCTCATCCGGCACCTAGGGAAACCTACCAAACCTGTGCATTTTTTTAAACTAGAGACCTAGGGGAAACCAAGATGGAGTGACATGTGGGGCTCTGACCAGGTTCTGTTATCCAGAATCCTTTGCAAACCTCAAAATTTGGCTAAAAAAACACATTTTCCTCACATTTTGGTGACAGAAAGTTCTGGAATCTGAGAGGAGCCACACATTTCCTTCCACCCAGCGTTCCCCCAATTTTCCCAATGAAAATGATACCTAACTTGTGTGGGTAGGCCTAGCGCCTGCAACAGGAAATGCCCCAAAACACAACGTGGACACATCCCATTTTTTGACAGAAAACAGAGGAGTTTTTTGCAAAGTGCCTACCTGTAGATTTTGGCCTCTAACTCAGCCGGCACCTAGGGAAACCTACCAAACCAGTGCATGTTTTAAAACTAGAGACCTAGGGGAATCCAAGATGGGGTGACTTGTGGGGCTCTGACCAGGTTCTGTTATCTCAGAATCCTTTGCAAACCTCAAAATTTGGCTAAAAAAACACATTTTCCTCACATTTCGGTGACAGAAAGTTCTAGAATCTGAGAGGAGCCACAAATTTCCTCCACCCAGCGTTCCCCCAAGTCTCCCGATAAAAATTATACCTAACTTGTGTGGGTAGGCCTAGTGCCCGCGACAGGAAATTCCCCAAAACTCAACGTGGACACATCCCATTTTTTGACAGAAAACAGAGGTGTTTTTTGCAAAGTGCCTACCTGTAGATTTTGGCCCCTAGCTCAGCCGGCACCTAGGGAAACCTACCAAACCTGTGCCTTTTTTTAAACTAGAGACCTAGGGGAATCCAAAATGGGGTGACTTGTGGGGCTCTGGCCAGGTTCTGTTACCCAGAATCCTTTGCAAACCTCAAAATTTGGCTAAAAAACACATTTTCCTCACATTTCGGTGACAGAAAGTTCTGGAATCTGAGAGGAGCCACAAATTTCCTTCCACCCAGCGTTCCCCCAAGTGTCCCGATGAAAATGATACCTCACTTGTGTGGTTAGGCCTAGCGCCCGCAACAGGAAATGCCCCAAAACACAACGTGGACACATCCCATTTTTTGACAGAAAACAGAGGTGTTTTTTGCAAAGTGCCTACCTGTAGATTTTGGCCCCTAGCTCAGCCGGCACCTAGGGAAACCTACCAAACCAGTGCATTTTTGAAAACTAGAGACCTAGGGGAATCCAAGATGGGGTGACTTGTGGGGCTCTGACCAGGTTCTGTTATCTCAGAATCCTTTGCAAACCTCAAAATTTGGCTAAAAAAACACATTTTCCTCACATTTCGGTGACAGAAAGTTCTAGAATCTGAGAGGAGCCACAAATTTCCTTCCACCCAGCGTTTCCCCAAGTCTCCCGATAAAAATTATACCTAACTTGTGTGGGTAGGCCTAGCGCCCGCGGCAGGAAATGCCCCAAAACACAACGTGGACACATCCCATTTTTTGACAGAAAACAGAGGTGTTTTTTGCAAAGTGCCTGCCTGTAGGTTTTGACCTCTAGCTCAGCCGGCACAGCACCTAGGGAAACCTACCAAACCTGTGCCTTTTTGAAAACTAGAGACCTAGGGGAATCCAAGATGGGGTGACTTGTGAACCTCTGACCAGGTTCTGTTACCCAGAATCCTTTGCAAACCTCAGAATTTGGCTAAAAGAACACATTTTCCTCACATTTCGGTGACAGAAAGTTCTGGAATCTGAGAGGAGCCACAAATTTCCTTCCACCCAGCGTTCCCCCAACTGTCCCGATAAAAATGATACCTCACTTGTGTGGGTAGGCCTAGCACGTGCGACAGGAAATGCCCCCCAAAAAAACATGAACACATCCCATTTTTTGACAGAAAACAGGTGTTTTTTGCAAAGTACCTACCTGTAGATTTTGGCCTCTTGCTCAACCGGCACCTAGGGAAACCTACCAAACCTGTTCATTTTTTAAAACTAGAGACCTAGGGGAAACCAAATGGGGTGACATGTGGGGTTCTGATCAGGTTCTGTTACCCAGAATCCTTTGCAAACCTCAAAATTTGGCTAAAAAAACACATTTTCCTCACATTTCGGTGACAGAAAGTTCTGGAATCTGAGAGGAGCCACACATTTCCTGCCACCCAGCGTTCCCCCAATTTTCCCAATGAAAATGATACCTAACTCGTGTGGGTGGGCCTAGCGCCTGCAACAGGAAATGCCCCAAAACACAACGTGGACACATCCAATTTTTTGTCAGAAAACAGAGGAGTTTTTTGCAAAGTGCCTACCTGTAGATTTTGGCTTCTAGCTCAGCCGGCACCTAGGGAAACCTACCAAACCTGTGCCTTTTTTAAAACTAGAGACCTAGGGGAATCCAAGATGGGGTGACTTGTGAACCTCTGACCAGGTTCTGCTACCCAGAATCCTTTGCAAACCTCAAAATTTAGCTAAAAAAACTCATTTTCCTCACATTTCGGTGACAGAAAGTTCTAGAATCTGAGAGGAGCCACAAATTTCCTTCCACCCAGCGTTCCCCCAAGTCTCCCGATAAAAATTATACCTAACTTGTGTAGGTAGGCCTAGCGCCCGCGACAGGAAATGCCCCAAAACACAACGTGGACACATCCCATTTTTTGACAGAAAACAGAGGTGTTTTTTGCAAAGTGCCTACCTGTAGATTTTGGCCTCTAGCTCAGCCGGCACCTAGGGAAACCTACCAAACCTGTGCCTTTTTTTAAACTAGAGACCTAGGGGAATCCAAGATGGGGTGACTTGTGGGGCTCTGGCCAGGTTCTGTTACCCAGAATCCTTTGCAAACCTCAAAATTTGGCTAAAAAACACATTTTCCTCACATTTCGGTGACAGAAAGTTCTGGAATTTGAGAGGAGCCACAAATTTCCTTCCACCCAGCGTTCCCCCAAGTGTCCCGATGAAAATGATACCTCACTTGTGTGGTTAGGCCTAGCGCCCGCGACAGGAAATGCCCCAAAACACAACGTGGACACATCCCATTTTTTGACAGAAAAAAGAGGTGTTTTTTGCAAAGTGCCTACCTGTAGATTTTGGCCCCTAGCTCAGCCGGCACCTAGGGAAACCTACCAAACCAGTGCATTTTTGAAAACTAGAGACCTAGGGGAATCCAAGATGGGGTGACTTGTGGGGCTCTGACCAGGTTCTGTTATCTCAGAATCCTTTGCAAACCTCAAAATTTGGCTAAGAAAACACATTTTCCTCACATTTCGGTGACAGAAAGTTCTAGAATCTGAGAGGAGCCACAAATTTCCTTCCACCCAGCGTTCCCCCAAGTCTCCCGATAAAAATTATACCTAACTTGTGTGGGTAGGCCTAGCGCCCGCGACAGGAAATGCCCCAAAACACAACGTGGACACATCCCATTTTTTGACAGAAAACAGAGGTGTTTTTTGCAAAGTGCCTACCTGTAGATTTTGGCCTCTAGCTCAGCTGGCACCTAGGGAAACCTACCAAACCTGTGCCTTTTTGAAAACTAGAGACCTAGGGGAATCGAAGATGGGGTGACTTGTGGGGCTCTGGCCAGGTTCTGTTACCCAGAATCCTTTGCAAACCTCAAAATTTGGCTAAAAAACACATTTTCCTCACATTTCGGTGACAGAAAGTTTTGGAATCTGAGAGGAGCCACAAATTTCCTTCCACCCAGCGTTCCCCGAAGTGTCCCGATAAAAATGATACCTAACTTGTGTGGGTAGGCCTAGCGCCCGCGACAGGAAATGCACCAAAACACAACGTGGACACATCCCATTTTTTGACAGAAAACAGAGGTATTTTTTGCAAAGTGCCTACCTGTAGATTTTGGCCTCTAGCTCAGCCGGCACCTAGGGAAACCTACCAAATCAGTGCATTTTTGAAAACTAGAGACCTAGGGGAATCCAAGATGGGGTGACTTGTGGGGCTCTGACCAGGATCTGTTACCCAGAATCCTTTGCAAACCTCAAAATTTGGCTAAAAAAACACATTTTCCTCACATTTCGGTGACAGAAAGTTCTGGAATCTGAGAGGAGCCACAAATTTCCTTCCACCCAGCGTTTCCCGAAGTGTCCCGATAAAAATGATACCTCATTTGTGTGGGTAGGCCTAGCGCCCACAACAGGAAATGCCCCAAAACACAACATGGACACATCCCATTTCTTGACTGGAAACAGAGGTGTTTTTTGCAAAGTGCCTACCTGTAGATTTTGGCCCCTAGCTCAGCCGGCACCTAGAGAAACCTACCAAACCAGTGCATTTTTTAAAACTAGAGACCTAGGGGAATCCAAGATGGGGTGACTTGTGGGGCTCTGACCAGGTTCTGTTACCCAGAATCCTTTGCAAACCTCAAAATTTGGCTAAAAAAACACATTTTCCTCACATTTCGGTGACAGAAAGTTCTGGAATCTGAGAGGAGCCACAAATTTCCTTCCACCCAGCGTTCCCCGAAGTGTCCCGATAAAAATGATACCTAACTTGTGTGGGTAGGCCTAGCGCCCGCGACAGGAAATGCCCCAAAACACAACGTGGACACATCCCATTTTTTGACAGAAAACAGAGGTGTTTTTTGCAAAGTGCCTACCTGTAGATTTTGGCCTCTAGATCAGCCGGCATCTAGGGAAACCTACCAAACCTGTGCCTTTTTGAAAACTAGAGACCTAGGGGAATCCAAGATGGGGTGGCTTGTGAACCTCTGACCAGGTTCTGTTACCCAGAATCCTTTGCAAACCTCAGAATTTGTCTAAAAAAACACATTTTCCTCACATTTCGGTGACAGAAAGTTTTAGAATCTGAGAGGAGCCACAAATTTCCTTCCACCCAGCGTTCCCCCAAGTGTCCCGATAAAAATGATACCTCACTTGTGTGGGTAGGCCTAGCGCCTGCGACAGGAAATGCCCCAAAACACAACATGGACACATCCCATTTTTTGACAGAAAACAGAGGTGTTTTTTGCAAAGTGCCTACCTGTAGATTTTGGCCTCTTGCTCAGCCGGCACCTAGGGAAATCTACCAAACCTGTGCATTTTTTAAAACTAGAGACCTAGGGGAAACCAAGATGGGGTGACATGTGGGGCTCTGACCAGGTTCTGTTATCCAGAATCCTTTGCAAAGCTCAAAATTTAGCTAAAAAAACACATTTTCCTCACATTTCGGTGACAGAAAGTTCTGGAATCTGAGAGGAGCCACAAATTTCCTTCCACCCAGCGTTCCCCGAAGTGTCCCGATAAAAATGATACCTAACTTGTGTGGGTAGGCCTAGCGCCCGCGACAGGAAATGCCCCAAAACACAACATGGACACATCCCATTTTTTGACTGGAAACAGAGGTGTTTTTTGTAAAATGCCTACCTGTAGATTTTGGCCCCTAGCTCAGCCGGCACCTAGGGAAACCTACCAAACCAGTGCATTTTTTAAAACTAGAGATCTAGAGGAATCCAAGATGGGGTGACTTGTGGGGCTCTGACCAGGTTCTGTTACCCAGAATCCTTTGCAAACCTCAAAATTTGGCTAAAAAAACACATTTTCCTCACATTTCGGTGACAGAAAGTTCTAGAATCTGAGAGGAGCCACAAATTTCCTTCCACCCAGCGTTCCCCCAAGTCTCCCGATAAAAATTATACCTAACTTGTGTGGGTAGTCCTAGCGCCCGCGGCAGGAAATGCCCCAAAACACAACGTGGACACATCCCATTTTTTGACAGAAAACAGAGGTGTTTTTTGCAAAGTGCTTACCTGTAGATTTTGACCTCTAGCTCAGCCGGCACCTAGGGAAACCTACCAAACCTGTGCCTTTTTGAAAACTAGAGACCTAGGGGAATCCAAGATGGGGTGACTTGTGAACCTCTGACCAAGTTCTGTTACCCAGAATCCTTTGCAAACCTCAGAATTTGGCTAAAATAACACATTTTCCTCACATTTCGGTGACAGAAAGTTCTGGAATCTGAGAGGAGCCACAAATTTCCTTCCACCCAGCGTTCCCCCAACTGTCCCGATAAGAATGATACCTCACTTGTTTGGGTAGGCCTAGCACCCGCGACAGGAAATGCCCCCCCCAAAAAAATGAACACATCCCATTTTTTGACAGAAAACAGGTGTTTTTTGCAAAGTGCCTACCTGTAGATTTTGGCCTCTTGCTCAGCCGTCACCTAGGGAAACCTACCAAACCTGTGCATTTTTTAAAACTAGAGACCTAGGGGAAACCAAGATGGGGTGACATGTGGGGTTCTGATCAGGTTCTGTTACCCAGAATCCTTTGCAAACCTCAAAATTTGGCTAAAAAAACACATTTTCCTCACATTTCGGTGACAGAAAGTTCTGGAATCTGAGAGGAGCCACACATTTCCTTCCACCCAGCGTTCCCCCAATTTTCCCAATGAAAATGTTACCTAACTTGTGTGGGTAGGCCTAGCGCCTGCAACAGGAAATGCCCCAAAACACAACATGGACACATCCCATTTTTTGACAGAAAACAGAGGAGTTTTTTGCAAAGTGCCTACCTGTAGATTTTGGCCTCTAGCTCAGCCGGCACCTAGGGAAACCTACCAAACCAGTGTATGTTTTAAAACTAGAGACCTAGGGGAATCCAAGATGGGGTGACTTGTGGGGCTCTGACCAGGTTCTGTTACCCAGAATCCTTTGCAAACCTCAAAATGTGGCTAAAAAAACACATTTTCCTCACATTTCGGTGACAGAAAGTTCTGGAATCTGAGAGGAGCCACACATTTCCTTCCACCCAGCGTTCCCCGAACTGTCCCGATAAAAATGATACCTCATTTGTGTGGGTAGGCCTAGCGCCCGCGACAGGAAATGCCCCAAAACACAACGTGGACACATACCATTTTTTGACAGAAAACAGAGGTGTTTTTTGCAAAGTGGCTACCTGTAGATTTTGGCCTCTTGCTCAGCCGGCACCTAGGGAAACCTACCAAACCTCTGCATTTTTTAAAACTAGAGACCTAGGGGAAACCAAGATGGGGTGACATGTGGGATTCTGACCAGGTTCTGTTACCCAGAATCCTTTCCAAACCTCAAAATTTGGCTAAAAAAACACATTTTCCTCACATTTCGGTGACAGAAAGTTCTGGAATCTGAGAGGAGCCACACATTTCCTGCCACCCAGCGTTCCCCCAATGTTCCCAATGAAAATGATACCTAACTTGGGGGGGTGGGCCTAGCGCCTGCGACAGGAAATGCCCCAAAACACAACGTGGACACATCCCATTTTTTGTCAGACAACAGAGGAGTTTTTTGCAAAGTGCCTACCTGTAGATTTTGGCCTCTAGCTCAGCCGGCACCTAGGGAAACCTACCAAACATGTGCCTTTTTGAAAACTAGAGACCTAGGGGAATCCAAGATGGGGTGACTTGTGAACCTCTGACCAGGTTCTGCTACCCAGAATCCTTTGCAAACCTCAAAATTTAGCTAAAAAAACCACATTTTCCTCACATTTAGGTGACAGAAAGTTCTAGAATCTGAGAGGAGCCACAAATTTCCTTCCACCCAGCGTTCCCCCAAGTCTCCAGATAAAAATTATACCTAACTTGTGTGGGTAGGCCTAGCGCCCGCGACAGGAAATGCCCCAAAACACAACGTGGACACATCCCATTTTTTGACAGAAAACAGAGGTGTTTTTTGCAAAGTGCCTACCTGTAGATTTTGGCCTCTAGCTCAGCCGGCACCTAGGGAAACCTACCAAACCTGTGCCTTTTTTAAAACTAGAGACCTAGGGGAATCCAAGATGGGGTGATTTGTGGGGCTCTGGCCAGGTTCTGTTACCCAGAATCCTTTGCAAACCTCAAAATTTGGCTAAAAAACACATTTTCCTCACATTTCGGTGACAGAAAGTTCTGGAATCTGAGAGGAGCCACAAATTTCCTTCCACCCAGCGTTCCCCGAAGTGTCCCGATAAAAATGATACCTCATTTGAGTGGGTAGGCCTAGCGCCCGCGACAGGAAATGCCCCAAAACACAACGTGGACACATACCATTTTTTGACAGAAAACAGAGGTGTTTTTTGCAAAGTGCCTACCTGTAGATTTTGGCCTCTTGCTCAGCCGGCACCTAGGGAAACCTACCAAACCTGTGCATTTTTTAAAACTAGAGACCTAGGGGAAACCAAGATGGGGTGACATGTGGGGTTCTGACCAGGTTCTGTTACCCAGAATCCTTTCCAAACCTCAAAATTTGGCTAAAAAAACACATTTTCCTCAGATTTCGGTGACAGAATGTTCTGGAATCAGAGAGGAGCCACACAACTCCTGCCACCCAGCGTTCCCCCAATGTTCCCAATGAAAATGATACCTAACTTGTGTGGGTGGGCCTAGCGCCTGCAACAGGAAATGCCCCAAAACACAACGTGGACACATCCCATTTTTTGTCAGAAAACAGAGGAGTTTTTTGCAAAGTGCCTACCTGTAGATTTTGGCCTCTAGCTCAGCCGGCACCTAGGGAAACCTACCAAACATGTGCCTTTTTGAAAACTAGAGACCTAGGGGAATCCAAGATGGGGTGACTTGTGAACCTCTGACCAGGTTCTGCTACCCAGAATCCTTTGCAAACCTCAAAATTTAGCTAAAAAAAACTCATTTTCCTCACATTTCGGTGACAGAAAGTTCTAGAATCTGAGAGGAGCCACAAATTTCCTTCCACTCAGCGTTCCCCCAAGTCTCCCGATAAAAATTATACCTAACTTGTGTGGGTAGGCCTAGCGCCCGCGACAGGAAATGCCCCAAAACGCAACGTGGACACATCCCATTTTTTGACAGAAAACAGAGGTGTTTTTTGCAAAGTGCCTACCTGTAGATTTTGGCCTCTAGCTCTGCCGGCACCTAGGGAAACCTACCAAACCTGTGCCTTTTTTAAAACTAGAGACCTAGGGGAATCCAAGATGGGGTGATTTGTGGGGCTCTCGCCAGGTTCTGTTACCCAGAATCCTTTGCAAACCTCAAAATTTGGCTAAAAAACACATTTTCCTCACATTTCGGTGACAGAAAGTTCTGGAATCTGAGAGGAGCCACAAATTTCCTTCCACCCAGCGTTCCCCCAAGTGTCCCGATGAAAATGATACCTCACTTGTGTGGTTAGGCCTAGCGCCCGCGACAGGAAATGCCCCAAAACACAACGTGGACACATCCCATTTTTTGACAGAAAACAGAGGTGTTTTTTGCAAAGTGCCTACCTGTAGATTTTGGCCCCTAGCTCAGCCGGCACCTAGGGAAACCTACCAAACCAGTGCATTTTTGAAAACTAGAGACCTAGGGGAATCCAAGATGGGGTGACTTTGGGGCTCTGACCAGGTTCTGTTATCTCAGAATCCTTTGCAAACCTCAAAATTTGGCTAAAAAAACACATTTTCCTCACATTTCGGTGACAGAAAGTTCTAGAATCTGAGAGGAGCCACAAATTGCCTTCCACCCAGCGTTCCCCCAAGTCTCCCGATAAAAATTATACCTAACTTGTGTGGGTAGGCCTAGCGCCCGCGACAGGAAATGCCCCAAAACACAACGTGGACACATCCCATTTTTTGACAGAAAACAGAGGT
Organism: Pleurodeles waltl; assembly: GCF_031143425.1. Taxonomy (NCBI): domain Eukaryota; kingdom Metazoa; phylum Chordata; class Amphibia; order Caudata; family Salamandridae; genus Pleurodeles; species Pleurodeles waltl. The sequence continues at coordinate 1,129,947,205 of NC_090447.1, forward strand.
GTTTTTTGCAAAGTGCCTACCTGTAGATTTTGGCCTCTAGCTCAGCCGGCACCTAGGGAAACCTACCAAACCTGTGCCTTTTTGAAAACTAGAGACCTAGGGGAATCGAAGATGGGGTGACTTGTGGGGTTCTGGCCAGGTTCTGTTACCCAGAATCCTTTGCAAACCTCAAAATTTGGCTAAAAAACACATTTTCCTCACATTTCGGTGACAGAAAGTTCTGGAATCTGAGAGGAGCCACAAATTTCCTTCCACCCAGCGTTCCCCCAAGTGTCCCGATGAAAATGATAGCTCACTTGTGTGGGTAGGCCTAGCGCCTGCGACAGGAAATGCCCCAAAACACAACGTGGACACATCCCATTTTTTGACAGAAAACAGAGGTGTTTTTTGCAAAGTGCCTACCTGTAGATTTTGGCCTCTAGCTCAGCCGGCACCTAGGGAAACCTACCAAACCAGTGCATTTGTGAAAACTAGAGACCTAGGGGAATCCAAGATGGGGTGACTTGTGGGGCTCTGACCAGGTTCTGTTACCCAGAATCCTTTGCAAACCTTAAAATGTGGCTAAAAAAACACATTTTCCTCACATTTCGGTGATAGAAAGTTCTGGAATCTGAGAGGAGCCACAAATTTCCTTCCACCCAGCGTTCCCCGAAGTGTCCCGATAAAAATGATACCTAACTTGTGTGGGTAGGCCTAGCGCCCTCGACAGGACATGCCCCAAAACACAATGTGGACACATCCCATTTTTTGACAGAAAACAGAGGTGTTTTTTGCAAAGTGCCTACCTGTAGATTTTGGCCCCTAGCTCAGCCGGCACCTAGGGAAACATACCAAACCAGTGCATTTGTGAAAACTAGAGACCTAGGGGAATCCAAGATGGGGTGACTTGTGGGGCTCTGACCAGGTTCTGTTACCCAGAATCCTTTGCAAACCTCAAAATGTGGCTAAAAAAACACATTTTCCTCACATTTCGGTGACAGAAAGTTCTGGAATCTGAGAGAAGCCACAAATTTCCTTCCACCCAGCGTTCCCCGAAGTGTCCCGATAAAAATTATACCTAACTTGTGTGGGTAGGCCTAGCGCCCTCGACAGGAAATGCCCCAAAACACAACGTGGACACATCCCATTTTTTGACAGAAAACAGAGGAGTTTTTTGCAAAGTGCCTACCTGTAGATTTTGGCCTCTAGCTCAGCCGGCACCTAGGGAAACCTACCAAACCAGTGCATTTTTTAAAACTAGAGACCTAGGGGAATCCAAGATGGGGTGACTTGTGAACCCCTGACCAGGTTCTGTTACCCAGAATCCTTTGCAAACCTCAAAATTTGGCTAAAAAACACATTTTCCTCACATTTCGGTGACAGAAAGTTCTGGAATCTGAGAGGAGCCACAAATTTCCTTCCACCCAGCGTTCCCCCAAGTGTCCCGATGAAAATGATAGCTCACTTGTGTGGGTAGGCCTAGCGCCTGCGACAGGAAATGCCCCAAAACACAACGTGGACACATCCCATTTTTTGACAGAAAACAGAGGTGTTTTTTGCAAAGTGCCTACCTGTAGATTTTGGCCTCTAGCTCAGCCGGCACCTAGGGAAACCTACCAAACCTGTGCCTTTTTGAAAACTAGAGACCTAGGGGAATCCAAGATGGGGTGACTTGTGGGGCTCTGACCAGGTTCTGTTACCCAGAATCCTTTGCAAACCTCAAAATGTGGCTAAAAAAACACATTTTCCTCACATTTCGGTGACAGAAAGTTCTGGAATCTGAGAGAAGCCACAAATTTCCTTCCACCCAGCGTTCCCCGAAGTGTCCCGATAAAAATTATACCTAACTTGTGTGGGTAGGCCTAGCGCCCTCGACAGGAAATGCCCCAAAACACAACGTGGACACATCCCATTTTTTGACAGAAAACAGAGGAGTTTTTTGCAAAGTGCCTACCTGTAGATTTTGGCCTCTAGCTCAGCCGGCACCTAGGGAAACCTACCAAACCAGTGCATTTTTTAAAACTAGAGACCTAGGGGAATCCAAGATGGGGTGACTTGTGAACCCCTGACCAGGTTCTGTTACCCAGAATCCTTTGCAAACCTCAAAATTTGGCTAAAAAACACATTTTCCTCACATTTCGGTGACAGAAAGTTCTGGAATCTGAGAGGAGCCACAAATTTCCTTCCACCCAGCGTTCCCCCAAGTGTCCCGATGAAAATGATAGCTCACTTGTGTGGGTAGGCCTAGCGCCTGCGACAGGAAATGCCCCAAAACACAACGTGGACACATCCCATTTTTTGACAGAAAACAGAGGTGTTTTTTGCAAAGTGCCTACCTGTAGATTTTGGCCTCTAGCTCAGCCGGCACCTAGGGAAACCTACCAAACCAGTGCATTTGTGAAAACTAGAGACCTAGGGGAATCCAAGATGGGGTGACTTGTGGGGCTCTGACCAGGTTCTGTTACCCAGAATCCTTTGCAAACCTCAAAATGTGGCTAAAAAAACACATTTTCCTCACATTTCGGTGATAGAAAGTTCTGGAATCTGAGAGGAGCCACAAATTTCCTTCCACCCAGCGTTCCCCGAAGTGTCCCGATAAAAATGATACCTAACTTGTGTGGGTAGGCCTAGCGCCCTCGACAGGACATGCCCCAAAACACAACGTGGACACATCCCATTTTTTGACAGAAAACAGAGGTGTTTTTTGCAAAGTGCCTACCTGTAGATTTTGGCCTCTAGCTCAGCCGGCACCTAGGGAAACATACCAAACCAGTGCATTTTTTTAAACTAGAGACCTAGGGGAATCCAAGATGGGGTGACTTGTGGGGCTCTGACCAGGTTCTGTTACCCAGAATCCTTTGCAAACCTCAAAATTTGGCTAAAAAAACACATTTTCCTCACATTTCGGTGACAGAAAGTTCTGGAATCTGAGAAGAGCCACACATTTCCTCCCACCCAGCGTTCCCCCAAGTCTCCCGATAAAAATGATACCTAACTTGTGTGGGTAGGCCTAGCGCCTGCAACAGGAAATGCCCCAAAACACAACGTGGACACATCCCATTTTTTGACAGAAAACAGAGGAGTTTTTTGCAAAGTGCCTACCTGTAGATTTTGGCCTCTAGCTCAGCCGGCACCTAGGGAAACCTACCAAACCAGTGCATTTTTTAAAACTAGAGACCTAGGGGAATCCAAGATGGGGTGACTTGTGAACCTCTGACCAGGTTCTGCTACCCAGAATCCTTTGCAAACCTCAAAATTTAGCTAAAAAAAACAAATTTTCCTCACATTTCGGTGACAGAAAGTTCTAGAATCTGAGAGGAGCCCCAAATTTCCTTCCACCCAGCGTTCCCCCAAGTCTCCCGATAAAAATGATACCTAACTTGTGTGGGTAGGCCTAGCGCCCGCGACAGGAAATGCCCCAAAACACAACGAGGACACATCCCATTTTTTGACAGAAAACAGAGGTGTTTTTTGCAAAGTGCTTACCTGTAGATTTTGGCCTCTAGCTCAGCCGGCACCTAGGGAAACCTACCAAACCTGTGCCTTTTTGAAAACTAGAGACCTAGGGGAATCCAAGATGGGGTGACTTGTGGGGCTCTGACCAGGTTCTGTTACCCAGAATCCTTTGCAAACCTCAAAATGCGGCTAAAAAAACACATTTTCCTCACATTTCGGTGACAGAAAGTTCTGGAATCTGAGAGAAGCCACAAATTTCCTTCCACCCAGCGTTCCCCGAAGTGTCCCGATAAAAATTATACCTAACTTGTGTGGGTAGGCCTAGCGCCCTCGACAGGAAATGCCCCAAAACACAACGTGGACACATCCCATTTTTTGACAGAAAACAGAGGAGTTTTTTGCAAAGTGCCTACCTGTAGATTTTGGCCTCTAGCTCAGCCGGCACCTAGGGAAACCTACCAAACCAGTGCATTTTTTAAAACTAGAGACCTAGGGGAATCCAAGATGGGGTGACTTGTGAACCCCTGACCAGGTTCTGCTACCCAGAATCCTTTGCAAACCTCAAAATTTAGCTAAAAAAAACACATTTTCCTCACATTTCGGTGACAGAAAGTTCTAGAATCTGAGAGGAGCCACAAATTTCCTTCCACCCAGCGTTCCCCCAAGTCTCCCGATAAAAATTATACCTAACTTGTGTGGGTAGGCCTAGCGCCCGCGACAGGAAATGCCCCAAAACACAACGTGTACACATCCCATTTTTTGACAGAAAACAGAGGTGTTTTTTTGCAAAGTGCCTACCTGTAGATTTTGGCCTCTAGCTCAGCCGGCACCTAGGGAAACCTACCAAACCTGTGCCTTTTGGAAAACTAGAGACCTAGGGGAATCCAAGATGGGGTGACTTGTGGGGCTCTGACCAGGTTCTGTTACCCAGAATCCTTTGCAAACCTCAAAATTTGGCTAAAAAAACACATTTTCCTCACATTTCGGTGACAGAAACTTCTAAAATCTGAGAGGAGCCACAAATTTCCTTCCACCCAGCGTTCCCCCAAGTGTCCCTATAAAAATGATACCTCACTTGTGTGGGTAGGCCTAGTGCCCGCGACAGGAAATGCCCCAAAACACAACGTGGACACATCCCATTTTTTGACAGAAAACAGAGGTGTTTTTTGCAAAGTGCCTACCTGTAGATTTTGGCCCCTGGCTCAGCCGTCACCTAGGGAAACCTACCAAACCAGTGCATTTTTGAAAACTATAGACCTAGGGGAATCCAAGATGGGGTGACTTGTGGGGCTCTGACCAGGTTCTGTTACCCAGAATCCTTTGCAAACCTCAAAATTTGGCTAAAAAAACACGTTTTCCTCACATTTCGGTGACAGGAAGTTCTAGAATCTGAGAGGAGCCACAAATTTCCTTCCACCCAGCGTTCCCCCAAGTCTCCCGATAAAAATTATACCTAACTTGTGTGGGTAGGCCTAGCGCCCGCGACAGGAAATGCCCCAAAACACAACGTGGACACATCCCATTTTTTGACAGAAAACAGAGGTGTTTTTTGCAAAGTGCCTACCTGTAGATTTTGCCCTCTAGCTCAGCCGGCACCTAGGGAAACCTACCAAATTTGTGCCTTTTTGAAAACTAGAGACCTAGGGGAATCCAAGATGGGGTGACTTGTGGGGCTCTGGCCAGGTTCTGTTACCCAGAATCCTTTGCAAACCTCAAAATTTGGCTAAAAAAACACATTTTCCTCACATTTCGGTGACAGAAAGTTCTGGAATCTGAGAGGAGCCACAAATTTCCTTCCACCCAGCGTTCCCCAAAGTGTCCCGATGAAAATGATACCTCACTTGTGTGGGTAGGCCTAGCGCCCGTGACAGGAAATGCCCCAAAACACAACGTGGACACATCCCATTTTTTGACAGAAAACAGAGGTGTTTTTTGCAAAGTGCCTACCTGTAGATTTTGGCCCCTAGCTCAGCCGGCACCTAGGGAAACCTACCAAACCAGTGCATTTTTGAAAACTAGAGACCTAGGGGAATCCAAGATGGGGTGACTTGTGGGGCTCTGACCAGGTTCTGTTACCCAGAATCCTTTGCAAACCTCAAAATGTGGCTAAAAAAACACATTTTCCTCACATTTCGGTGACAGAAAGTTCTGGAATCTGAGAGGAGCCACAAATTTCCTTCCACCCAGCGTTCCCCGAAGTGTCCCGATAAAAATGATACCTAACTTGTGTGGGTAGGCCTAGCGCCCGCGACAGGAAATGCCCCAAAACACAACATGGACACATCCCATTTTTTGACAGAAAACAGAGGTGTTTTTTGCAAAGTGCCTACCTGTAGATTTTGGCCCCTAGCTCAGCCGGCACCTAGGGAAACCTACCAAACCAGTGCATTTTTTAAAACTAGAGACCTAGCGGAATCCAAGATGGGGTGACTTGTGGGGCTCTGACCAGGTTCTGTTACCCAGAATCCTTTGCAAACCTCAAAATTTGGCTAAAAAAACACATTTTCCTCACATTTCGGTGACAGAAAGTTCTAGAATCTGAGAGGGGCCACAAATTTCCTTCCACCCAGCGTTCCCCCAAGTCTCCCGATAAAAATTATACCTAACTTGTGTGGTTAGGCCTAGCGCCCGCAACAGGGAATGCCCCAAAACACAACGTGGACACATCCCATTTTTTGACAGAAAACAGAGGTGCTTTTTGCAAAATGCCTACCTGTAGATTTTGGCCTCTAGCTCAGCCGGTACCTAGGGAAACCTACCAAACCTGTGCCTTTTTGAAATCTAGAGACCTAGGGGAATCCAAGATGGGGTGACTTGTGGGGCTCTGACCAGGTTCTGTTACCCAGAATCCTTTGCAAACCTCAAAATGTGGCTAAAAAAACACATTTTCCTCACATTTCGGTGACAGAAAGTTCTAGAATCTGAGAGGAGCCACAAATTTCCTTCCACCCAGCGTTCCCCCAAGTCTCCCGATAAAAATTATACCTAACTTGTGTGGGTAGGCCTAGCGCCCGCGACAGGAAATGCCCCAAAACACAACGTGGACACATCCCATTTTTTGACAGAAAACAGAGGTGTTTTTTGCAAAGTGCCTACCTGTAGATTTTGGCCTCTAGCTCAGCCGGCACCTAGGGAAACCTACCAAACCTGTGCCTTTTTGAAAACTAGAGACCTAGGGGAATCCAAGATGGGGTGACTTGTGGGGCTCTGGCCAGGTTCTGTTACCCAGAATCCTTTGCAAACCTCAAAATTTGGCTAAAAAAACACATTTTCCTCACATTTCGGTGACAGAAAGTTCTGGAATCTGAGAGGAGCCACAAATTTCCTTCCACCCAGCGTTCCCCCAAGAGTCCCGATGAAAATTATACCTAACTTGTGTGGGTAGGCCTAGCGCCCGCGACAGGAAATGCCCCAAAACACAATGTGGACACATCCCATTTTTTGACAGAAAACAGAGGTGTTTTTTGCAAAGTGCCTACCTGTAGATTTTGGCCTCTAGCTCAGCCGGCACCTAGGGAAAGCTACCAAACCAGTGCATTTTTTAAAACTAGAGACCTAGGGGAATCCAAGATGGGGTGACTTGTGGGGCTCTGACCAGGTTCTGTTACCCAGAATCCTTTGCAAACCTCAAAATGTGGCTAAAAAAACACATTTTCCTCACATTTCGGTGACAGAAAGTTCTGGAATCTGAGAGGAGCCACAAATGTCCTTCCACCCAGCGTTCCCCGAAGTGTCCCGATAAAAATGATACCTAGCTTGTGTGGGTAGGCCTATCGCCCGCGACAGGAAATGCCCCAAAACACAACGTGGACACATCCCATTTTTTGACAGAAAACAGAGGTGTTTTTTGCAAAGTGCCTACCTGTAGATTTTGGCCCCTAGCTCAGCCGGCACCTAGGGAAACCTACCAAACCAGTACATTTTTTAAAACTAGAGACCTAGGGGAATCCAAGATGGGGTGACTTGTGGGGCTCTGACCAGGTTCTGTTACCCAGAATCCTTTGCAAACCTCAAAATCTGGCTAAAAAAACACATTTTCCTCACATTTCTGTGACAGAAAGTTCTAAAATCTGAGGGGGGCCACAAATTTCCTTCCACCCAGCGTTCCCCCAAGTCTCCCGATAAAAATTATACCTAACTTGTGTGGGTAGGCCTAGCGCCCGCAACAGGAAATGCCCCAAAACACAACGTGTACACATCCCATTTTTTGACAGAAAACAGAGGTGTTTTTTTGCAAAGTGCCTACCTGTAGATTTTGGCCTCTAGCTCAGCCGGCACCTAGGGAAACCAACGAAACCTGTGCCTTTTTGAAAACTAGAGACCTAGGGGAATCCAAGATGGGGTGACTTGTGGGGCTCTGACCAGGTTCTGTTACCCAGAATCCTTTGCAAACCTCAAAATTTGGCTAAAAAAACAATTTTTCCTCACATTTCGGTGACAGAAACTTCTAAAATCTGAGAGGAGCCACAAATTTCCTTCCACCCAGCGTTCCCCCAAGTCTCCCGATAAAAATGATACCTAACTTGTGTGGGTAGGCCTAGCGCCCGCAACAGGAAATGCCCCAAAACACAACGTGGACACATCCCATTTTTTGACAGAAAACAGAGGTGTTTTTTGAAAATTGCCTACCTGTAGATTTTGGCCTCTAGCTCAGCCGGCACCTAGGGAAACCTACCAAACCTGTGCCTTTTTGAAAACTAGAGACCTAGGGGAATCCAAGATGGGGTGACTTGTGGGGCTCTGACCAGGTTCTGTTACCCAGAATCCTTTGCAAACCTCAAAATTTGGCTAAAAAAACACATTTTCCTCACATTTCGGTGACAGAAAGTTCTAAAATCTGAGAGGGGCCACAAATTTCCTTCCACAGAGCGTTCCCCCAAGTCTCCCGATAAAAATTATACCTAACTTGTGTGGGTAGGCCTAGCGCCCGCAACAGGAAATGCCCCAAAACACAACGTGTACACATCCCATTTTTTGACAGAAAACAGAGGTGTTTTTCTGCAAAGTGCCTACCTGTAGATTTTGGCCTCTAGCTCAGCCGGCACCTAGGGAAACCAACCAAACCTGTGCCTTTTTGAAAACTAGAGACCTAGGGGAATCCAAGATGGGGTGACTTGTGGGGCTCTGACCAGGTTCTGTTACCCAGAATCCTTTGCAAACCTCAAAATTTGGCTAAAAAAACACATTTTCCTCACATTTCGGTGACAGAAACTTCTAAAATCTGAGAGGAGCCACAAATTTCCTTCCACCCAGCGTTCCCCCAAGTCTCCCGATAAAAATTATACCTAACTTGTGTGGGTAGGCCTAGCGCCCGCGACAGGAAATGCCCCAAAACACAATGTGGACACATCCCATTTTTTGACAGAAAACAGAGGTGTTTTTTGCAAATTGCCTACCTGTAGATTTTGGCCTCTAGCTCAGCCGGCACCTAGGGAAACCTACCAAACCTGTGCCTTTTTGAAAACTAGAGACCTAGGGGAATCAAAGATGGGGTAACTTGTGAACCTCTGACCAGGTTCTGTTACCCAGAATCCTTTGCAAACCTCAAAATTTGGCTAAAAATACACATTTTCCTCACATTTCGGTGACAGAAAGTTCTAGAATCTGAGAGGAGCCACAAATTCCCTTCCACCCAGCGTTCCCCCAAGTGTCCCGATGAAAATGATACCTCACTTGTGTGGGTAGGCCTAGCGCCCGCGACAGGAAATGCCTCAAAACACAACGTGGACACATCCCATTTTTTGACAGAAAACAGAGGTGTTTTTTGCAAAGTGCCTAGCTGTAGATTTTGGCCTCTAGCTCAGCCGGCACCTAGGGAAACCTACCAAACCTGTGCATTTTTTAAAACTAGAGACCTAGGGGAATCCAAGATGGGGTGACTTGTGGGGCTCTGACCAGGTTCTGTTACCCAGAATCCTTTGCAAACCTCAAAATGTGGCTAAAAAAACACATTTTCCTCACATTTCGGTGACAGAAAGTTCTGGAATCTGAGAGGAGCCACAAATTTCCTTCCACCCAGCGTTCCCCGAAGTGTCCCGATAAAAATGATACCTAACTTGTGTGGGCAGGCCTAGCGCCCGCGACAGGAAATGCCCTAAAACACAACGTGGACACTTCCCATTTTTTGACAGAAAACAGAGGTGTTTTTTGCAAAGTGCCTACCTGTAGATTTTGGCCCCTAGCTCAGCCGGCACCTAGGGAAACCTACCAAACCAGTGCATTTTTCAAAACTAGAGACCTAGTGGAATCCAAGATGGGGTGACTTGTGGGGCTCTGACCAGGTTCTGTTACCCAGAATCCTTTGCAAACCTCAAAATTTGGCTAAAAAAACACATTTTCCTCACATTTCGGTGACAGAAAGTTCTAGAATCTGAGAGGAGCCACAAATTTCCTTCCACCCAGCGTTCCCCCAACTGTCCCGATAAAAATGATACCTAACTTGTGTGGGTAGGCCTAGCGCCCGCGACAAGAAATGCCCCAAAACACAACATGGACACATCCCATTTTTTGACAGAAAACAGAGGTGTTTTTTGCAAAGTGGCTACCTGTAGACTTTGGCCTCTTGCTCAGCCGGCAGCTAGGGAAACCTACCAAACCTGTGCATTTTTTAAAAATAGAGACCTAGGGGAAACCAAGATGGGGTGACATGTGGGGTTCTGACCAGGTTCTGTTACCCAGAATCCTTTGCAAACCTCAAAATTTGGGTAAAAAAATAAATTTTCCTCACATTTCGGTGACAGAAAGTTCTGGAATCTGAGAGGAGCCACACATTTCCTTCCACCCAGCGTTCCCCCAATTTTCCCAATGAAAATGATACCTAACTTGTGTGGGTAGGCCTAGCGCCCACGACAAGAAATGCCCCAAAACACAACATGGACACATCCCATTTTTTGACAGAAAACAGAGGTGTTTTTTGCAAATTGCCTACCTGTAGATTTTGGCCTCTAGCTCAGCCGGCACCTAGGGAAACCTACCAAACCTGTGCCTTTTTGAAAACTAGAGACCTAGGGGAATCCAAGATGGGGTGACTTGTGGGGCTCTGACCAGGTTCTGTTACCCAGAATCCTTTGCAAACCTCAAAATTTGGCTAAAAAAACACATTTTCCTCACATTTCGGTGACAGAAAGTTCTAAAATCTGAGAGGGGCCACAAATTTCCTTCCACCCAGCGTTCCCCCAAGTCTCCCGATAAAAATTATACCTAACTTGTGTGGGTAGGCCTAGCGCCCGCAACAGGAAATGCCCCAAAACACAACGTGTACACATCCCATTTTTTGACAGAAAACAGAGGTGTTTTTTTGCAAAGTGCCTACCTGTAGATTTTGGCCTCTAGCTCAGCCGGCACCTAGGGAAACCAACCAAACCTGTGCCTTTTTGAAAACTAGAGACCTAGGTAAATCCAAGATGGGGTGACTTGTGGGGCTCTGACCAGGTTCTGTTACCCAGAATCCTTTGCAAACCTCAAAATTTGGCTAAAAAAACACATTTTCCTCACATTTCGGTGACAGAAACTTCTAAAATCTGAGAGGAGCCACAAATTTCCTTCCACCCAGCGTTCCCCCAAGTCTCCCGATAAAAATTATACCTAACTTGTGTGGGTAGGCCTAGCGCCCGCGACAGGAAATGCCCCAAAACACAACGTGGACACATCCCATTTTTTGACAGAAAACAGAGGTGTTTTTTGCAAATTGCCTACCTGTAGATTTTGGCCTCTAGCTCAGCCGGCACCTAGGGAAACCTACCAAACCTGTGCCTTTTTGAAAACTAGAGACCTAGGGGAATCAAAGATGGGGTAACTTGTGAACCTCTGACCAGGTTCTGTTACCCAGAATCCTTTGCAAACCTCAAAATTTGGCTAAAAATGCACATTTTCCTCACATTTCGGTGACAGAAAGTTCTAGAATCTGAGAGGAGCCACAAATTCCCTTCCACCCAGCGTTCCCCCAAGTGTCCCGATGAAAATGATACCTCACTTGTGTGGGTAGGCCTAGCGCCCGCGACAGGAAATGCCTCAAAACACAACGTGGACACATCCCATTTTTTGACAGAAAACAGAGGTGTTTTTTGCAAAGTGCCTAGCTGTAGATTTTGGCCTCTAGCTCAGCCGGCACCTAGGGAAACCTACCAAACCTGTGCATTTTTTAAAACTAGAGACCGAGGGGAATCCAAGATGGGGTGACTTGTGGGGCTCTGACCAGGTTCTGTTACCCAGATTCGTTTGCAAACCTCAAAATGTGGCTAAAAAAACACATTTTCCTCACATTTCGGTGACAGAAAGTTCTGGAATCTGAGAGGAGCCACAAATTTCCTTCCACCCAGCGTTCCCCGAAGTGTCCCGATAAAAATGATACCTAACTTGTGTGGGCAGGCCTAGCGCCCGCGACAGGAAATGCCCTAAAACACAACGTGGACACATCCCATTTTTTGACAGAAAACAGAGGTGTTTTTTGCAAAGTGCCTACCTGTAGATTTTGGCCCCTAGCTCAGCCGGCACCTAGGGAAACCTACCAAACCAGTGCATTTTTGAAAACTAGAGACCTAGTGGAATCCAAGATGGGGTGACTTGTGGGGCTCTGACCAGGTTCTGTTACCCAGAATCCTTTGCAAACCTCAAAATTTGGCTAAAAAAACACATTTTCCTCACATTTCGGTGACAGAAAGTTCTAGAATCTGAGAGGAGCCACAAATTTCCTTCCACCCAGCGTTCCCCCAACTGTCCCGATAAAAATGATACCTAACTTGTGTGGGTAGGCCTAGCGCCCGCGACAAGAAATGCCCCAAAACACAACATGGACACATCCCATTTTTTGACAGAAAACAGAGGTGTTTTTTGCAAAGTGGCTACCTGTAGACTTTGGCCTCTTGCTCAGCCGGCAGCTAGGGAAACCTACCAAACCTGTGCATTTTTTAAAAATAGAGACCTAGGGGAAACCAAGATGGGGTGACATGTGGGGTTCTGACCAGGTTCTGTTACCCAGAATCCTTTGCAAACCTCAAAATTTGTGTAAAAAAATAAATTTTCCTCACATTTCGGTGACAGAAAGTTCTGGAATCTGAGAGGAGCCACACATTTCCTTCCACCCAGCGTTCCCCCAATTTTCCCAATGAAAATGATACCTAACTTGTGTGGGTAGGCCTAGCGCCCACGACAAGAAATGCCCCAAAACACAACATGGACACATACCATTTTTTGACAGAAAACAGAGGTGTTTTTTGCAAAGTGGCTACCTGTAGATTTTGGCCTCTTGCTCAGCCGGCACCTAGGGAAACCTACCAAACCTGTGCATTTTTTAAAACTAGAGACCTAGGGGAATCAAAGATGGGGTGACTTGTGAACCTCTGACCAGGTTCTGTTACCCAGAATCCTTTGCAAACCTCAAAATTTGGCTAAAAATACACATTTTCCTCACATTTCGGTGACAGAAACTTCTAGAATCTGAGAGGAGCCACAAATTTCCTTCCACCCAGCGTTCCCCCAAGTCTCCCGATAAACATTATACCTAACTTGTGTGGGTAGGCCTAGCGCCCACAACAGGAAATGCCCCAAAACACAACGTGAACACATACCATTTTTTGACTGAAAACTGAGGTGTTTTTTGCAAAGTGCCTACCTGTAGATTTTGGCCTCTTGCTCAGCCGGCACCTAGGGACACCTACCAAATCTGTGCATTTTTTAAAACTAGAGACCTAGGGGAAACCAAGATGGGGTGACATGTGGGGTTCTGACCATGTTCTGTTACCCAGAATCCTTTGCAAACCTCAAAATTTGGCTAAAAAAACACATTTTCCTCACATTTCGGTGACAGAAAGTTCTGGAATCTGAGAGGAGCCACAATATCCTTCCACCCAGCGTTCCCCCAAGTCTCCCGATAAAAATTATACCTAACTTGTGTGGGTAGGCATAGCGCCCGCGACAGGAAATGCCCCAAAACACAACGTGGACACATCCCATTTTTTGACAGAAAACACAGGGGTGTTTTGCAAAGTGCCTACCTGTAGATTTTGACCTCTAGCTCAGCCGGCACCTAGGGAAACCTACAAAACCTATGCCTTTTTGAAAACTAGAGACCTAGGGGAATCCAAGATGGGGTGACTTGTGAACCTCTGACCAGGTTCTGTTACCCAGAATCCTTTGCAAACCTCAGAATTTGGCTTAAAAAACACATTTTCCTCACATTTCGGTGACAGAAAGTTCTGGAATCTGAGAGGAGCCACAAATTTCTTTCCACCCAGCGTTCCCCCAAATGTCCCGATAAAAATGATACCTCACTTGTGTGGGTAGGCCTAACACCCGCAACAGGAAATGCCCCCCAAAAAAACATGGACACATCCCATTTTTTGACAGAAAACAGGTGTTTTTTTGCAAAGTGCCTACCTGTATATTTTTGCCTCTTGCTCAGCCGGCACCTAGGGAAACCTACCAAACCTGTGCATTTTTTAAAACTAGAGACCTAGGGGAAACCAAGATGGTGTGACATGTGTGGTTCTGATCAGGTTCTGTTACCCAGAATCCTTTGCAAACCTCAAAATTTGGCTAAAAAAACACATTTTCCTCACATTTCGGTGACAGAAAGTTCGGGAATCTGAGAGGAGCCACACATTTCCTTCCACCCAGCGTTCCCCCAATTTTCCCAATGAAAATGATACCTAACTTGTGTGGGTAGGCCTAGCGCCTGCAACAGGAAATGCCCCAAAACACAACATGGAAACATCCCATTTTTTTACAGAAAACAGAGGAGTTTTTTGCAAAGTGCCTACCTGTAGATTTTGGCCTCTAGCTCAGCCGGCACCTAGGGAAACCAACCAAACCAGTGCCTTTTTGAAAACTAGAGACCTAGGGGAATCCAAGATGGGGTGACTTGTGAACCTCTGACCAGGTTCTGTTACCCATTATCCTTTGCAAACCTCAAAATGTGGCTAAAAAAACACATTTTCCTCACATTTTGGTGACAGAAAGTTCTAGAATCTGAGGGGAGCCACAAATTTCCTTCCACCCAGCGTTCCCGCAAGTCTCCCGATAAAAATTATACCTAACTTGTGTGGGTAGGCCTAGCGCCCGTGACAGGAAATGCCCCAAAACACAACGTGGACACATACCATTTTTTGACAGAAAACAGAGGTGTTTTTTGCAAAAAGCCTACCTGTAGATTTTGGCCTCTTGCTCAGCCGGCACCTAGGGAAACCTACCAAACCTGTGCATTTTTTAAAACTAGAGACCTAGGGGAAACCAAGATGGGGTGATATGTGGGGTTCTGACCAGGTTCTGCTACCCAGAATCCTTTGCAAACCTCAAAATTTGGCTAAAAAAACACATTTTCCTCACATTTCGGTGACAGAAAGTTCTGGAATCTGAGAGGAGCCACACATTTCATGCCACCCAGCGTTCCCCCAATTTTCCCAATGAAAATGATACCTAACTTGTGTGGGTGGGCCTAGCGCCTGCAACAGGAAATGCCCCAAAACACAACGTGGACACATCCCATTTTTTGTCAGAAAACAGAGGAGTTTTTTGCAAAGTGCCTACCTGTAGATATTGGCCTCTAGCTCAGCCAGCACCTAGGGAAACCTACGAAACCTGTGCCTTTTTGAAAACTAGAGACCTAGGGGAATCCAAGATGGTGTGACTTGTGGGGCTCTGGCCAGGTTCTGTTACCCAGAATCCTTTGCAAACCTCAAAATTTGGCTAAAAAACACATTTTCCTCACATTTCGGTGACAGAAAGTTCTGGAATCTGAGAGGAGCCACAAATTTCCTTCCACCCAGCGTTCCCCCAAATGTCCCGATGAAAATTATACCTCACTTGTGTGGTTAGGCCTAGCGCCCGCGACAGGAAATGCCCCAAAACACAACGTGGACACATCCCATTTTTTTACAGAAAACAGAGGTGTTTTTTGCAAAGTGCCTACCTGTAGATTTTGGCCCCTAGCTCAGCCGGCACCTAGGGAAACCTACCAAACCAGTGCATTTTTGAAAACTAGAGACCTAGGGGAATCCAAGATGGGGTGACTTGTGGGGCTCTGACCAGGTTCTGTTACCCAGAATCCTTTGCAAACCTCAAAATGTGGCTAAAAAAACACATTTTCCTCACATTTCGGTGACAGAAAGTTCTAGAATCTGAGAGGAGCCACAAATTTCCTTCCACCCAGCGTTCCCCCAAGTCTCCCGATAAAAATGATACCTAACTTGTGTGGGTAGGCCTAGCGCCCGCGACAGGAAATGCCCCAAAACACAACGTGGACACATCCCATTTTTTGACAGAAAACAGAGGTGTTTTTTGCAAATTGCCTACCTGTAGATTTTGGCCTCTAGCTCAGCCGGCACCTAGGGAAACCTACCAAACCTGTGCCTTTTTGAAAACTAGAGACCTAGGGGAATCCAAGATGGGGTGACTTGTGGGGCTCTGACCAGGTTCTGTTACCCAGAATCCTTTGCAAACCTCAAAATTTGGCTAAAAAAACACATTTTCCTCACATTTCGGTGACAGAAAGTTCTAAAATCTGAGAGGGGCCACAAATTTCCTTCCACCCAGCGTTCCCCCAAGTCTCCCGATAAAAATTATACCTAACTTGTGTGGGTAGGCCTAGCGCCCACAACAGGAAATGCCCCAAAACACAACGTGAACACATACCATTTTTTGACAGAAAACGGAGGTGTTTTTTGCAAAGTGCCTACCTGTAGATTTTGGCCTCTTGCTCAGCCGGCACCTAGGGACACCTACCAAATCTTTGCATTTTTTAAAACTAGAGACCTAGGGGAAACCAAGATGGGGTGACATGTGGGGTTCTGACCAGGTTCTGTTACCCAGAATCCTTTGCAAACCTCAAAATTTGGCTAAAAAAACACATTTTCCTCACATTTCGGTGACAGAAAGTTCTGGAATCTGAGAGGAGCCACAAATTTCCTTCCACCCAGCGTTCCCCCAAGTCTCCCGATAAAAATTATACCTTACTTGTGTGGGTAGGCCTAGCGCCCGCGACAGGAAATGCCCCAAAACACAACGTGGACACATCCCATTTTTTGACAGAAAACAGAGGTGTTTTTTGCAAAGTGCCTACCTGTAGATTTTGACCTCTAGCTCAGCCGGCACCTAGGGAAACCTACAAAACCTGTGCCTTTTTGAAAACTAGAGACCTAGGGGAATCCAAGATGGGGTGACTTGTGAACCTCTGACCAGGTTCTGTTACCCAGAATCCTTTGCAAACCTCAGAATTTGGCTAAAAAAACACATTTTCCTCACATTTCGGTGACAGAAAGTTCTGGAATCTGAGAGGAGCCACAAATTTCCTTCCACCCAGCGTTCCCCCAAATGTCCCGATAAAAATGATACCTCACTTGTGTGGGTAGGCCTAGCACCCGCAACTGGAAATGCCCCCCAAAAAAACATGGACACATCCCATTTTTTGACAGAAAACAGGTGTTTTTTTGCAAAGTGCCTACCTGTATATTTTGGCCTCTTGCTCAGCCGGCACCTAGGGAAACCTACCAAACCTGTGCATTTTTTAAAACTAGAGACCTAGGGGAAACCAAGATGGTGTGACATGTGGGGTTCTGATCAGGTTCTGTTACCCAGAATCCTTTGCAAACCTCAAAATTTGGCTAAAAAAACACATTTTCCTCACATTTCGGTGACAGAAAGTTCGGGAATCTGAGAGGAGCCACACATTTCCTTCCACCCAGCGTTCCCCCAATTTTCCCAATGAAAATGATACCTAACTTGTGTGGGTAGGCCTAGCGCCTGCAACAGGAAATGCCCCAAAACACAACATGGAAACATCCCATTTTTTTACAGAAAACAGAGGAGTTTTTTGCAAAGTGCCTACCTGTAGATTTTGGCCTCTAGCTCAGCCGGCACCTAGGGAAACCAACCAAACCAGTGCCTTTTTGAAAACTAGAGACCTAGGGGAATCCAAGATGGGGTGACTTGTGAACCTCTGACCAGGTTCTGTTACCCATTATCCTTTGCAAACCTCAAAATGTGGCTAAAAAAACACATTTTCCTCACATTTTGGTGACAGAAAGTTCTAGAATCTAAGGGGAGCCACAAATTTCCTTCCACTCAGCGTTCCCGCAAGTCTCCCGATAAAAATTATACCTAACTTGTGTGGGTAGGCCTAGCGCCCGTGACAGGAAATGCCCCAAAACACAACGTGGACACATACCATTTTTTGACAGAAAACAGAGGTGTTTTTTGCAAAAAGCCTACCTGTAGATTTTGGCCTCTTGCTCAGCCGGCACCTAGGGAAACCTACCAAACCTGTGCATTTTTTAAAACTAGAGACCTAGGGGAAACCAAGATGGTGTGATATGTGGGGTTCTGACCAGGTTCTGCTACCCAGAATCCTTTGCAAACCTCAAAATTTGGCTAAAAAAACACATTTTCCTCACATTTCGGTGACAGAAAGTTCTGGAATCTGAGAGGAGCCACACATTTCCTGCCACCCAGCGTTCCCCCAATTTTCCCAATGAAAATGATACCTAACTTGTGTGGGTGGGCCTAGCGCCTGCAACAGGAAATGCCCCAAAACACAACGTGGACACATCCCATTTTTTGTCAGAAAACAGAGGAGTTTTTTGCAAAGTGCCCACCTGTAGATTTTGGCCTCTAGCTCAGCCGGCACCTAGGGAAACCTACCAAACCTGTGCCTTTTTGAAAACTAGAGACCTAGGGGAAACCAAGATGGGGTGACATGTGGGGTTCTGACCAGGTTCTGTTACCCAGAATCCTTTGCAAACCTCAAAATTTGGCTAAAAAAACACATTTTCCTCACATTTCGGTGACAGAAAGTTCTGGAATCTGAGAGGAGCCACACATTTCCTGCCACCCAGCGTTCCCCCAATTTTCCCAATGAAAATGATACCTAACTTGCGTGGGTGGGCCTAGCGCCTGCAACAGGAAATTCCCCAAAACACAACGTGGACACATCCCATTTTTTGTCAGAAAACAGAGGAGTTTTTTGCAAAGTGCCTACCTGTAGATTTTGGCCTCTAGCTCAGCCGGCACCTAGGGAAACCTACCAAACCTGTGCCTTTTTGAAAACTAGAGAACTAGGGGAATCCAAGATGGGGTGACTTGTGAACCTCTGACCAGGTTCTGTTACCCAGAATCCTTTGCAAACCTCAAAATTTCGCTAAAACAAAAAAACACATTTTCCTCACATTTCGGTGACAGAAAGTTCTAGAATCTGAGAGGAGCCACAAATTTCCTTCCACCCAGCGTTCCCCCAATTCTCCCAATACAAATTATACCTAACTTGTGTGGGTAGGCCTAGCGCCTGCGACAGGAAATGCCCCAAAACACAACGTGGACACATCCCATTTTTTGACAGAAAACAGAGGTGTTTTTTGCAAAGTGCCTACCTGTAGATTTTGGCCTCTAGCTCAGCCGGCACCTAGGGAAACCTACCAAACCTGTGCCTTTTTGAAAACTAGAGACCTAGGGGAATCCAAAATGGGGTGACTTGTGGGGCTCTGGCCAGGTTCTGTTACCCAGAATCCTTTGCAAACCTCAAAATTTGGCTAAAAAAACACATTTTCCTCACATTTCGGTGACAGAAAGTTCTGGAATCTGAGAGGAGCCACAAATTTCCTTCCACCCAGCGTTTCCCCAAGTGTCCCTATGAAAATGATACCTCACTTGTGTGGGTAGGCCTAGTGCCCGCGACAGGAAATGCCCCAAAACACAACATGGACACATCCCATTTTTTGACAGAAAACAGAGGTGTTTTTTGCAAAGTGCCTACCTGTAGATTTTGGCCCCTAGCTCAGCCGGCACCTAGGGAAACCTACCAAACCAGTGCATTTTTGAAAACTAGAGACCTAGGGGAATCCAAGATGGGGTGACTTGTGGGGCTCTGACCAGGTTCTGTTACCCAGAATCCTTTGCAAACCTCAGAATTTGGCTAAAAAAACACATTTTCCTCACATTTCGGTGACAGAAAGTTCTGGAATCTGAGAGGAGCCACAAATTTCCTTCCACCCAGCGTTCCCCCAAATGTCCCGATAAAAATGATACCTCACTTGTGTGGGTAGGCCTAGCACTCGCAACTGGAAATGCCCCCCAAAAAAACATGGACACATCCCATTTTTTGACAGAAAACAGGTGTTTTTTTGCAAAGTGCCTACCTGTATATTTTGGCCTCTTGCTCAGCCGGCACCTAGGGAAACCTACCAAACCTGTGCATTTTTTAAAACTAGAGACCTAGGGGAAACCAAGATGGTGTGACATGTGGGGTTCTGATCAGGTTCTGTTACCCAGAATCCTTTGCAAACCTCAAAATTTGGCTAAAAAAACACATTTTCCTCACATTTCGGTGACAGAAAGTTCGGGAATCTGAGAGGAGCCACACATTTCCTTCCACCCAGCGTTCCCCCAATTTTCCCAATGAAAATGATACCTAACTTGTGTGGGTAGGCCTAGCGCCTGCAACAGGAAATGCCCCAAAACACAACATGGAAACATCCCATTTTTTTACAGAAAACAGAGGAGTTTTTTGCAAAGTGCCTACCTGTAGATTTTGGCCTCTAGCTCAGCCGGCACCTAGGCAAACCAACCAAACCAGTGCCTTTTTGAAAACTAGAGACCTAGGGGAATCCAAGATGGGGTGACTTGTGAACCTCTGACCAGGTTCTGTTACCCATTATCCTTTGCAAACCTCAAAATGTGGCTAAAAAAACACATTTTCCTCACATTTTGGTGACAGAAAGTTCTAGAATCTGAGGGGAGCCACAAATTTCCTTCCACCCAGCGTTCCCGCAAGTCTCCCGATAAAAATTATACCTAACTTGTGTGGGTAGGCCTAGCGCCCGTGACAGGAAATGCCCCAAAACACAACGTGGACACATACCATTTTTTGACAGAAAACAGAGGTGTTTTTTGCAAAAAGCCTACCTGTAGATTTTGGCCTCTTGCTCAGCCGGCACCTAGGGAAACCTACCAAACCTGTGCATTTTTTAAAACTAGAGACCTAGGGGAAACCAAGATGGTGTGATATGTGGGGTTCTGACCAGGTTCTGCTACCCAGAATCCTTTGCAAACCTCAAAATTTGGCTAAAAAAACACATTTTCCTCACATTTCGGTGACAGAAAGTTCTGGAATCTGAGAGGAGCCACACATTTCCTGCCACCCAGCATACCCCCAATTTTCCCAATGAAAATGATACCTAACTTGTGTGGGTGGGCCTAGCGCCTGCAACAGGAAATGCCCCAAAACACAACGTGGACACATCCCATTTTTTGTCAGAAAACAGAGGAGTTTTTTGCAAAGTGCCTACCTGTAGATTTTGGCCTCTAGCTCAGCCGGCACCTAGGGAAACCTACCAAACCTGTGCCTTTTTGAAAACTAGAGACCTAGGGGAATCCAAGATGGGGTGACTTGTGGGGCTCTGGCCAGGTTCTGTTACCCAGAATCCTTTGCAAACCTCAAAATTTGGCTAAAAAACACATTTTCCTCACATTTCGGTGACAGAAAGTTCTAGAATCTGAGAGGAGCCACAAATTTCCTTCCACCCAGCGTTCCCCCAAGTCTCCCGATAAAAATTATACCTAACTTGTGTGGGTAGGCCTAGTGCCCGCGACAGGAAATGCCCCAAAACACAACGTGGACACATCCCATTTTTTGTCAGAAAACAGAGGAGTTTTTTGCAAAGTGCCTACCTGTAGATTTTGGCCTCTAGCTCAGCCGGCACCTAGGGAAACCTACCAAACCTGTGCCTTTTTGAAAACTAGAGAACTAGGGGAATCCAAGATGGGGTGACTTGTGAACCTCTGACCAGGTTCTGTTACCCAGAATCCTTTGCAAACCTCAAAATTTCGCTAAAACAAAAAAACACATTTTCCTCACATTTCGGTGACAGAAAGTTCTAGAATCTGAGAGGAGCCACAAATTTCCTTCCACCCAGCGTTCCCCCAATTCTCCCAATACAAATTATACCTAACTTGTGTGGGTAGGCCTAGCGCCTGCGACAGGAAATGCCCCAAAACACAACGTGGACACATCCCATTTTTTGACAGAAAACAGAGGTGTTTTTTGCAAAGTGCCTACCTGTAGATTTTGGCCTCTAGCTCAGCCGGCACCTAGGGAAACCTACCAAACCTGTGCCTTTTTGAAAACTAGAGACCTAGGGGAATCCAAAATGGGGTGACTTGTGGGGCTCTGGCCAGGTTCTGTTACCCAGAATCCTTTGCAAACCTCAAAATTTGGCTAAAAAAACACATTTTCCTCACATTTCGGTGACAGAAAGTTCTGGAATCTGAGAGGAGCCACAAATTTCCTTCCACCCAGCGTTTCCCCAAGTGTCCCTATGAAAATGATACCTCACTTGTGTGGGTAGGCCTAGTGCCCGCGACAGGAAATGCCCCAAAACACAACATGGACACATCCCATTTTTTGACAGAAAACAGAGGTGTTTTTTGCAAAGTGCCTACCTGTAGATTTTGGCCCCTAGCTCAGCCGGCACCTAGGGAAACCTACCAAACCAGTGCATTTTTGAAAACTAGAGACCTAGGGGAATCCAAGATGGGGTGACTTGTGGGGCTCTGACCAGGTTCTGTTACCCAGAATCCTTTGCAAACCTCAGAATTTGGCTAAAAAAACACATTTTCCTCACATTTCGGTGACAGAAAGTTCTGGAATCTGAGAGGAGCCACAAATTTCCTTCCACCCAGCGTTCCCCCAAATGTCCCGATAAAAATGATACCTCACTTGTGTGGGTAGGCCTAGCACTCGCAACTGGAAATGCCCCCCAAAAAAACATGGACACATCCCATTTTTTGACAGAAAACAGGTGTTTTTTTGCAAAGTGCCTACCTGTATATTTTGGCCTCTTGCTCAGCCGGCACCTAGGGAAACCTACCAAACCTGTGCATTTTTTAAAACTAGAGACCTAGGGGAAACCAAGATGGTGTGACATGTGGGGTTCTGATCAGGTTCTGTTACCCAGAATCCTTTGCAAACCTCAAAATTTGGCTAAAAAAACACATTTTCCTCACATTTCGGTGACAGAAAGTTCGGGAATCTGAGAGGAGCCACACATTTCCTTCCACCCAGCGTTCCCCCAATTTTCCCAATGAAAATGATACCTAACTTGTGTGGGTAGGCCTAGCGCCTGCAACAGGAAATGCCCCAAAACACAACATGGAAACATCCCATTTTTTTACAGAAAACAGAGGAGTTTTTTGCAAAGTGCCTACCTGTAGATTTTGGCCTCTAGCTCAGCCGGCACCTAGGGAAACCAACCAAACCAGTGCCTTTTTGAAAACTAGAGACCTAGGGGAATCCAAGATGGGGTGACTTGTGAACCTCTGACCAGGTTCTGTTACCCATTATCCTTTGCAAACCTCAAAATGTGGCTAAAAAAACACATTTTCCTCACATTTTGGTGACAGAAAGTTCTAGAATCTGAGGGGAGCCACAAATTTCCTTCCACCCAGCGTTCCCGCAAGTCTCCCGATAAAAATTATACCTAACTTGTGTGGGTAGGCCTAGCGCCCGTGACAGGAAATGCCCCAAAACACAACGTGGACACATACCATTTTTTGACAGAAAACAGAGGTGTTTTTTGCAAAAAGCCTACCTGTAGATTTTGGCCTCTTGCTCAGCCGGCACCTAGGGAAACCTACCAAACCTGTGCATTTTTTAAAACTAGAGACCTAGGGGAAACCAAGATGGTGTGATATGTGGGGTTCTGACCAGGTTCTGCTACCCAGAATCCTTTGCAAACCTCAAAATTTGGCTAAAAAAACACATTTTCCTCACATTTCGGTGACAGAAAGTTCTGGAATCTGAGAGGAGCCACACATTTCCTGCCACCCAGCATACCCCCAATTTTCCCAATGAAAATGATACCTAACTTGTGTGGGTGGGCCTAGCGCCTGCAACAGGAAATGCCCCAAAACACAACGTGGACACATCCCATTTTTTGTCAGAAAACAGAGGAGTTTTTTGCAAAGTGCCTACCTGTAGATTTTGGCCTCTAGCTCAGCCGGCACCTAGGGAAACCTACCAAACCTGTGCCTTTTTGAAAACTAGAGACCTAGGGGAATCCAAGATGGGGTGACTTGTGGGGCTCTGGCCAGGTTCTGTTACCCAGAATCCTTTGCAAACCTCAAAATTTGGCTAAAAAACACATTTTCCTCACATTTCGGTGACAGAAAGTTCTAGAATCTGAGAGGAGCCACAAATTTCCTTCCACCCAGCGTTCCCCCAAGTCTCCCGATAAAAATTATACCTAACTTGTGTGGGTAGGCCTAGTGCCCGCGACAGGAAATGCCCCAAAACACAACGTGGACACATCCCATTTTTTGACAGAAAACAGAGGTGTTTTTTGCAAAGTGCCTACCTGTAGATTTTGGCCTCTAGCTCAGCCGGCACCTAGGGAAACCTACCAAACCTGTTCCTTTTTGAAAACTAGAGACCTAGGGGAAACCAAGATGGGGTGACATGTGGGGTTCTGACCAGGTTCTGTTACCCAGAATCCTTTGCAAACCTCAAAATTTGGCTAAAAAAACACATTTTCCTCACATTTCGGTGACAGAAAGTTCTGGAATCTGAGAGGAGCCACACATTTCCTCCCACCCAGCGTTCCCCCAATTTTCCCAATGAAAATGATACCTAACTTGCGTGGGTGGGCCTAGCGCCCGCAACAGGAAATTCCCCAAAACACAACGTGGACACATCCCATTTTTTGTCAGAAAACAGAGGAGTTTTTTGCCAAGTGCCTACCTGTAGATTTTGGCCTCTAGCTCAGCCGGCACCTAGGGAAACCTACCAAACCGGTGCCTTTGTGAAAACTAGAGAACTAGGGGAATCCAAGATGGGGTGACTTGTGAACCTCTGACCAGGTTCTGTTACCCAGAATCCTTTGCAAACCTCAAAATTTCGCTAAAACAAAAAAACACATTTTCCTCACATTTCGGTGACAGAAAGTTCTAGAATCTGAGAGGAGCCACAAATTTCCTTCCACCCAGCGTTCCCCCAATTCTCCCAATACAAATTATACCTAACTTGTGTGGGTAGGCCTAGCGCCTGCGACAGGAAATGCCCCAAAACACAACGTGAACACATCCCATTTTTTGACAGAAAACAGAGGTGTTTTTTGCAAAGTGCCTACCTGTAGATTTTGGCCTCTAGCTCAGCCGGCACCTAGGGAAACCTACCAAACCTGTGCCTTTTTGAAAACTAGAGACCTAGGGGAATCCAAAATGGGGTGACTTGTGGGGCTCTGGCCAGGTTCTGTTACCCAGAATCCTTTGCAAACCTCAAAATTTGGCTAAAAAAACACATTTTCCTCACATTTCGGTGACAGAAAGTTCTGGAATCTGAGAGGAGCCACAAATTTCCTTCCACCCAGCGTTTCCCCAAGTGTCCCTATGAAAATGATACCTCACTTGTGTGAGTAGGCCTAGTGCCCGCGACAGGAAATGCCCCAAAACACAACGTGGACACATCCCATTTTTTGACAGAAAACAGAGGTGTTTTTTGCAAAGTGCCTACCTGTAGATTTTGGCCCCTAGCTCAGCCGGCACCTAGGGAAACCTACCAAACCAGTGCATTTTTGAAAACTAGAGACCTAGGGGAATCCAAGATGGGGTGACTTGTGGGGCTCTGACCAGGTTCTGTTACCCATAATCCTTTGCAAACCTCAAAATGTGGCTAAAAAAAACACATTTTCCTCACATTTCGGTGACAGAAAGTTCTGGAATCTGAGAGGAGCCACAAATTTCCTTCCACCCAGCGTTCCCCGAAGTGTCCCGATAAAAATGATACCTAACTTGTGTGGGTAGGCCTAGCGCCCGTGACAGGAAATGCCCCAAAACACAACGTGGACACATCCCATTTTTTGACAGAAAACAGAGGTGTTTTTTGCAAAGTGCCTACCTGTAGATTTTGGCCCCTAGCTCAGCCGGCACCTAGGGAAACCTACCAAACCAGTGCATTTTTTAAAACTAGAGACCTAGCGGAATCCAAGATGGGGTGACTTGTGGGGCTCTGACCAGGTTCTGTTACCCAGAATCCTTTGCAAACCTCAAAATTTGGCTAAAAAAACACATTTTCCTCACATTTCGGTGACAGAAAGTTCTAGAATCTGAGATGGGCCACAAATTTCTTTCCACCCAGCGTTCCCCCAAGTCTCCCGATAAAAATTATACCTAACTTGTGTGGGTAGGCCTAGCGCCCGCAACAGGAAATGCCCCAAAACACAACGTGGACACATCCCATTTTTTGACAGAAAACAGAGGTGTTTTTTGCAAAATGCCTACCTGTAGATTTTGGCCTCTAGCTCAGCCGGCACCTAGGGAAATCTACCAAACCTGTGCCTTTTTGAAATCTAGAGACCTAGGGGAATCCAAGATGGGGTGACTTGTGGGGCTCTGACCAGGTTCTGTTACCCAGAATCCTTTGCAAACCTCAAAATGTGGCTAAAAAAACACATTTTCCTCACATTTCGGTGACAGAAAGTTCTAGAATCTGAGAGGAGCCACAAATTTCCTTCCACCCAGCGTTCCCCCAAGTCTCCCGATAAAAATTATAGCTAACTTGTGTGGGTAGTCCTAGCGCCCGCGACAGGAAATGCCCCAAAACACAACGTGGACACATCACATTTTTTGACAGAAAACAGAGGTGTTTTTTGCAAAGTGCCTACCTGTAGATTTTGGCCTCTAGCTCAGCCGGCACCTAGGGAAACCTACCAAACCTGTGCCTTTTTGAAAACTAGAGACCTAGGGGAATCCAAGATGGGGTGACTTGTGGGGCTCTGGCCAGGTTCTGTTACCCAGAATCCTTTGCAAACCTCAAAATTTGGCTAAAAAAACACATTTTCCTCACATTTCGGTGACAGAAAGTTCTGGAATCTGAGAGGAGCCACAAATTTCCTTCCACCCAGCGTTCCCCCAAGAGTCCCGATGAAAATGATACCTCATTTGTGTGGGTAGGCCTAGCGCCCGCCACAGGAAATGCCCGAAAAACACAATGTGGACACATCCCATTTTTTGACAGAAAACAGAGATGTTTTTTGCAAAGTGCCTACCTGTAGATTTTGGCCTCTAGCTCAGCCGGCACCTAGGGAAACCTACCAAACCAGTGAATTTTTTAAAACAAGAGACCTAGGGGAATCCAAGATGGGGTGACTTGTGGGGCTCTGACCAGGTTCTGTTACCCAGAATCCTTTGCAAACCTCAAAATGAGGCTAAAAAAACACATTTTCCTCACATTTCGGTGACAGAAAGTTCTGGAATCTGAGAGGAGCCACAAATTTCCTTCCACCCAGCGTTCCCCGAAGTGTCCCGATAAAAATGATACCTAGCTTGTGTGGGTAGGCCTAGCGCCCGCGACAGGAAATGCCCCAAAACACAACGTGGACACATCCCATTTTTTGACAGAAAACAGAGGTGTTTTTTGCAAAGTGCCTACCTGTTGATTTTGGCCTCTAGCTTAGCCGGCACCTAGGGAAACCTACCAAACCAGTGCATTTTTTAAAACTAGAGACCTAGGGGAATCCAAGATGGGGTGACTTGTGGGGCTCTGACCAGGTTCTGTTACCCAGAATCCTTTGCAAACCTCAAAATTTGGCTAAAAAAACACATTTTCCTCACATTTCGGTGACAGAAAGTTCTAAAATCTGAAAGGGGCCACAAATTTCCTTCCACCCAGCGTTCCCCCAAGTCTCCCGATAAAAATTATACCTAACTTGTGTGGGTAGGCCTAGCGCCCGCAACAGGACATGCCCCAAAACACAACGTGTACACATCCCATTTTTTGACAGAAAACAGAGGTGTTTTTTTGCAAAGTGCCTACCTGTAGATTTTGGCCTCAAGCTCAGCCGGCACCTAGGAAAACCTACCAAACCTGTGCCTTTTTGAAAACTAGAGACCTAGGGGAATCCAAGATGGGGTGACTTGTGGGGCTCTGACCAGGTTCTGTTACCCAGAATCCTTTGCAAACCTCAAAATTTGGCAAAAAAAACACATTTTCCTCACATTTCGGTGACAGAAAGTTCTAAAATCTGAGAGGAGCCACAAATTTCCTTCGACCCAGCGTTCCCCCAAGTCTCCCGATAAAAATTATACCTAACTTGTGTGGGTAGGCCTAGCGCCCGCGACAGGAAATGCCCCAAAACACAACGTGGACACATCCCATTTTTTGACAGAAAACAGAGGTGTTTTTTGCAAATTGCCTATCTGTAGATTTTCGCCTCTAGCTCAGCCGGCACCTAGGGAAACCTACCAAACCTGTGCCTTTTTGAAAACTAGAGACCTAGGGGAATCCAAGATGGGGTGACTTGTGGGGCTCTGGCCAGGTTCTGTTACCCAGAATCCTTTGCAAACCTCAAAATTTGGCTAAAAAAACACATTTTCCTCACATTTCGGTGACAGAAAGTTATGGAATCTGAGAGGAGCCACAAATTTCCTTCCACCCAGCGTTCCCCCAAGTGTCCCGATGAAAATGATACCTCACTTGTGTGGGTAGGCCTAGCGCCCGCGACAGGAAATGCCCCAAAACACAACGTGGACACATCCCATTTTTTGACAGAAAACAGAGGTGTTTTTTGCAAAGTGCCTACCTGTAGATTTTGGCCTCTAGCTCAGCCGGCACCTAGGGAAACCTACCAAACCTGTGCATTTTTTAAAACTAGAGACCTAGGGGAATCCAAGATGGGGTGACTTGTGGGGCTCTGACCAGGTTCTGTTATCCAGAATCCTTTGCAAACCTCAAAATGTGGCTAAAAAAACACATTTTCCTCACATTTCGGTGACAGAAAGTTCTGGAATCTGAGAGGAGCCACAAATTTCCTTCCACCCAGCGTTCCCCGAAGTGTCCCGATAAAAATGATACCTAACTTGTGTGGGCAGGCCTAGCGCCCGCGACAGGAAATGCCCTAAAACACAACGTGGACATATCCCATTTTTTGACAGAAAACAGAGGTGTTTTTTGCAAAGTGGCTACCTGTAGATTTTGGCCTCTTGCTCAGCCGGCACCTAGGGAAACCTACCAAACCTGTGCATTTTTTAAAACTAGAGACCTAGGGGAAACCAAGATGGGGTGACATGTGGGGTTCTGACCAGGTTCTGTTACCCAGAATCCTTTGCAAACCTCAAAATTTGGGTAAAAAATACATTTTCCTCACATTTCGGTGACAGAAAGTTCTGGAATCTGAGAGGAGCCACACATTTCCTTCCACCCAGCGTTCCCCCAATTTTCCCAATGAAAATGATACCTAACTTGTGTGGGTAGGCCTAGCGCCTGCAACAGGAAATGCCCCAAAACACAACGTGGACACATCCCATTTTTTGACAGAAAACAGAGGAGTTTTTTGCAAAGTGCCTACCTGTAGATTTTGGCCTCTAGTTCAGCCGGCACCTAGGGAAACCTACCAAACCTGTGCCTTTTTGAAAACTAGAGACCTAGGGGAATCCAAGATGGGGTGACTTGTGAACCTCTGACCAGGGTCTGTTACCCAGAATCCTTTGCAAACCTCAAAATTTGGCTAAAAAAACACATTTTCCTCACATTTCGGTGACAGAAAGTTCTGGAATCTGAGAGGAGCCACAAATTTCCTTCCACCCAGCGTTCCCCCAAGAGTCCCGATGAAAATGATACCTCATTTGTGTGGGTAGGCCTAGCGCCCGCCACAGGAAATGCCCGAAAAACACAATGTGGACACATCCCATTTTTTGACAGAAAACAGAGGTGTTTTTTGCAAAGTGCCTACCTGTAGATTTTGGCCTCAAGCTCAGCCGGCACCTAGGGAAACCTACCAAACCAGTGCATTTTTTAAAACTAGAGACCTAGGGGAATCCAAGATGGGGTGACTTGTGGGGCTCTGACCAGGTTCTGTTACCCAGAATCCTTTGCAAACCTCAAAATGTGGCTAAAAAAACACATTTTCCTCACATTTCGGTGACAGAAAGTTCTGGAATCTGAGAGGAGCCACAAATTTCCTTCCACCCAGCGTTCCCCGAAGTGTCCCGATAAAAATGATACCTAGCTTGTGTGGGTAGGCCTAGCGCCCGCGACAGGAAATGCCCCAAAACACAACGTGGACACATCCCATTTTTTGACAGAAAACAGAGGTGTTTTTTGCAAAGTGCCTACCTGTAGATTTTGGCCTCTAGCTCAGCCGGCACCTAGGGAAACCTACCAAACCAGTGCATTTTTTAAAACTAGAGACCTAGGGGAATCCAAGATAGGGTGACTTGTGGGGCTCTGACCAGGTTCTGTTACCCAGAATCCTTTGCAAACCTCAAAATGTGGCTAAAAAAACACATTTTCCTCACATTTCGGTGACAGAAAGTTCTAGAATCTGAGAGGAGCCACAAATTTCCTTCCACCCAGCGTTCCCCCAAGTCTCCCGATAAAAATTATACCTAACTTGTGTGGGTAGGCCTAGCGCCCGCGACAGGAAATGCCCCAAAACACAACGTGGACACATCCCATTTTTTGACAGAAAACAGAGGTGTTTTTTGCAAAGTGCCTACCTGTAGATTTTGGCCCCTAGCTCAGCCGGCACCTAGGGAAACCTACCAAACCAGTACATTTTTTAAAACTAGAGACCTAGGGGAATCCAAGATGGGGTGACTTGTGGGGCTCTGACCAGGTTCTGTTACCCAGAATCCTTTGCAAACCTCAAAATTTGGCAAAAAAAACACATTTTCCTCACATTTCGGTGACAGAAAGTTCTAAAATCTGAGAGGAGCCACAAATTTCCTTCGACCCAGCGTTCCCCCAAGTCTCCCGATAAAAATTATACCTAACTTGTGTGGGTAGGCCTAGCGCCCGCAACAGGAAATGCCCCAAAACACAACGTGTACACATCCCATTTTTTGACAGAAAACAGAGGTGTTTTTTTGCAAAGTGCCTACCTGTAGATTTTGGCCTCAAGCTCAGCCGGCACCCCGGGAAACCTACCAAACCTGTGCCTTTTTGAAAACTAGAGACCTAGGGGAATCCAAGATGGGGTGACTTGTGGGGCTCTGACCAGGTTCTGTTACCCAGAATCCTTTGCAAACCTCAAAATTTGGCAAAAAAAACACATTTTCCTCACATTTCGGTGACAGAAAGTTCTAAAATCTGAGAGGAGCCACAAATTTCCTTCGACCCAGTGTTCCCCCAAGTCTCCCGATAAAAATTATACCTAACTTGTGTGGGTAGGCCTAGCGCCCGCGACAGGAAATGCCCCAAAACACAACGTGGACACATCCCATTTTTTGACAGAAAACAGAGGTGTTTTTTGCAAATTGCCTATCTGTAGATTTTGGCCTCTAGCTCAGCCGGCACCTAGGGAAACCTACCAAACCTGTGCCTTTTTGAAAACTAGAGACCTAGGGGAATCCAAGATGGGGTGACTTGTGGGGCTCTGGCCAGGTTCTGTTACCCAGAATCCTTTGCAAACCTCAAAATTTGGCTAAAAAAACACATTTTCCTCACATTTCGGTGACAGAAAGTTCTGGAATCTGAGAGGAGCCACAAATTTCCTTCCACCCAGCGTTCCCCCAAGTGTCCCGATGAAAATGATACCTCACTTGTGTGGGTAGGCATAGCGCCCGCGACAGGAAATGCCCCAAAACACAACGTGGACACATCCCATTTTTTGACAGAAAACAGAGGTGTTTTTTGCAAAGTGCCTACCTGTAGATTTTGGCCTCTAGCTCAGCCGGCACCTAGGGAAACCTACCAAACCTGTGCATTTTTTTAAACTAGAGACCTAGGGGAATCCAAGATGGGGTGACTTGTGGGGCTCTGACCAGGTTCTGTTATCCAGAATCCTTTGCAAACCTCAAAATGTGGCTAAAAAAACAAATTTTCCTCACATTTCGGTGACAGAAAGTTCTGGAATCTGAGAGGAGCCACAAATTTCCTGCCACCCAGCGTTCCCCGAAGTGTCCCGATAAAAATGATACCTAACTTGTGTGGGCAGGCCTAGCGCCCGCGACAGGAAATGCCCTAAAACACAACGTGGACATATCCCATTTTTTGACAGACAACAGAGGTGTTTTTTGCAAAGTGGCTACCTGTAGATTTTGGCCTCTTGCTCAGCCGGCACCTAGGGAAACCTACCAAACCTGTGCATTTTTTAAAACTAGAGACCTAGGGGAAACCAAGATGGGGTGACATGTGGGGTTCTGACCAGGTTCTGTTACCCAGAATCCTTTGCAAACCTCAAAATTTGGGTAAAAAATACATTTTCCTCACATTTCGGTGACAGAAAGTTCTGGAATCTGAGAGGAGCCACACATTTCCTTCCACCCAGCGTTCCCCCAATTTTCCCAATGAAAATGATACCTAACTTGTGTGGGTAGGCCTAGCGCCTGCAACAGGAAATGCCCCAAAACACAACGTGGACACATCCCATTTTTTGACAGAAAACAGATGAGTTTTTCGCAAAGTGCCTACCTGTAGATTTTGGCCTCTAGTTCAGCCGGCACCTAGGGAAACCTACCAAACCTGTGCCTTTTTGAAAACTAGAGACCTAGGGAATCCAAGATGGGGTGACTTGTGAACCTCTGACCAGGTTCTGTTACCCAGAATCCTTTGCAAACCTCAAAATTTGGCTAAAAATACACATTTTCCTCACATTTCGGTGACAGAAAGTTCTAGAATCTGAGAGGAGCCACAAATTTCCTTCCACCCAGCGTTCCCCCAAGTCTCCCGATAAACATTATACCTAACTTGTGTGGGTAGGCCTAGCGCCCGCGACAGGAAATGCCCCAAAACACAACGTGAACACATACCATTTTTTGACAGAAAACGGAGGTGTTTTTTGCAAAGTGCCTACCTGTAGATTTTGGCCTCTTGCTCAGCCGGCACCTAGGGACACCTACCAAATCTGTGCATTTTTTAAAACTAGAGACCTAGGGGAAACCAAGATGGGGTGACATGTGGGGTTCTGACCAGGTTCTGTTACCCAGAATCCTTTGCAAACCTCAAAATTTGGCTAAAAAAACACATTTTCCTCACATTTCGGTGACAGAAAGTTCTGGAATCTGAGAGGAGCCACAAATTTCCTTCCAACCAGCGTTCCCCCAAGTCTCCCGATAAAAATTATACCTAACTTGTGTGGGTAGGCCTAGCGCCCGCGACAGGAAATGCCCCAAAACACAACGTGGACACATCCCATTTTTTGACAGAAAACAGAGGTGTTTTTTGCAAAGTGCCTACCTGTAGATTTTGGCCCCTAGCTCAGCCGGCACCTAGGGAAA
Source organism: Pleurodeles waltl (assembly GCF_031143425.1). NCBI lineage: Eukaryota > Metazoa > Chordata > Amphibia > Caudata > Salamandridae > Pleurodeles > Pleurodeles waltl. Next base: position 1,129,979,833 of record NC_090447.1, read on the forward strand.
CCTACCAAACCAGTACATTTTTTAAAACTAGAGACCTAGGGGAATCCAAGATGGGGTGACTTGTGGGGCTCTGACCAGGTTCTGTTACCCAGAATCCTTGGCAAACCTCAAAATTTGGCTAAAAAAACACATTTTCCTCACATTTCGGTGACAGAAAGTTCTAAAATCTGAGAGGGGCCACAAATTTCCTTCCACCCAGCGTTCCCCCAAGTCTCCCGATAAAAATTATACCTAACTTGTGTGGGTAGGCCTAGCGCCCGCAACAGGAAATGCCCCAAAACACAACATGTACACATCCCATTTTTTGACAGAAAACAGAGGTGTTTTTTGCAAATTGCCTATCTGTAGATTTTGGCCTCTAGCTCAGCCGGCACCTAGGGAAACCTACCAAACCTGTGCCTTTTTGAAAACTAGAGACCTAGGGGAATCCAAGATGGGGTGACTTGTGGGGCTCTGGCCAGGTTCTGTTACCCAGAGTCCTTTGCAAACCTCAAATTTTGGCTAAAAAAACACATTTTCCTCACATTTCGGTGACAGAAAGTTCTGGAATCTGAAAGGAGCCACAAATTTCCTTCCACCCAGCGTTCCCCCAAGTGTCCCGATGAAAATGATACCTCACTTGTGTGGGTAGGCCTAGCGCCCGCGACAGGAAATGCCCCAAAACACAACGTGGACACATCCCATTTTTTGACAGAAAACAGAGGTGTTTTTTGCAAAGTGCCTACCTGTAGATTTTGGCCTCTAGCTCAGCCGGCACCTAGGGAAACCTACCAAACCTGTGCATTTTTTAAAACTAGAGACCTAGGGGAATCCAAGATGGGGTGACTTGTGGGGGTTCTGACCAGGTTCTGTTACCCAGAATCCTTTGCAAACCTCAAAATTTGGCTAAAAAAACACATTTTCCTCACATTTCGGTGACAGAAAGTTCTAAAATCTGAGAGGGGCCACAAATTTCCTTCCTCCCAGCGTTCCCCCAAGTCTCCCGATAAAAATTATACCTAACTTGTGTGGGTAGGCCTAGCGCCCGCAACAGGAAATGCCCCAAAACACAACGTGTACACATCCCATTTTTTGACAGAAAACAGAGGTGTTTTTTTGCAAAGTGCCTACCTGTAGATTTTGGCCTCAAGCTCAGCCGGCACCTAGGGAAACCTACCAAACCTGTGCCTTTTTGAAAACTAGAGACCTAGGGGAATCCAAGATGGGGTGACTTGTGGGGCTCTGACCAGGTTCTGTTACCCAGAATCCTTTGCAAACCTCAAAATTTGGCAAAAAAAACACATTTTCCTCACATTTCGGTGACAGAAAGTTCTAAAATCTGAGAGGAGCCACAAATTTCCTTCGACCCAGCGTTCCCCCAAGTCTCCCGATAAAAATTATACCTAACTTGTGTGGGTAGGCCTAGCGCCCGCGACAGGAAATGCCGCAAAACACAACGTGGACACATCCAATTTTTTGACAGAAAACAGAGGTGTTTTTTGCAAATTGCCTATCTGTAGATTTTGGCCTCTAGCTCAGCCGGCACCTAGGGAAACCTACCAAACCTGTGCCTTTTTGAAAACTAGAGACCTAGGGGAATCCAAGATGGGGTGACTTGTGGGGCTCTGGCCAGGTTCTGTTACCCAGAATCCTTTGCAAACCTCAAAATTTGGTTAAAAAAACACATTTTCCTCACATTTCGGTGACAGAAAGTTCTGGAATCTGAAAGGAGCCACAAATTTCCTTCCACCCAGCGTTCCCCCAAGTGTCCCGATGAAAATGATACCTCACTTGTGTGGGTAGGCCTAGCGCCCGCGACAGGAAATGCCCCAAAACACAACGTGGACACATCCCATTTTTTGACAGAAAACAGAGGTGTTTTTTGCAAAGTGCCTACCTGTAGATTTTGGCCTCTAGCTCAGCCGGCACCTAGGGAAACCTACCAAACCTGTGCATTTTTTAAAACTAGAGACCTAGGGGAATCCAAGATGGGGTGACTTGTGGGGGTTCTGACCAGGTTCTGTTATCCAGAATCCTTTGCAAACCTCAAAATGTGGCTAAAAAAACACATTTTTCTCACATTTCGGTGACAGTAAGTTCTGGAATCTGAGAGGAGCCACAAATTTCCTTCCACCCAGCGTTCCCCCAAGTGTCCCGATGAAAATGATACCTCACTTGTGTGGGTAGGCCTAGCGCCCGCGACAGGAAATGCCCCAAAACACAACGTGGACACATCCCATTTTTTGACAGAAAACAGAGGTGTTTTTTGCAAAGTGGCTACCTGTAGATTTTGGCCTCTTGCTCAGCCGGCACCTAGGGAAACCTACCAAACCTGTGCATTTTTTAAAACTAGAGACCTAGGGGAAACCAAGATGGGGTGACATGTGGGGTTCTGACCAGGTTCTGTTACCCAGAATCCTTTGCAAACCTCAAAATTTGGGTAAAAAATACATTTTCCTCACATTTCGGTGACAGAAAGTTCTGGAATCTGAGAGGAGCCACACATTTCCTTCCACCCAGCGTTCCCCCAATTTTCCCAATGAAAATGATACCTAACTTGTGTGGGTAGGCCTAGCGCCTGCAACAGGAAATGCCCCAAAACACAACGTGGACACATCCCATTTTTTGACAGAAAACAGAGGAGTTTTTTGCAAAGTGCCTACCTGTAGATTTTGGCCTCTAGTTCAGCCGGCACCTAGGGAAACCTACCAAACCTGTGCCTTTTTGAAAACTAGAGACCTAGGGGAATCCAAGATGGGGTGACTTGTGTACCTCTGACCAGGTTCTGTTACCCAGAATCCTTTGCAAACCTCAAAATTTGGCTAAAAATACACATTTTCCTCACATTTCGGTGACAGAAAGTTCTAGAATCTGAGAGGAGCCACAAATTTCCTTCCACCCAGCGTTCCCCCAAGTCTCCCGATAAACATTATACCTAACTTGTGTGGGTAGGCCTAGCGCCCGCGACAGGAAATGCCCCAAAACACAACGTGAACACATACCATTTTTTGACAGAAAACGGAGGTGTTTTTTGCAAAGTGCCTACCTGTAGATTTTGGCCTCTTGCTCAGCCGGCACCTAGGGACACCTACCAAATCTGTGCATTTTTTTAAACTAGAGATCTAGGGGAAACCAAGATGGGGTGACATGTGGGGTTCTGACCAGGTTCTGTTACCCAGAATCCTTTGCAAACCTCAAAATTTGGCTAAAAAAACACATTTTCCTCACATTTCGGTGACAGAAAGTTCTGGAATCTGAGAGGAGCCACAAATTTCCTTCCAACCAGCGTTCCCCCAAGTCTCCCGATAAAAATTATACCTAACTTGTGTGGGTAGGCCTAGCGCCTGCGACAGGAAATGCCCCAAAACACAACGTGGACTCATCCCATTTTTTGACAGAAAACAGAGGTGTTTTTTGCAAAGTGCCTACCTGCAGATTTTGGCCTCTAGCTCAGCCGGCACCTACGGAAACCTACCAAACCTGTGCATTTTTGAAAACTAAAGACCTAGGGGAATCCAAGATGGGGTGACTTGTGGGGCTCTGACCAGGTTCTGTTACCCAGAATCCTTTGCAAACCTCAAAATGTGGCTAAAAAAACACATTTTCCTCACATTTCGGTGACAGAAAGTTCTGGAATCTGAGAGGAGCCACAAATTTCCTTCCACCCAGCGTTCCCCGAAGTGTCCCGATAAAAATGATACCTCATTTGTGTGGGTAGGCCTAGCGCCCACGACAGGAAATGCCCCAAAACACAACATGGACACATCCCATTTTTTGACAGAAAACAGAGGTGTTTTTTGCAAAGTGCCTACCTGTAGATTTTGGCCCCTAGCTCAGCCGGCACCTAGGAAAACCTACCAAACCAGTGCATTTTTTAAAACTAGAGACCTAGAGGAATCCAAGGTGGGGTGACTTGTGGGGCTCTGGCCAGGTTCTGTTACCCAGAATCCTTTGCAAACCTCAAAATGTGGCTAAAAAAAAACATTTTCCTCACATTTCGGTGACAGAAAGTTCTGGAATCTGAGAGGAGCCACAAATTTCCTTCCACCCAGCGTTCCCCCAAGTGCCTCGATAAAAATGATACCTCACTTGTGTGGGTAGGCCTAGCGCCCGCGACAGGAAATGCCCCAAAACACAACGTGGACACATCCCATTTTTTGACAGAAAACAGAGGTGTTTTTTGCAAAGTGCCTACCTGTAGATTTTGGCCCCTAGCTCAGCCGGCACCTAGGGAAACCTACCAAACCAGTGCATTTTTTAAAACTAGAGACCTAGGGGAATCCAACATGGGGTGACTTGTGGGGCTCTGGCCAGGTTCTGTTACCCAGCATCCTTTGCAAACCTCAAAATTTGGCTAAAAAAACACATTTTCCTCACATTTCGGTGACAGAAAGTTCTGGAATCTGAGAGGAGCCACAAATTTCATTCCACCCAGCGTTCCCCCAAGTGTCCCGATGAAAATGATACCTCACTTGAGTGGGTGGGCCTAGCGCCCGCGACAGGAAATGCCCCAAAACACAACATGGACACATCCCATTTTTTGACAGAAAACAGAGGTGTTTTTTGCAAAGTGCCTACCTGTAGATTTTGGCCCCTAGCTCAGCCGGCACCTAGGGAAACCTACCAAACCAGTGCATTTTTTAAAACTAGAGACCTAGGGGAATCCAAGATGGGGTGACTTGTGGGGCTCAGGCCAGGTTCTGTTACCCAGAATCCTTTGCAAACCTCAAAATATGGCTAAAAAAACACATTTTCCTCACATTTCGGTGACAGAAAGTTCTGGAATCTGAGAGGAGCCACAAATCTCCTTCCACCCAGCATTCCCCCAAGTGTCCCGATGAAAACGATATCTCACTTGTGTGGGTAGGCCTAGCGCCCGCCACAGGAAATGCCCCAAAACACAACGTGGACACATCCCATTTTTTAACAGAAAACAGAGGTGATTTTTGCAAAGTGCCTACCTGTAGATTTTGGCCTCTAGCTCAGCCGGCACCTAGGGAAACCTACCAAACCTGTGCCTTTTTGAAAACTAGAGACCTAGGGGAATCCAAGATGGGGTGACTTGTGAACCTCTGACCAGGTTCTGCTACCCAGAATCCTTTGCAAACCTCAAAATTTAGCTAAAAAAACACATTTTCCTCACATTTCGGTGACAGAAAGTTCTAGAATCTGAGAGGAGCCACAAATTTCCTTCCACCCAGCGTTCCCCCAAGTCTCCCGATAAAAATGATACTTAACTTGTGTGGGTAGGCCTAGCGCCCGCGACAGGAAATGCCCCAAAACACAACGTGGACACATCCCATTTTTATACAGAAAACAGAGGTGTTTTTTGCAAAGTGCCTACCTGTAGATTTTGGCGTCTAGCTCAGCCGGCACCTAGGGAAACCTACCAAACCTGTGCCTTTTGTAAAACTAGAGACCTAGGGGAATCCAAGATGGGGTGACTTGTGGGGCTCTGGCCAGGTTCTGTTACCCAGAATACTTTGCAAACCTCAAAATTTGGCTAAAAAACACATTTTCCTCACATTTCGGTGACAGAAAGTTCTGGAATCTGAGAGGAGCCACTAAAATTCCTTCCAACAAGCGTTCCTCCAAGTGTCCCGATGAAAATTATACCTCACTTGTGTGGTTAGGCCTAGCACCCGCGACAGGAAATGCCCCAAAACACAACGTGGACACATCCCATTTTTTGACAGAAAACAGAGGTGTTTTTTGCAAAGTGCCTACCTGTAGATTTTGGCCCCTAGCTCAGCCGGCACCTAGGGAAACCTACCAAACCAGTACATTTGTGAAAACTAGAGACCTAGGGGAATCCAAGATGGGGTGACTTGTGGGGCTCTGACCAGGTTCTGTTACCCAGAATCCTTTGCAAACCTCAAAATTTGGCTAAAAAAACACATTTTCCTCACATTTCGGTGACAGAAAGATCTAGAATCTGAGAGGAGCCACAAATTTCCTTCCACCCAGCGTTCCCCCAAGTGTTCCGATAAAAATGATAGCTCACTTGTGTGGGTAGGCCTAGCGCCCGCGACAGGAAATGCCCCAAAACACAACATGGACACATCCCATTTTTTGACAGAAAACAGAGGTGTTTTTTGCAAAGTGCCTACCTGTAGATTTTGGCCTCTTGCTCAGCCGGAACCTAGGGAAATCTACCAAACCTGTGCATTTTTTAAAACTAGAGACCTAGGGGAAACCAAGATGGGGTGACATGTGGGGCTCTGACCAGGTTCTGTTATCCAGAATCCTTTGCAAACCTCAAAATTTGGCTAAAAAAACACATTTTCCTCATATTTTGGTGACAGAAAGTTCTGGAATCTGAGAGGAGCCACACATTTCCTTCCACCCAGCGTTCCCCCAATTTTCCCACTGAAAATGATACCTAACTTGTGTGGGTAGGCCTAGCGCCCGCGAAAGGAAATGCCCCAAAACACAACGTGGACACATCCCATTTTGTGACAGAAAACAGAGGTGTTTTTTGCAAAGTGCCTACCTGAAGATTTTGGCCCCTAGCTCAGCCGGCACCTAGGGAAATCTACCAAACCAGTGCATTTTTTAAAACTAGAGACCTAGGGGAATCCAAGATGGGGTGACATGTGGGGCTCTGACCAGGTTCTGTTACCCAGAATCCTTTGCAAACCTCGAAATTTGGCAAAAAAAACACATTTTCCTCACATTTCGGTGACAGAAAGTTCTGGAATCTGAGAAGAGCCACACATTTCCTTCCACCCAGCGTTCCCCCAATTTTCCCAATGAAAATGATACCTAACTTGTGTGGGTAGGCCTAGCGCCTGCAACAGGAAATGCCCCAAAACACAACGTGGACACATCCAATTTTTTGACAGAAAACAGAGGTGTTTTTTGCAAAGTGCCTACCTGTAGATTTTGGCCTCTTGCTCAGCCGGCACCTAGGGAAATCTACCAAACCAGTGCATTTTTTAAAACTAGAGACCTAGGGGAAACCAAGATGGGGTGACATGTGGGGCTCTGACCAGGTTCTGTTATCCAGAATCCTTTGCAAAACTCAAAATTTGGCTAAAAAACACATTTTCCTCACATTTTGGTGACAGAAAGTTCTAGAATCTGAGAGGAGCCACACATTTCCTTCCACCCAGCGTTCCCCCAATTTTCCCAATGAAAATGATACCTAACTTGTGTGGGTAGGCCTAGCGCCTGCGACAGGAAATGCCCCAAAACACAACGTGGACACATCCCATTTTTTGACAGAAAACAGAGGTGTTTTTTGCAAAGTGCCTACCTGTAGATTTTGGCCCCTAGCTCAGCCGGCACCTAGGGAAACCTACCAAACCAGTGCTTTTTTTAAAACTAGAGACCTAGGGGAATCCAAGATGGGGTGACATGTGGGGCTCTGACCAGGTTCTGTTACCCAGAATCCTTTGCAAACCTCGAAATTTGGCTAAAAAAACACATTTTCCTCACATTTCGGTGACAGAAAGTTCTGGAATCTGAGAAGAGCCACACATTTCCTTCCACCCAGCGTTCCCCCAATTTTCCCAATGAAAATGATACCTAACTTGTGTGGGTAGGCCTAGCGCCTGCAACAGGAAATGCCCCAAAACACAATGTGGACACATCCCATTTTTTGACAGAAAACAGAGGAGTTTTTTGCAAAGTGCCTACCTGTAGATTTTGGCCTCTAGCTCAGCCGGCACCTAGGGAAATCTACCAAACCAGTGCATGTTTTAAAACTAGAGACCAAGGGGAATCCAAGATGGGGTGACTTGTGGGGCTCTGACCAGGTTCTGTTACCCAGAATCCTTTGCAAACCTCAAAATGTGGCTAAAAAAACACATTTTCCTCACATTTCGGTGACAGAAAGTTCTGGAATCTGAGAGGAGCCACAAATTTCCTTCCACCCAGCGTTCCCCGAAGTGTCCCGATAAAAATGATACCTCATTTGTGTGGGTAGGCCTAGCGCCCACGACAGGAAATGCCCCAAAACACAACATGGACACATCCCATTTTTTGACTGGAAAAAGGTGTTTTTTGCAAAGTGCCTACCTGTAGATTTTGGCCCCTAGCTCAGCCGGCACCTAGGGAAACCTACCAAACCTGTGCCTTTTTGAAAACTAGAGACCTAGGGGAATCCAAGATGGGGTGACTTGTGGGGCTCTGGCCAGGTTCTGTTACCCAGAATCCTTTGCAAACCTCAAAATTTGGTTAAAAAAACACATTTTCCTCACATTTCGGTGACAGAAAGTTCTGGAATCTGAAAGGAGCCACAAATTTCCTTCCACCCAGCGTTCCCCCAAGTGTCCCGATGAAAATGATACCTCACTTGTGTGGGTAGGCCTAGCGCCCGCGACAGGAAATGCCCCAAAACACAACGTGGACACATCCCATTTTTTGACAGAAAACAGAGGTGTTTTTTGCAAAGTGCCTACCTGTAGATTTTGGCCTCTAGCTCAGCCGGCACCTAGGGAAACCTACCAAACCTGTGCATTTTTTAAAACTAGAGACCTAGGGGAATCCAAGATGGGGTGACTTGTGGGGGTTCTGACCAGGTTCTGTTATCCAGAATCCTTTGCAAACCTCAAAATGTGGCTAAAAAAACACATTTTTCTCACATTTCGGTGACAGTAAGTTCTGGAATCTGAGAGGAGCCACAAATTTCCTTCCACCCAGCGTTCCCCCAAGTGTCCCGATGAAAATGATACCTCACTTGTGTGGGTAGGCCTAGCGCCCGCGACAGGAAATGCCCCAAAACACAACGTGGACACATCCCATTTTTTGACAGAAAACAGAGGTGTTTTTTGCAAAGTGGCTACCTGTAGATTTTGGCCTCTTGCTCAGCCGGCACCTAGGGAAACCTACCAAACCTGTGCATTTTTTAAAACTAGAGACCTAGGGGAAACCAAGATGGGGTGACATGTGGGGTTCTGACCAGGTTCTGTTACCCAGAATCCTTTGCAAACCTCAAAATTTGGGTAAAAAATACATTTTCCTCACATTTCGGTGACAGAAAGTTCTGGAATCTGAGAGGAGCCACACATTTCCTTCCACCCAGCGTTCCCCCAATTTTCCCAATGAAAATGATACCTAACTTGTGTGGGTAGGCCTAGCGCCTGCAACAGGAAATGCCCCAAAACACAACGTGGACACATCCCATTTTTTGACAGAAAACAGAGGAGTTTTTTGCAAAGTGCCTACCTGTAGATTTTGGCCTCTAGTTCAGCCGGCACCTAGGGAAACCTACCAAACCTGTGCCTTTTTGAAAACTAGAGACCTAGGGGAATCCAAGATGGGGTGACTTGTGTACCTCTGACCAGGTTCTGTTACCCAGAATCCTTTGCAAACCTCAAAATTTGGCTAAAAATACACATTTTCCTCACATTTCGGTGACAGAAAGTTCTAGAATCTGAGAGGAGCCACAAATTTCCTTCCACCCAGCGTTCCCCCAAGTCTCCCGATAAACATTATACCTAACTTGTGTGGGTAGGCCTAGCGCCCGCGACAGGAAATGCCCCAAAACACAACGTGAACACATACCATTTTTTGACAGAAAACGGAGGTGTTTTTTGCAAAGTGCCTACCTGTAGATTTTGGCCTCTTGCTCAGCCGGCACCTAGGGACACCTACCAAATCTGTGCATTTTTTTAAACTAGAGATCTAGGGGAAACCAAGATGGGGTGACATGTGGGGTTCTGACCAGGTTCTGTTACCCAGAATCCTTTGCAAACCTCAAAATTTGGCTAAAAAAACACATTTTCCTCACATTTCGGTGACAGAAAGTTCTGGAATCTGAGAGGAGCCACAAATTTCCTTCCAACCAGCGTTCCCCCAAGTCTCCCGATAAAAATTATACCTAACTTGTGTGGGTAGGCCTAGCGCCTGCGACAGGAAATGCCCCAAAACACAACGTGGACTCATCCCATTTTTTGACAGAAAACAGAGGTGTTTTTTGCAAAGTGCCTACCTGCAGATTTTGGCCTCTAGCTCAGCCGGCACCTACGGAAACCTACCAAACCTGTGCATTTTTGAAAACTAAAGACCTAGGGGAATCCAAGATGGGGTGACTTGTGGGGCTCTGACCAGGTTCTGTTACCCAGAATCCTTTGCAAACCTCAAAATGTGGCTAAAAAAACACATTTTCCTCACATTTCGGTGACAGAAAGTTCTGGAATCTGAGAGGAGCCACAAATTTCCTTCCACCCAGCGTTCCCCGAAGTGTCCCGATAAAAATGATACCTCATTTGTGTGGGTAGGCCTAGCGCCCACGACAGGAAATGCCCCAAAACACAACATGGACACATCCCATTTTTTGACAGAAAACAGAGGTGTTTTTTGCAAAGTGCCTACCTGTAGATTTTGGCCCCTAGCTCAGCCGGCACCTAGGAAAACCTACCAAACCAGTGCATTTTTTAAAACTAGAGACCTAGAGGAATCCAAGGTGGGGTGACTTGTGGGGCTCTGGCCAGGTTCTGTTACCCAGAATCCTTTGCAAACCTCAAAATGTGGCTAAAAAAAAACATTTTCCTCACATTTCGGTGACAGAAAGTTCTGGAATCTGAGAGGAGCCACAAATTTCCTTCCACCCAGCGTTCCCCCAAGTGCCTCGATAAAAATGATACCTCACTTGTGTGGGTAGGCCTAGCGCCCGCGACAGGAAATGCCCCAAAACACAACGTGGACACATCCCATTTTTTGACAGAAAACAGAGGTGTTTTTTGCAAAGTGCCTACCTGTAGATTTTGGCCCCTAGCTCAGCCGGCACCTAGGGAAACCTACCAAACCAGTGCATTTTTTAAAACTAGAGACCTAGGGGAATCCAACATGGGGTGACTTGTGGGGCTCTGGCCAGGTTCTGTTACCCAGCATCCTTTGCAAACCTCAAAATTTGGCTAAAAAAACACATTTTCCTCACATTTCGGTGACAGAAAGTTCTGGAATCTGAGAGGAGCCACAAATTTCATTCCACCCAGCGTTCCCCCAAGTGTCCCGATGAAAATGATACCTCACTTGAGTGGGTGGGCCTAGCGCCCGCGACAGGAAATGCCCCAAAACACAACATGGACACATCCCATTTTTTGACAGAAAACAGAGGTGTTTTTTGCAAAGTGCCTACCTGTAGATTTTGGCCCCTAGCTCAGCCGGCACCTAGGGAAACCTACCAAACCAGTGCATTTTTTAAAACTAGAGACCTAGGGGAATCCAAGATGGGGTGACTTGTGGGGCTCAGGCCAGGTTCTGTTACCCAGAATCCTTTGCAAACCTCAAAATATGGCTAAAAAAACACATTTTCCTCACATTTCGGTGACAGAAAGTTCTGGAATCTGAGAGGAGCCACAAATCTCCTTCCACCCAGCATTCCCCCAAGTGTCCCGATGAAAACGATATCTCACTTGTGTGGGTAGGCCTAGCGCCCGCCACAGGAAATGCCCCAAAACACAACGTGGACACATCCCATTTTTTAACAGAAAACAGAGGTGATTTTTGCAAAGTGCCTACCTGTAGATTTTGGCCTCTAGCTCAGCCGGCACCTAGGGAAACCTACCAAACCTGTGCCTTTTTGAAAACTAGAGACCTAGGGGAATCCAAGATGGGGTGACTTGTGAACCTCTGACCAGGTTCTGCTACCCAGAATCCTTTGCAAACCTCAAAATTTAGCTAAAAAAACACATTTTCCTCACATTTCGGTGACAGAAAGTTCTAGAATCTGAGAGGAGCCACAAATTTCCTTCCACCCAGCGTTCCCCCAAGTCTCCCGATAAAAATGATACTTAACTTGTGTGGGTAGGCCTAGCGCCCGCGACAGGAAATGCCCCAAAACACAACGTGGACACATCCCATTTTTATACAGAAAACAGAGGTGTTTTTTGCAAAGTGCCTACCTGTAGATTTTGGCGTCTAGCTCAGCCGGCACCTAGGGAAACCTACCAAACCTGTGCCTTTTGTAAAACTAGAGACCTAGGGGAATCCAAGATGGGGTGACTTGTGGGGCTCTGGCCAGGTTCTGTTACCCAGAATACTTTGCAAACCTCAAAATTTGGCTAAAAAACACATTTTCCTCACATTTCGGTGACAGAAAGTTCTGGAATCTGAGAGGAGCCACTAAAATTCCTTCCAACAAGCGTTCCTCCAAGTGTCCCGATGAAAATTATACCTCACTTGTGTGGTTAGGCCTAGCACCCGCGACAGGAAATGCCCCAAAACACAACGTGGACACATCCCATTTTTTGACAGAAAACAGAGGTGTTTTTTGCAAAGTGCCTACCTGTAGATTTTGGCCCCTAGCTCAGCCGGCACCTAGGGAAACCTACCAAACCAGTACATTTGTGAAAACTAGAGACCTAGGGGAATCCAAGATGGGGTGACTTGTGGGGCTCTGACCAGGTTCTGTTACCCAGAATCCTTTGCAAACCTCAAAATTTGGCTAAAAAAACACATTTTCCTCACATTTCGGTGACAGAAAGATCTAGAATCTGAGAGGAGCCACAAATTTCCTTCCACCCAGCGTTCCCCCAAGTGTTCCGATAAAAATGATAGCTCACTTGTGTGGGTAGGCCTAGCGCCCGCGACAGGAAATGCCCCAAAACACAACATGGACACATCCCATTTTTTGACAGAAAACAGAGGTGTTTTTTGCAAAGTGCCTACCTGTAGATTTTGGCCTCTTGCTCAGCCGGAACCTAGGGAAATCTACCAAACCTGTGCATTTTTTAAAACTAGAGACCTAGGGGAAACCAAGATGGGGTGACATGTGGGGCTCTGACCAGGTTCTGTTATCCAGAATCCTTTGCAAACCTCAAAATTTGGCTAAAAAAACACATTTTCCTCATATTTTGGTGACAGAAAGTTCTGGAATCTGAGAGGAGCCACACATTTCCTTCCACCCAGCGTTCCCCCAATTTTCCCACTGAAAATGATACCTAACTTGTGTGGGTAGGCCTAGCGCCCGCGAAAGGAAATGCCCCAAAACACAACGTGGACACATCCCATTTTGTGACAGAAAACAGAGGTGTTTTTTGCAAAGTGCCTACCTGAAGATTTTGGCCCCTAGCTCAGCCGGCACCTAGGGAAATCTACCAAACCAGTGCATTTTTTAAAACTAGAGACCTAGGGGAATCCAAGATGGGGTGACATGTGGGGCTCTGACCAGGTTCTGTTACCCAGAATCCTTTGCAAACCTCGAAATTTGGCAAAAAAAACACATTTTCCTCACATTTCGGTGACAGAAAGTTCTGGAATCTGAGAAGAGCCACACATTTCCTTCCACCCAGCGTTCCCCCAATTTTCCCAATGAAAATGATACCTAACTTGTGTGGGTAGGCCTAGCGCCTGCAACAGGAAATGCCCCAAAACACAACGTGGACACATCCAATTTTTTGACAGAAAACAGAGGTGTTTTTTGCAAAGTGCCTACCTGTAGATTTTGGCCTCTTGCTCAGCCGGCACCTAGGGAAATCTACCAAACCAGTGCATTTTTTAAAACTAGAGACCTAGGGGAAACCAAGATGGGGTGACATGTGGGGCTCTGACCAGGTTCTGTTATCCAGAATCCTTTGCAAAACTCAAAATTTGGCTAAAAAACACATTTTCCTCACATTTTGGTGACAGAAAGTTCTAGAATCTGAGAGGAGCCACACATTTCCTTCCACCCAGCGTTCCCCCAATTTTCCCAATGAAAATGATACCTAACTTGTGTGGGTAGGCCTAGCGCCTGCGACAGGAAATGCCCCAAAACACAACGTGGACACATCCCATTTTTTGACAGAAAACAGAGGTGTTTTTTGCAAAGTGCCTACCTGTAGATTTTGGCCCCTAGCTCAGCCGGCACCTAGGGAAACCTACCAAACCAGTGCTTTTTTTAAAACTAGAGACCTAGGGGAATCCAAGATGGGGTGACATGTGGGGCTCTGACCAGGTTCTGTTACCCAGAATCCTTTGCAAACCTCGAAATTTGGCTAAAAAAACACATTTTCCTCACATTTCGGTGACAGAAAGTTCTGGAATCTGAGAAGAGCCACACATTTCCTTCCACCCAGCGTTCCCCCAATTTTCCCAATGAAAATGATACCTAACTTGTGTGGGTAGGCCTAGCGCCTGCAACAGGAAATGCCCCAAAACACAATGTGGACACATCCCATTTTTTGACAGAAAACAGAGGAGTTTTTTGCAAAGTGCCTACCTGTAGATTTTGGCCTCTAGCTCAGCCGGCACCTAGGGAAATCTACCAAACCAGTGCATGTTTTAAAACTAGAGACCAAGGGGAATCCAAGATGGGGTGACTTGTGGGGCTCTGACCAGGTTCTGTTACCCAGAATCCTTTGCAAACCTCAAAATGTGGCTAAAAAAACACATTTTCCTCACATTTCGGTGACAGAAAGTTCTGGAATCTGAGAGGAGCCACAAATTTCCTTCCACCCAGCGTTCCCCGAAGTGTCCCGATAAAAATGATACCTCATTTGTGTGGGTAGGCCTAGCGCCCACGACAGGAAATGCCCCAAAACACAACATGGACACATCCCATTTTTTGACTGGAAAAAGGTGTTTTTTGCAAAGTGCCTACCTGTAGATTTTGGCCCCTAGCTCAGCCGGCACCTAGGGAAACCTACCAAACCAGTGCATTTTTTAAAACTAGAGACCTAGGGGAATCCAAGATGGGGTGACTTGTGGGGCTCTGACCAGGTTCTGTTACCCAGAATCCTTTGCAAACCTCAAAATTTGGCTAAAAAAACACATTTTCCTCACATTTCGGTGACAGAAAGTTCTAGAATCTGAGAGGAGCTACAAATTTCCTTCACCCAGCGTTCCCCCAAGTCTCCCGATAAAAATGATACCTAACTTGTGTGGGTAGGCCGAATGCCCGCGACAGGAAATGCCCCAAAACACAACGTGGACACATCCCATTTTTTGACAGAAAACAGAGGTGTTTTTTGCAAAGTGCCTACCTGTAGATTTTGGCCTCTAGCTCAGCCGGCATCTAGGGAAACCTACCAAACCTGTGCCTTTTTTAAAACTAGAGACCTAGGGGAATCCAAGATGGGGTGGCTTGTGAACCTCTAACCAGGTTCTGTTACCCAGAATCCTTTGCAAACCTCAGAATTTGTCTAAAAAAACACATTTTCCTCACATTTCGGTGACAGAAAGTTTTGGAATCTGAGAGGAGCCACAAATTTCCTTCCACCCAGCGCTCCCCCAAGTGTCCCGATAAAAATGATACCTCACTTGTGTGGGTAGGCCTAGCGCCCGTGACAGGAAATGCCCCAAAACACAACATGGACACATCCCATTTTTTGACAGAAAACAGAGGTGTTTTTTGCAAAGTGCCTACCTGTAGATTTTGGCCTCTTGCTCAGCCGGCACCTAGGGAAATCTACCAAACTTGTGCATTTTTTAAAACTAGAGACCTAGGGGAAACCAAGATGGGGTGACATGTGGGGCTCTGACCAGGTTCTGTTATCCAGAATCCTTTGCAAACCTCAAAATGTGGCTAAAAAAACACATTTTCCTCACATTTTGGTGACAGAAAGTTCTGGAATCTGAGAGGAGCCATACATTTCCTTCCACCCAGCGTTCCCCCAATTTTCCCAATGAAAATGATACCTAACTTGTGTGGGTAGGCCTAGCGCCCGCGACAGGAAATGCCCCAAAACTTAACGTGGACACATCCCATTTTTTGACTGAAAACAGAGGGGTTTTTTGCAAAGTGCCTACCTGTAGATTTAGGCCCCTAGCTCAGCCGGCACGTAGGGAAACCTACCAAACCAGTGCATTTTTTAAAACTAGAGACCTAGGGGAATCCAAGATGGGGTGACTTGTGAACCTCTGACCACGTTCTGTTACCCAGAATCCTTTGCAAACCTCAGAATTTGGCTAAAAAAACACATTTTCCTCACATTTCGGTGACAGAAAGTTCTGGAATCTGAGAGGAGCCACACATTTCCTTCCACCCAGCGTTCCCCCAATTTTCCCAATGAAAATGATACCTAACTTGTGTGGGTAGGCCTAGCGCCTGCAACAGGAAATGCCCCAAAACACAACATGGACACATCCCATTTTTTGACAGAAAACAGAGGTGTTTTTTGCAAAGTGCCTACCTATAGATTTTGGCCTCTAGGTCAGCCGGCACCTAGGGAAACCTAACAAACCTGTGCCTTTTTGAAAACTAGAGACCTAGGGGAATCCAAGATGGGGTGACTTGTGAACCTCTGACCAGGTTCTGCTACCCAGAATCCTTTGCAAACCTCAAAATTTAGCTAAAAAAACACATTTTCCTCACATTTCGGTGACAGAAAGTTCTAGAATCTGGGAGGAGCCACAAATTTCCTTCCACCCAGCGTTCCCCTAAGTCTCCCGATAAAAATTATACCTAACTTGTGTGGGTAGGCCTAGCGCCCGCGACAGGAAATGCCTCAAAACACAACGTGGACACATCCCATTTTTTGACAGAAAACAGAGGTGTTTTTTGCAAAGTGCCTACCTGTAGATTTTGGCCTCTAGCTCAGCCGGCACCTAGGGAAACCTACCAAACCTGTGCCTTTTTTAAAACTAGAGACCTAGGGGAATCCAAGATGGGGTGACTTGTGGGGCTCTGGCCAGGTTCTGTTACCCAGAATCCATTGCAAACCTCAAAATTTGGCTAAAAAACAAATTTTCCTCACATTTCGGTGACAGAAAGTTCTGGAATCTGAGAGGAGCCACAAATTTCCTTCCACCCAGCGTTCCCCCAAGTCTCCCGATAAAAATTATACCTAACTTGTGTGGGTAGGCCTAGCGCCCGCGACAGGAGATGCCCCAAAACACAACGTGGACACATCCCATTTTTTGACAGAAAACAGAGGTGTTTTTTGCAAAGTGCCTACCTGTAGATTTTGGCCTCTAGCTCAGCCGGCACCTAGGGAAACCTACCAAACCTGTGCCTTTTTTAAAACTAGAGACCTAGGGGAATCCAAGATGGGGTGACTTGTGGGGCTCTGGCCAGGTTCTGTTACCCAGAATCCTTTGCAAACCTCAAAATTTGGCTAAAAAAACCATTTTCCTCACATTTCGGTGACAGAAAGTTCTGGAATCTGAGAGGAGCCACAAATTTCCTTTCACCCAGCGTTCCCCCAAGTGTCCCGATGAAAATGATACCTCACTTGTGTGGTTAGGCCTAGCGCCCGCGACAGGAAATGCCCCAAAACACAACGTGGACACATCCCATTTTTTGACAGAAAACAGAGGTGTTTTTTGCAAAGTGCCTACCTGTAGATTTTGGCCCCTAGCTCAGCCGGCACCTAGGGAAACCTACCAAACCAGTGCATTTTTGAAAACTAGAGACCTAGGGGAATCCAAGATGGGGTGACTTGTGGGGCTCTGACCAGGTTCTGTTACCCAGAATCCTTTGCAAACCTCAAAATTTGGCTAAAAAAACACATTTTCCTCATATTTCGGTGACAGAAAGTTCTAGAATCTGAGAGGAGCGACAAATTTCCTTCCACCCAGCGTTCCCCCAAGTCTCCCGATAAAAATTATACCTAACTTGTGTGGGTAGGCCTAGCGCCCGCGACAGGAAATGCCCCAAAACACAACGTGGACACATCCCATTTTTTGACAGAAAACAGAGGTGTTTTTTGCAAAGTGCCTACCTGTAGATTTTGGCCTCTAGCTCAGCCGGCACCTAGGGAAACCTACCAAACCAGTGCATTTTTGAAAACTAGAGACCTAGGGGAATCCAAGATGGGGTGACATGTGGGGCTCTGACCAGGTTCTGTTATCCAGAATCCTTTGCAAACCTCAAAATGTGACTAAAAAAACACATTTCCCTCACATTTTGGTGACAGAAAGTTCTGGAATCTGAGAGGAGCCATACATTTCCTTCCACCCAGCATTCCCCCAATTTTCCCAATGAAAATGATACCTAACTTGTGTGGGTAGACCTAGCGCCCGCGACAGGAAATGCCCCAAAACTTAACGTGGACACATCCCATTTTTTGACTGAAAACAGAGGTGTTTTTTGCAAAGTGCCTACCTGTAGATTTTGGCCCCTAGCTCAGCCGGCACCTAGGGAAACCTACCAAACCAGTGCATTTTTTAAAACTAGAGACCTAGGGGAATCCATAATGGGGTGACTTGTGGACTCTGACCAGGTTCTGTTACCCAGAATCCTTTGCAAACCTCAAAATTTGGCTAAAAAAACACATTTTCCTCACATTTCGGTGACAGAAAGTTCTAGAATCTGAGAGGAGCCACAAATTTCCTTCCACCCAGCGTTCCCCCAAGTCTCCCGATAAAAATTATACCTAACTTGTGTATGTAGGCCTAGCACCCGCGACAGGAAATGCCCCAAAACACAACGTGGACACATCCCATTTTTTGACAGAAAACAGAGGTGTTTTTTGCAAAGTGCCTACCTGTAGATTTTGACCTCTAGCTCAGCCGGCACCTAGGGAAACCTACCAAACCTGTGCCTTTTTGAAAACTAGAGACCTAGGGGAATCCAAGATGGGGTGACTTGTGAACCTCTGACCAGGTTCTGTTACCCAGAATCCTTTGCAAACCTCAGAATTTGGCTAAAAAAACACATTTTCCTCACATTTCGGTGACATAAAGTTCTGGAATCTGAGAGGAGCCACACATTTCCTTCCACCCAGCGTTCCCCCAATTTTCCCAATGAAAATGATACCTAACTTGTGTGGGTAGGCCTAGCGCCTGCAACAGGAAATGCCCCAAAACACAACATGGACACATCCCATTTTTTGACAGAAAACAGAGGTGTTTTTTGCAAAGTGCCTACCTATAGATTTTGGCCTCTAGCTCAGCCGGCACCTAGGGAAACCTAACAAACCTGTGCCTTTTTGAAAACTAGAGACCTAGGGGAATCGAAGATGGGGTGACTTGTGAACCTCTGACCAGGTTCTGCTACCCAGAATCCTTTGCAAACCTCAAAATTTGGCTAAAAAAACACATTTTCCTCACATTTCGGTGACAGAAAGTTCTAGAATCTGGGAGGAGCCACAAATTTCCTTCCACCCAGCGTTCCCCCAAGTCTCCCGATAAAAATTATACCTAACTTGTGTGGGTAGGCCTAGCGCCCGCGACAGGAAATGCCTCAAAACACAACGTGGACACATCCCATTTTTTGACAGAAAACAGAGGTGTTTTTTGCAAAGTGCCTACCTGTAGATTTTGGTCTCTAGCTCAGCCGGCACCTAGGGAAACCTACCAAACCTGTGCCTTTTTTAAAACTAGAGACCTAGGGGAATCCAAGATGGGGTGACTTGTGGGGCTCTGGCCAGGTTCTGTTACCCAGAATCCATTGCAAACCTCAAAATTTGGCTAAAAAACTAATTTTCCTCACATTTCGGTGACAGAAAGTTCTGTAATCTGAGAGGAGCCACAAATTTCCTTCCACCCAGCGTTCCCCCAAGTCTCCCGATAAAAATTATACCTAACTTGTGTGGGTAGGCCTAGCGCCCGCGACAGGAGATGCCCCAAAACACAACGTGGACACATCCCATTTTTTGACAGAAAACAGAGGTGTTTTTTGCAAAGTGCCTACCTGTAGATTTTGGCCTCTAGCTCAGCCGGCACCTAGGGAAACCTACCAAACCTGTGCCTTTTTTAAAACTAGAGACCTAGTGGAATCCAAGATGGGGTGACTTGTGGGGCTCTGGCCAGGTTCTGTTACCCAGAATCCTTTGCAAACCTCAAAATTTGGCTAAAAAACCCATTTTCCTCACATTTCGGTGACAGAAAGTTCTAGAATCTGGGAGGAGCCACAAATTTCCTTCCACCCAGCGTTCCCCCAAGTCTCCCGATAAAAATTATACCTAACTTGTGTGGGTAGGCCTAGCGCCCGCGACAGGAAATGCCTCAAAACACAACGTGGACACATCCCATTTTTTGACAGAAAACAGAGGTGTTTTTTGCAAAGTGCCTACCTGTAGATTTTGGTCTCTAGCTCAGCCGGCACCTAGGGAAACCTACCAAACCTGTGCCTTTTTTAAAACTAGAGACCTAGGGGAATCCAAGATGGGGTGACTTGTGGGGCTCTGGCCAGGTTCTGTTACCCAGAATCCATTGCAAACCTCAAAATTTGGCTAAAAAACTAATTTTCCTCACATTTCGGTGACAGAAAGTTCTGTAATCTGAGAGGAGCCACAAATTTCCTTCCACCCAGCGTTCCCCCAAGTCTCCCGATAAAAATTATACCTAACTTGTGTGGGTAGGCCTAGCGCCCGCGACAGGAGATGCCCCAAAACACAACGTGGACACATCCCATTTTTTGACAGAAAACAGAGGTGTTTTTTGCAAAGTGCCTACCTGTAGATTTTGGCCTCTAGCTCAGCCGGCACCTAGGGAAACCTACCAAACCTGTGCCTTTTTTAAAACTAGAGACCTAGTGGAATCCAAGATGGGGTGACTTGTGGGGCTCTGGCCAGGTTCTGTTACCCAGAATCCTTTGCAAACCTCAAAATTTGGCTAAAAAACCCATTTTCCTCACATTTCGGTGACAGAAAGTTCTGGAATCTGAGATGAGCCACAAATTTCCTTCCACCCAGCGTTCCCCCAAGTGTCCCGATGAAAATGATACCTCACTTGTGTGGTTAGGCCTAGCGCCCGCGACAGGAAATGCCCCAAAACACAACGTGGACACATCCCATTTTTTGACAGAAAACAGAGGTGTTTTTTGCAAAGTGCCTACCTGTAGATTTTGGCCCCTAGCTCAGCCGGCACCTAGGGAAACCTACCAAACCAGTGCATTTTTGAAAACTAGAGACCTAGGGGAATCCAAGATGGGGTGACTTGTGGGGCTCTGACCAGGTTCTGTTACCCAGAATCCTTTGCAAACCTCAAAATTTGGCTAAAAAAACACATTTTCCTCATATTTCGGTGACAGAAAGTTCTAGAATCTGAGAGGAGCCACAAATTTCCTTCCACCCAGCGTTCCCCCAAGTCTCCCGATAAAAATTATACCTAACTTGTGTGGGTAGGCCTAGCGCCCGCGACAGGAAATGCCCCAAAACACAACGTGGACACATCCCATTTTTTGACAGAAAACAGAGGTGTTTTTTGCAAAGTGCCTACCTGTAGATTTTGGCCTCTAGCTCAGCCGGCACCTAGGGAAACCTACCAAACCAGTGCATTTTTGAAAACTAGAGACCTAGGGGAATCCAAGATGGGGTGACATGTGGGGCTCTGACCAGGTTCTGTTATCCAGAATCCTTTGCAAACCTCAAAATGTGACTAAAAAAACACATTTCCCTCGCATTTTGGTGACAGAAAGTTCTGGAATCTGAGAGGAGCCATACATTTCCTTCCACCCAGCGTTCCCCCAATTTTCCCAATGAAAATGATACCTAACTTGTGTGGGTAGACCTAGCGCCCGCGACAGGAAATGCCCCAAAACTTAACGTGGACACATCCCATTTTTTGACTGAAAACAGAGGTGTTTTTTGCAAAGTGCCTACCTGTAGATTTTGGCCCCTAGCTCAGCCGGCACCTAGGGAAACCTACCAAACCAGTGCATTTTTTAAAACTAGAGACCTAGGGGAATCCATAATGGGGTGACTTGTGGGGCTCTGACCAGGTTCTGTTACCCAGAATCCTTTGCAAACCTCAAAATTTGGCTAAAAAAACACATTTTCCTCACATTTCGGTGACAGAAAGTTCTAGAATCTGAGAGGAGCCACAAATTTCCTTCCACCCAGCGTTCCCCCAAGTCTCCCGATAAAAATTATACCTAACTTGTGTATGTAGGCCTAGCACCCGCGACAGGAAATGCCCCAAAACACAACGTGGACACATCCCATTTTTTGACAGAAAACAGAGGTGTTTTTTGCAAAGTGCCTACCTGTAGATTTTGACCTCTAGCTCAGCCGGCACCTAGGGAAACCTACCAAACCTGTGCCTTTTTGAAAACTAGAGACCTAGGGGAATCCAAGATGGGGTGACTTGTGAACCTCTGACCAGGTTCTGTTACCCAGAATCCTTTGCAAACCTCAGAATTTGGCTAAAAAAACACATTTTCCTCACATTTCGGTGACATAAAGTTCTGGAATCTGAGAGGAGCCACACATTTCCTTCCACCCAGCGTTCCCCCAATTTTCCCAATGAAAATGATACCTAACTTGTGTGGGTAGGCCTAGCGCCTGCAACAGGAAATGCCCCAAAACACAACATGGACACATCCCATTTTTTGACAGAAAACAGAGGTGTTTTTTGCAAAGTGCCTACCTATAGATTTTGGCCTCTAGCTCAGCCGGCACCTAGGGAAACCTAACAAACCTGTGCCTTTTTGAAAACTAGAGACCTAGGGGAATCGAAGATGGGGTGACTTGTGAACCTCTGACCAGGTTCTGCTACCCAGAATCCTTTGCAAACCTCAAAATTTAGCTAAAAAAACACATTTTCCTCACATTTCGGTGACAGAAAGTTCTAGAATCTGGGAGGAGCCACAAATTTCCTTCCACCCAGCGTTCCCCCAAGTCTCCCGATAAAAATTATACCTAACTTGTGTGGGTAGGCCTAGCGCCCGCGACAGGAAATGCCTCAAAACACAACGTGGACACATCCCATTTTTTGACAGAAAACAGAGGTGTTTTTTGCAAAGTGCCTACCTGTAGATTTTGGCCTCTAGCTCAGCCGGCACCTAGGGAAACCTACCAAACCTGTGCCTTTTTTAAAACTAGAGACCTAGGGGAATCCAAGATGGGGTGACTTGTGGGGCTCTGGCCAGGTTCTGTTACCCAGAATCCATTGCAAACCTCAAAATTTGGCTAAAAAACTAATTTTCCTCACATTTCGGTGACAGAAAGTTCTGTAATCTGAGAGGAGCCACAAATTTCCTTCCACCCAGCGTTCCCCCACGTCTCCCGATAAAAATTATACCTAACTTGTGTGGGTAGGCCTAGCGCCCGCGACAGGAGATGCCCCAAAACACAACGTGGACACATCCCATTTTTTGACAGAAAATAGAGGTGTTTTTTGCAAAGTGCCTACCTGTATATTTTGGCCTCTAGCTCAGCCGGCACCTAGGGAAACCTACCAAACCTGTGCCTTTTTGAAAACTAGAGACCTAGGGGAATCCAAGATGGGGTGACTTGTGGGGCCCTGGCCAGGTTCTGTTACCCAGAATCCTTTGCAAACCTCAAAATTTCGCTAAAAAACCCATTTTCCTCACATTTCGGTGACAGAAAGTTCTGGAATCTGAGAGGAGCCACAAATTTCCTTCCACCCAGCGTTCCCCCAAGTGTCCCGATGAAAATGATACCTCACTTGTGTGGTTAGGCCTAGCGCCCGCGACAGGAAATGCCCCAAAACACAACGTGGACACATCCCATTTTTTGACAGAAAACAGAGGTGTTTTTTGCAAAGTGCCTACCTGTAGATTTTGGCCCCTAGCTCAGCCGGCACCTAGGGAAACCTACCAAACCAGTGCATTTTTGAAAACTAGAGACCTAGGGGAATCCAAGATGGGGTGACTTGTGGGGCTCTGACCAGGTTCTGTTACCCAGAATCCTTTGCAAACCTCAAAATTTGGCTAAAAAAACACATTTTCCTCATATTTCGGTGACAGAAAGTTCTAGAATCTGAGAGGAGCCACAAATTTCTTCCACCCAGCGTTCCCCCAAGTCTCCCGATAAAAATTATACCTAACTTGTGTGGGTAGGCCTAGCGCCCGCGACAGGAAATGCCCCAAAACACAACGTGGACACATCCCATTTTAAGACAGAAAACAGAGGTGTTTTTTGCAAAGTGCCTACCTGTAGATTTTGGCCTCTAGCTCAGCCGGCACCTAGGGAAACCTACCAAACCTGTGCCTTTTTGAAAACTAGAGACCTAGGGGAATCGAAGATGGGGTGACTTGTGGGGCTCTGGCCAGGTTCTGTTACCCAGAATCCTTTGCAAACCTCAAAATTTGGCTAAAAAACACATTTTCCTCACATTTCGGTGACAGAAAGTTCTGGAATCTGAGAGGAGCCACAAATTTCCTTCCACCCAGCGTTCCCCCAAGTGTCCCGATGAAAATGATACCTCACTTGTGTGGGTAGGCCTAGCGCCCGCGACAGGAAATGCCCCAAAACACAACGTGGACACATCCCATTGTTTGACAGAAAACAGAGGTGTTTTTTGCAAAGTGCCTACCTGTAGATTTTGGCCTCTAGCTCAGCCGGCACCTAGGGAAACCTACCAAACCAGTGCATTTTTTAAAACTAGAGACCTAGGGGAATCCAAGATGGGGTGACTTGTGGGGCTCTGACGAGGTTCTGTTACCCAGAATCCTTTGCAAACCTCGAAATGTGGCTAAAAAAACACTTTTTCCTCACATTTCGGTGACAGAAAGTTCTGGAATCTGTGAGGAGCCACAAATTTCCTTCCACCCAGCGTTCCCCGAAGTGTCCAGATAAAAATGATACCTAACTTGTGTGGGTAGGCCTAGCGCCCGCAACAGGAAATGCCCCAAAACACAACGTGGACACATCCCATTTTTTGACAGAAAACAGAGGTGTTTTTTGCAAAGTGCCTACCTGTAGATTTTGGCCCCTAGCTCAGCCGGCACCTAGGGAAACATACCAAACCAGTGCATTTTTTAAAACTAGAGACCTAGGGGAATCCAAGATGGGGTGACTTGTGGGGCTCTGACCAGGTTCTGTTACCCAGAATCCTTTGCAAACCTCAAAATCTGGCTAAAAAAAACACATTTTCCTCACATTTCGGTGACAGAAAGTTCTGGAATCTGAGAAGAGCCACACATTTCCTCCCACCCAGCGTTCCCACAATTTTCCCAATGAAAATGATACCTAACTTGTGTGGGTAGGCCTAGCGCCTGCAACAGGAAATGCCCCAAAACACAACGTGGACACATCCCATTTTTTGACAGAAAACAGAGGAGTTTTTTGCAAAGTGCCTACCTGTAGATTTTGGCCTCTACCTCAGCCGGCACCTAGGGAAACCTACCAAACCAGTGCATTTTTTTAAACTAGAGACCTAGGGGAATCCAAGAAGGGGTGACTTGTGAACCTCTGACCAGGTTCTGTTACCCAGAATCCTTTGCAAACCTCAAAATGTGGCTAAAAAAACACATTTTCCTCACATTTCGGTGACAGAAAGTTCTGGAATCTGAGATGAGCCACAAATTTCCTTCCACCCAGCGTTCCCCGAAGTGTCCCGATAAAAATGATACCTCATTTGTGTGGGTAGGCCTAGCGCCCGCGACAGGAAATGCCCCAAAACACAACATGGACACATCCCATTTTTTGACTGGAAACAGAGGTGTTTTTTGCAAAGTGCCTACCTGTAGATTTTGGCCCCTAGCTCAGCCGGCACCTAGGGAAACCTACCAAACCAGTGCATTTTTTAAAACTAGAGACCTAGGGGAATCCAAGATGGGGTGACTTGTGGGGCTCTGACCAGGTTCTGTTACCCAGAATCCTTTGCAAACCTCAAAATTTGGCTAAAAAAACACATTTTCCTCACATTTCGGTGACAGAAAGTTCTGGAATCTGAGAGGAGCCACAAATTTCCTTCCACCCAGCGTTCCCCGAAGTGTCCCGATAAAAATGATACCTAACTTGTGTGGGTAGGCCTAGCGCCCACGACAGGGAATGCCCCAAAACACAACGTGGACACATCCCATTTTTTGACAGAAAACAGAGGTGTTTTTTGCAAAGTGCCTACCTGTAGATTTTGGCCTCTAGCTCAGCCGGCATCTAGGGAAACCTACCAAACCTGTGCCTTTTTGAAAACTAGAGACCTAGGGGAATCCAAGATGGGGTGGCTTGTGAACCTCTGACCAGGTTCAGTTACCCAGAATCCTTTGCAAACCTCAGAATTTGTCTAAAAAAACACATTTTCCTCACATTTCGGTGACAGAAAGTTTTGGAATCTGAGAGGAGCCACAAATTTCCTTCCACCCAGCGTTCCCCCAAGTGTCCCGATAAAAATGATACCTCACTTGTGTGGGTAGGCCTAGCGCCCGCGACACGAAATGCCCCAAAACACAACATGGACACATCCCATTTTTTGACAGAAAACAGAAGTGTTTTTTGCAAAGTGCCTACCTGTAGATTTTCGCCTCTTGCTCAGCCGGCACCTAGGGAAATCTACCAAACCTGTGCATTTTTTAAAACTAGAGACCTAGGGGAAACCAAGATGGGGTGACATGTGGGGCTCTGACCAGGTTCTGTTATCCAGAATCCTTTGCAAACCTCAAAATTTGGCTAAAAAAACACATTTTCCTCCCATTTTGGTGACAGAAAGTTCTGGAATCTGAGAGGAGCCACACATTTCCTTCCACCCAGCGTTCCCCCAATTTTCCCAATGAAAATGATACCTAACTTGTGTGGGTAGGCCTAGCGCCCGCGACAGGAAATGCCCCAAAACACAACGTGGACACATCCCATTTTTTGACAGAAAACAGAGGTGTTTTTTGCAAAGTGCCTACCTGTAGATTTTGGCCCCTAGCTCAGCCGGCACCTAGGGAAACCTACCAAACCAGTGCTTTTTTTTAAACTAGAGACCTAGGGGAATCCAAGATGGGGTGACATGTGGGGCTCTCACCAGGTTCTGTTACCCAGAATCCTTTGCAAACCTCGAAATTTGGCTAAAAAAACACATTTTCCTCACATTTCGGTGACAGAAAGTTCTGGAATCTGAGAAGAGCCACACATTTCCTTCCACCCAGCGTTCCCCCAATTTTCCCAATGAAAATGATACCTAACTTGTGTGGGTAGGCCTAGCGCCTGCAACAGGAAATGCCCCAAAACACAATGTGGACACATCCCATTTTTTGACAGAAAACAGAGGAGTTTTTTGCAAAGTGCCTACCTGTAGATTTTGGCCTCTAGCTCAGCCGGCATCTAGGGAAACCTACCAAACCTGTGCCTTTTTGAAAACTAGAGACCTAGGGGAATCCAAGATGGGGTGGCTTGTGAACCTCTGACCAGGTTCTGTTACCCAGAATCCTTTGCAAACCTCAAAATTTGGCTAAAAAAACACATTTTCCTCACATTTCGGTGACAGAAAGTTCTGGAATCTGAGAGGAGCCACAAATTTCCTTCCACCCAGCGTTCCCCGAAGTGTCCCGATAAAAATGATACCTAACTTGTGTGGGTAGGCCTAGCGCCCACGACAGGGAATGCCCCAAAACACAACGTGGACACATCCCATTTTTTGACAGAAAACAGAGGTGTTTTTTGCAAAGTGCCTACCTGTAGATTTTGGCCTCTAGCTCAGCCGGCATCTAGGGAAACCTACCAAACCTGTGCCTTTTTGAAAACTAGAGACCTAGGGGAATCCAAGATGGGGTGGCTTGTGAACCTCTGACCAGGTTCAGTTACCCAGAATCCTTTGCAAACCTCAGAATTTGTCTAAAAAAACACATTTTCCTCACATTTCGGTGACAGAAAGTTTTGGAATCTGAGAGGAGCCACAAATTTCCTTCCACCCAGCGTTCCCCCAAGTGTCCCGATAAAAATGATACCTCACTTGTGTGGGTAGGCCTAGCGCTCGCGACAGGAAATGCCCCAAAACACAACATGGACACATCCCATTTTTTGACAGAAAACAGAGGTGTTTTTTGCAAAGTGCCTACCTGTAGATTTTCGCCTCTTGCTCAGTCGGCACCTAGGGAAATCTACCAAACCTGTGCATTTTTTAAAACTAGAGACCTAGGGGAAACCAAGATGGGGTGACATGTGGGGCTCTGACCAGGTTCTGTTATCCAGAATCCTTTGCAAACCTCAAAATTTGGCTAAAAAAACACATTTTCCTCCCATTTTGGTGACAGAAAGTTCTGGAATCTGAGAGGAGCCACACATTTCCTTCCACCCAGCGTTCCCCCAATTTTCCCAATGAAAATGATACCTAACTTGTGTGGGTAGGCCTAGCGCCCGCGACAGGAAATGCCCCAAAACACAACGTGGACACATCCCATTTTTTGACAGAAAACAGAGGTGTTTTTTGCAAAGTGTCTACCTGTAGATTTTGGCCCCTAGCTCAGCCGGCACCTAGGGAAACCTACCAAACCAGTGCTTTTTTTTAAACTAGAGACCTAGGGGAATCCAAGATGGGGTGACATGTGGGGCTCTCACCAGGTTCTGTTACCCAGAATCCTTTGCAAACCTCGAAATTTGGCTAAAAAAACACATTTTCCTCACATTTCGGTGACAGAAAGTTCTGGAATCTGAGAAGAGCCACACATTTCCTTCCACCCAGCGTTCCCCCAATTTTCCCAATGAAAATGATACCTAACTTGTGTGGGTAGGCCTAGCGCCTGCAACAGGAAATGCCCCAAAACACAATGTGGACACATCCCATTTTTTGACAGAAAACAGAGGAGTTTTTTGCAAAGTGCCTACCTGTAGATTTTGGCCTCTAGCTCAGCCGGCACCTAGGGAAATCTACCAAACCAGTGCATGTTTTAAAACTAGAGACCTAGGGGAATCCAAGATGGGGTGACTTGTGGGGCTCTGACCAGGTTCTGTTACCCAGAATCCTTTGCAAACCTCAAAATGTGGCTAAAAAAACACATTTTCCTCACATTTCGGTGACAGAAAGTTCTGGAATCTGAGAGGAGCCACAAATTTCCTTCCACCCAGCGTTCCCCGAAGTGTCCCGATAAAAATGATACCTCATTTGTGTGGGTAGGCCTAGCGCCCACGACAGGAAATGCCCCAAAACACAACATGGACAAATCCCATTTTTTGACTGGAAAAAGGTGTTTTTTGCAAAGTGCCTACCTGTAGATTTTGGCCCCTAGCTCAGCCGGCACCTAGGGAAACCTACCAAACCAGTGCATTTTTTAAAACTAGAGACCTAGGGGAATCCAAGATGGGGTGACTTGTGGGGCTCTGACCAGGTTCTGTTACCCAGAATCCTTTGCATACCTCAAAATTTGGCTAAAAAAACACATTTTCCTCACATTTCGGTGACAGAAAGTTCTAGAATCTGAGAGGAGCTACAAATTTCCTTCACCCAGCGTTCCCCCAAGTCTCCCGATAAAAATGATACCTAACTTGTGTGGGTAGGCCGAATGCCCGCGACAGGAAATGCCCCAAAACACAACGTGGACACATCCCATTTTTTGACAGAAAACAGAGGTGTTATTTGCAAAGTGCCTACCTGTAGATTTTGGCCTCTAGCTCAGCCGGCATCTAGGGAAACCTACCAAACCTGTGCCTTTTTTAAAACTAGAGACCTAGGGGAATCCAAGATGGGGTGGCTTGTGAACCTCTAACCAGGTTCTGTTACCCAGAATCCTTTGCAAACCTCAGAATTTGTCTAAAAAAACACATTTTCCTCACATTTCGGTGACAGAAAGTTTTGGAATCTGAGAGGAGCCACAAATTTCCTTCCACCCAGCGCTCCCCCAAGTGTCCCGATAAAAATGATACCTCACTTGTGTGGGTAGGCCTAGCGCCCGTGACAGGAAATGCCCCAAAACACAACATGGACACATCCCATTTTTTGACAGAAAACAGAGGTGTTTTTTGCAAAGTGCCTACCTGTAGATTTTGGCCTCTTGCTCAGCCGGCACCTAGGGAAATCTACCAAACCTGTGCATTTTTTAAAACTAGAGACCTAGGGGAAACCAAGATGGGGTGACATGTGGGGCTCTGACCAGGTTCTGTTATCCAGAATCCTTTGCAAACCTCAAAATGTGGCTAAAAAAACACATTTTCCTCACATTTTGGTGACAGAAAGTTCTGGAATCTGAGAGGAGCCATACATTTCCTTCCACCCAGCGTTCCCCCAATTTTCCCAATGAAAATGATACCTAACTTGTGTGGGTAGGCCTAGAGCCCGCGACAGGAAATGCCCCAAAACTTAACGTGGACACATCCCATTTTTTGACTGAAAACAGAGGGGTTTTTTGCAAAGTGCCTACCTGTAGATTTAGGCCCCTAGCTCAGCCGGCACGTAGGGAAACCTACCAAACCAGTGCATTTTTTAAAACTAGAGACCTAGGGGAATCCAAGATGGGGTGACTTGTGAACCTCTGACCACGTTCTGTTACAAAGAATCCTTTGCAAACCTCAGAATTTGGCTAAAAAAACACATTTTCCTCACATTTCGGTGACAGAAAGTTCTGGAATCTGAGAGGAGCCACACATTTCCTTCCACCCAGCGTTCCCCCAATTTTCCCAATGAAAATGATACCTAACTTGTGTGGGTAGGCCTAGCGCCTGCAACAGGAAATGCCCCAAAACACAACATGGACACATCCCATTTTTTGACAGAAAACAGAGGTGTTTTTTGCAAAGTGCCTACCTATAGATTTTGGCCTCTAGGTCAGCCGGCACCTAGGGAAACCTAACAAACCTGTGCCTTTTTGAAAACTAGAGACCTAGGGGAATCCAAGATGGGGTGACTTGTGAACCTCTGACCAGGTTCTGCTACCCAGAATCCTTTGCAAACCTCAAAATTTAGCTAAAAAAACACATTTTCCTCACATTTCGGTGACAGAAAGTTCTAGAATCTGGGAGGAGCCACAAATTTCCTTCCACCCAGCGTTCCCCTAAGTCTCCCGATAAAAATTATACCTAACTTGTGTGGGTAGGCCTAGCGCCCGCGACAGGAAATGCCTCAAAACACAACGTGGACACATCCCATTTTTTGACAGAAAACAGAGGTGTTTTTTGCAAAGTGCCTACCTGTAGATTTTGGCCTCTAGCTCAGCCGGCACCTAGGGAAACCTACCAAACCTGTGCCTTTTTTAAAACTAGAGACCTAGGGGAATCCAAGATGGGGTGACTTGTGGGGCTCTGGCCAGGTTCTGTTACCCAGAATCCATTGCAAACCTCAAAATTTGGCTAAAAAACAAATTTTCCTCACATTTCGGTGACAGAAAGTTCTGGAATCTGAGAGGAGCCACAAATTTCCTTCCACCCAGCGTTCCCCCAAGTCTCCCGATAAAAATTATACCTAACTTGTGTGGGTAGGCCTAGCGCCCGCGACAGGAGATGCCCCAAAACACAACGTGGACACATCCCATTTTTTGACAGAAAACAGAGGTGTTTTTTGCAAAGTGCCTACCTGTAGATTTTGGCCTCTAGCTCAGCCGGCACCTAGGGAAACCTACCAAACCTGTGCCTTTTTTAAAACTAGAGACCTAGGGGAATCCAAGATGGGGTGACTTGTGGGGCTCTGGCCAGGTTCTGTTACCCAGAATCCTTTGCAAACCTCAAAATTTGGCTAAAAAACCCATTTTCCTCACATTTCGGTGACAGAAAGTTCTGGAATCTGAGAGGAGCCACAAATTTCCTTTCACCCAGCGTTCCCCCAAGTGTCCCGATGAAAATGATACCTCACTTGTGTGGTTAGGCCTAGCGCCCGCGACAGGAAATGCCCCAAAACACAACGTGGACACATCCCATTTTTTGACAGAAAACAGAGGTGTTTTTTGCAAAGTGCCTACCTGTAGATTTTGGCCCCTAGCTCAGCCGGCACCTAGGGAAACCTACCAAACCAGTGCATTTTTGAAAACTAGAGACCTAGGGGAATCCAAGATGGGGTGACTTGTGGGGCTCTGACCAGGTTCTGTTACCCAGAATCCTTTGCAAACCTCAAAATTTGGCTAAAAAAACACATTTTCCTCATATTTCGGTGACAGAAAGTTCTAGAATCTGAGAGGAGCGACAAATTTCCTTCCACCCAGCGTTCCCCCAAGTCTCCCGATAAAAATTATACCTAACTTGTGTGGGTAGGCCTAGCGCCCGCGACAGGAAATGCCCCAAAACACAACGTGGACACATCCCATTTTTTGACAGAAAACAGAGGTGTTTTTTGCAAAGTGCCTACCTGTAGATTTTGGCCTCTAGCTCAGCCGGCACCTAGGGAAACCTACCAAACCAGTGCATTTTTGAAAACTAGAGACCTAGGGGAATCCAAGATGGGGTGACATGTGGGGCTCTGACCAGGTTCTGTTATCCAGAATCCTTTGCAAACCTCAAAATGTGACTAAAAAAACACATTTCCCTCACATTTTGGTGACAGAAAGTTCTGGAATCTGAGAGGAGCCATACATTTCCTTCCACCCAGCGTTCCCCCAATTTTCCCAATGAAAATGATACCTAACTTGTGTGGGTAGGCCTAGAGCCCGCGACAGGAAATGCCCCAAAACTTAACGTGGACACATCCCATTTTTTGACTGAAAACAGAGGGGTTTTTTGCAAAGTGCCTACCTGTAGATTTAGGCCCCTTGCTCAGCCGGCACGTAGGGAAACCTACCAAACCAGTGCATTTTTTAAAACTAGAGACCTAGGGGAATCCAAGATGGGGTGACTTGTGAACCTCTGACCACGTTCTGTTACCCAGAATCCTTTGCAAACCTCAGAATTTGGCTAAAAAAACACATTTTCCTCACATTTCGGTGACAGAAAGTTCTGGAATCTGAGAGGAGCCACACATTTCCTTCCACCCAGCGTTCCCCCAATTTTCCCAATGAAAATGATACCTAACTTGTGTGGGTAGGCCTAGCGCCTGCAACAGGAAATGCCCCAAAACACAACATGGACACATCCCATTTTTTGACAGAAAACAGAGGTGTTTTTTGCAAAGTGCCTACCTATAGATTTTGGCCTCTAGGTCAGCCGGCACCTAGGGAAACCTAACAAACCTGTGCCTTTTTGAAAACTAGAGACCTAGGGGAATCCAAGATGGGGTGACTTGTGAACCTCTGACCAGGTTCTGCTACCCAGAATCCTTTGCAAACCTCAAAATTTAGCTAAAAAAACACATTTTCCTCACATTTCGGTGACAGAAAGTTCTAGAATCTGGAAGGAGCCACAAATTTCCTTCCACCCAGCGTTCCCCTAAGTCTCCCGATAAAAATTATACCTAACTTGTGTGGGTAGGCCTAGCGCCCGCGACAGGAAATGCCTCAAAACACAACGTGGACACATCCCATTTTTTGACAGAAAACAGAGGTGTTTTTTGCAAAGTGCCTACCTGTAGATTTTGGCCTCTAGCTCAGCCGGCACCTAGGGAAACCTACCAAACCTGTGCCTTTTTTAAAACTAGAGACCTAGGGGAATCCAAGATGGGGTGACTTGTGGGGCTCTGGCCAGGTTCTGTTACCCAGAATCCATTGCAAACCTCAAAATTTGGCTAAAAAACAAATTTTCCTCACATTTCGGTGACAGAAAGTTCTGGAATCTGAGAGGAGCCACAAATTTCCTTCCACCCAGCGTTCCCCCAAGTCTCCCGATAAAAATTATACCTAACTTGTGTGGGTAGGCCTAGCGCCCGCGACAGGAGATGCCCCAAAACACAACGTGGACACATCCCATTTTTTGACAGAAAACAGAGGTGTTTTTTGCAAAGTGCCTACCTGTAGATTTTGGCCTCTAGCTCAGCCGGCACCTAGGGAAACCTACCAAACCTGTGCCTTTTTTAAAACTAGAGACCTAGGGGAATCCAAGATGGGGTGACTTGTGGGGCTCTGGCCAGGTTCTGTTACCCAGAATCCTTTGCAAACCTCAAAATTTGGCTAAAAAACCCATTTTCCTCACATTTCGGTGACAGAAAGTTCTGGAATCTGAGAGGAGCCACAAATTTCCTTTCACCCAGCGTTCCCCCAAGTGTCCCGATGAAAATGATACCTCACTTGTGTGGTTAGGCCTAGCGCCCGCGACAGGAAATGCCCCAAAACACAACGTGGACACATCCCATTTTTTGACAGAAAACAGAGGTGTTTTTTGCAAAGTGCCTACCTGTAGATTTTGGCCCCTAGCTCAGCCGGCACCTAGGGAAACCTACCAAACCAGTGCATTTTTGAAAACTAGAGACCTAGGGGAATCCAAGATGGGGTGACTTGTGGGGCTCTGACCAGGTTCTGTTACCCAGAATCCTTTGCAAACCTCAAAATTTGGCTAAAAAAACACATTTTCCTCATATTTCGGTGACAGAAAGTTCTAGAATCTGAGAGGAGCGACAAATTTCCTTCCACCCAGCGTTCCCCCAAGTCTCCCGATAAAAATTATACCTAACTTGTGTGGGTAGGCCTAGCGCCCGCGACAGGAAATGCCCCAAAACACAACGTGGACACATCCCATTTTTTGACAGAAAACAGAGGTGTTTTTTGCAAAGTGCCTACCTGTAGATTTTGGCCTCTAGCTCAGCCGGCACCTAGGGAAACCTACCAAACCAGTGCATTTTTGAAAACTAGAGACCTAGGGGAATCCAAGATGGGGTGACATGTGGGGCTCTGACCAGGTTCTGTTATCCAGAATCCTTTGCAAACCTCAAAATGTGACTAAAAAAACACATTTCCCTCACATTTTGGTGACAGAAAGTTCTGGAATCTGAGAGGAGCCATACATTTCCTTCCACCCAGCATTCCCCCAATTTTCCCAATGAAAATGATACCTAACTTGTGTGGGTAGACCTAGCGCCCGCGACAGGAAATGCCCCAAAACTTAACGTGGACACATCCCATTTTTTGACTGAAAACAGAGGTGTTTTTTGCAAAGTGCCTACCTGTAGATTTTGGCCCCTAGCTCAGCCGGCACCTAGGGAAACCTACCAAACCAGTGCATTTGTTAAAACTAGAGACCTAGGGGAATCCATAATGGGGTGACTTGTGGACTCTGACCAGGTTCTGTTACCCAGAATCCTTTGCAAACCTCAAAATTTGGCTAAAAAAACACATTTTCCTCACATTTCGGTGACAGAAAGTTCTAGAATCTGAGAGGAGCCACAAATTTCCTTCCACCCAGCGTTCCCCCAAGTCTCCCGATAAAAATTATACCTAACTTGTGTATGTAGGCCTAGCACCCGCGACAGGAAATGCCCCAAAACACAACGTGGACACATCCCATTTTTTGACAGAAAACAGAGGTGTTTTTTGCAAAGTGCCTACCTGTAGATTTTGACCTCTAGCTCAGCCGGCACCTAGGGAAACCTACCAAACCTGTGCCTTTTTGAAAACTAGAGACCTAGGGGAATCCAAGATGGGGTGACTTGTGAACCTCTGACCAGGTTCTGTTACCCAGAATCCTTTGCAAACCTCAGAATTTGGCTAAAAAAACACATTTTCCTCACATTTCGGTGACATAAAGTTCTGGAATCTGAGAGGAGCCACACATTTCCTTCCACCCAGCGTTCCCCCAATTTTCCCAATTAAAATGATACCTAACTTGTGTGGGTAGGCCTAGCGCCTGCAACAGGAAATGCCCCAAAACACAACATGGACACATCCCATTTTTTGACAGAAAACAGAGGTGTTTTTTGCAAAGTGCCTACCTATAGATTTTGGCCTCTAGCTCAGCCGGCACCTAGGGAAACCTAACAAACCTGTGCCTTTTTGAAAACTAGAGACCTAGGGGAATCGAAGATGGGGTGACTTGTGAACCTCTGACCAGGTTCTGCTACCCAGAATCCTTTGCAAACCTCAAAATTTGGCTAAAAAAACACATTTTCCTCACATTTCGGTGACAGAAAGTTCTAGAATCTGGGAGGAGCCACAAATTTCCTTCCACCCAGCGTTCCCCCAAGTCTCCCGATAAAAATTATACCTAACTTGTGTGGGTAGGCCTAGCGCCCGCGACAGGAAATGCCTCAAAACACAACGTGGACACATCCCATTTTTTGACAGAAAACAGAGGTGTTTTTTGCAAAGTGCCTTCCTGTAGATTTTGGTCTCTAGCTCAGCCGGCACCTAGGGAAACCTACCAAACCAGTGCATTTTTGAAAACTAGAGACCTAGGGGAATCCAAGATGGGGTGACTTGTGGGGCTCTGACCAGGTTCTGTTACCCAGAATCCTTTGCAAACCTCAAAATTTGGCTAAAAAAACACATTTTCCTCATATTTCGGTGACAGAAAGTTCTAGAATCTGAGAGGAGCCACAAATTTCCTTCCACCCAGCGTTCCCCCAAGTCTCCCGATAAAAATTATACCTAACTTGTGTGGGTAGGCCTAGCGCCCGCGACAGGAAATGCCCCAAAACACAACGTGGACACATCCCATTTTTTGACAGAAAACAGAGGTGTTTTTTGCAAAGTGCCTACCTGTAGATTTTGGCCTCTAGCTCAGCCGGCACCTAGGGAAACCTACCAAACCAGTGCATTTTTGAAAACTAGAGACCTAGGGGAATCCAAGATGGGGTGACATGTGGGGCTCTGACCAGGTTCTGTTATCCAGAATCCTTTGCAAACCTCAAAATGTGACTAAAAAAACACATTTCCCTCACATTTTGGTGACAGAAAGTTCTGGAATCTGAGAGGAGCCATACATTTCCTTCCACCCAGCGTTCCCCCAATTTTCCCAATGAAAATGATACCTAACTTGTGTGGGTAGACCTAGCGCCCGCGACAGGAAATGCCCCAAAACTTAACGTGGACACATCCCATTTTTTGACTGAAAACAGAGGTGTTTTTTGCAAAGTGCCTACCTGTAGATTTTGGCCCCTAGCTCAGCCGGCACCTAGGGAAACCTACCAAACCAGTGCATTTTTTAAAACTAGAGACCTAGGGGAATCCATAATGGGGTGACTTGTGGGGCTCTGACCAGGTTCTGTTACCCAGAATCCTTTGCAAACCTCAAAATTTGGCTAAAAAAACACATTTTCCTCACATTTCGGTGACAGAAAGTTCTAGAATCTGAGAGGAGCCACAAATTTCCTTC
This sequence comes from Pleurodeles waltl, assembly GCF_031143425.1. Classification (NCBI taxonomy): domain Eukaryota; kingdom Metazoa; phylum Chordata; class Amphibia; order Caudata; family Salamandridae; genus Pleurodeles; species Pleurodeles waltl. The sequence goes on from NC_090447.1 coordinate 1,130,016,387, forward strand.
CACCCAGCGTTCCCCCAAGTCTCCCGATAAAAATTATACCTAACTTGTGTATGTAGGCCTAGCACCCGCGACAGGAAATGCCCCAAAACACAACGTGGACACATCCCATTTTTTGACAGAAAACAGAGGTGTTTTTTGCAAAGTGCCTACCTGTAGATTTTGACCTCTAGCTCAGCCGGCACCTAGGGAAACCTACCAAACCTGTGCCTTTTTGAAAACTAGAGACCTAGGGGAATCCAAGATGGGGTGACTTGTGAACCTCTGACCAGGTTCTGTTACCCAGAATCCTTTGCAAACCTCAGAATTTGGCTAAAAAAACACATTTTCCTCACATTTCGGTGACATAAAGTTCTGGAATCTGAGAGGAGCCACACATTTCCTTCCACCCAGCGTTCCCCCAATTTTCCCAATGAAAATGATACCTAACTTGTGTGGGTAGGCCTAGCGCCTGCAACAGGAAATGCCCCAAAACACAACATGGACACATCCCATTTTTTGACAGAAAACAGAGGTGTTTTTTGCAAAGTGCCTACCTATAGATTTTGGCCTCTAGCTCAGCCGGCACCTAGGGAAACCTAACAAACCTGTGCCTTTTTGAAAACTAGAGACCTAGGGGAATCGAAGATGGGGTGACTTGTGAACCTCTGACCAGGTTCTGCTACCCAGAATCCTTTGCAAACCTCAAACTTTAGCTAAAAAAACACATTTTCCTCACATTTCGGTGACAGAAAGTTCTAGAATCTGGGAGGAGCCACAAATTTCCTTCCACCCAGCGTTCCCCCAAGTCTCCCGATAAAAATTATACCTAACTTGTGTGGGTAGGCCTAGCGCCCGCGACAGGAAATGCCTCAAAACACAACGTGGACACATCCCATTTTTTGACAGAAAACAGAGGTGTTTTTTGCAAAGTGCCTACCTGTAGATTTTGGCCTCTAGCTCAGCCGGCACCTAGGGAAACCTACCAAACCTGTGCCTTTTTTAAAACTAGAGACCTAGGGGAATCCAAGATGGGGTGACTTGTGGGGCTCTGGCCAGGTTCTGTTACCCAGAATCCATTGCAAACCTCAAAATTTGGCTAAAAAACTAATTTTCCTCACATTTCGGTGACAGAAAGTTCTGTAATCTGAGAGGAGCCACAAATTTCCTTCCACCCAGCGTTCCCCCAAGTCTCCCGATAAAAATTATACCTAACTTGTGTGGGTAGGCCTAGCGCCCGCGACAGGAGATGCCCCAAAACACAACGTGGACACATCCTATTTTTTGACAGAAAATAGAGGTGTTTTTTGCAAAGTGCCTACCTGTATATTTTGGCCTCTAGCTCAGCCGGCACCTAGGGAAACCTACCAAACCTGTGCCTTTTTGAAAACTAGAGACCTAGGGGAATCCAAGATGGGGTGACTTGTGGGGCCCTGGCCAGGTTCTGTTACCCAGAATCCTTTGCAAACCTCAAAATTTGGCTAAAAAACCCATTTTCCTCACATTTCGGTGACAGAAAGTTCTGGAATCTGAGAGGAGCCACAAATTTCCTTCCACCCAGCGTTCCCCCAAGTGTCCCGATGAAAATGATACCTCACTTGTGTGGTTAGGCCTAGCGCCCGCGACAGGAAATGCCCCAAAACACAACGTGGACACATCCCATTTTTTGACAGAAAACAGAGGTGTTTTTTGCAAAGTGCCTACCTGTAGATTTTGGCCCCTAGCTCAGCCGGCACCTAGGGAAACCTACCAAACCAGTGCATTTTTGAAAACTAGAGACCTAGGGGAATCCAAGATGGGGTGACTTGTGGGGCTCTGACCAGGTTCTGTTACCCAGAATCCTTTGCAAACCTCAAAATTTGGCTAAAAAAACACATTTTCCTCATATTTCGATGACAGAAAGTTCTAGAATCTGAGAGGAGCCACAAATTTCTTCCACCCAGCGTTCCCCCAAGTCTCCCGATAAAAATTATACCTAACTTGTGTGGGTAGGCCTAGCGCCCGCGACAGGAAATGCCCCAAAACACAACGTGGACACATCCCATTTTAAGACAGAAAACAGAGGTGTTTTTTGCAAAGTGCCTACCTGTAGATTTTGGCCTCTAGCTCAGCCGGCACCTAGGGAAACCTACCAAACCTGTGCCTTTTTGAAAACTAGAGACCTAGGGGAATCGAAGATGGGGTGACTTGTGGGGCTCTGGCCAGGTTCTGTTACCCAGAATCCTTTGCAAACCTCAAAATTTGGCTAAAAAACACATTTTCCTCACATTTCGGTGACAGAAAGTTCTGGAATCTGAGAGGAGCCACAAATTTCCTTCCACCCAGCGTTCCCCCAAGTGTCCCGATGAAAATGATACCTCACTTGTGTGGGTAGGCCTAGCGCCCGCGACAGGAAATGCCCCAAAACACAACGTGGACACATCCCATTGTTTGACAGAAAACAGAGGTGTTTTTTGCAAATTGCCTACCTGTAGATTTTGGCCTCTAGCTCAGCCGGCACCTAGGGAAACCTACCAAACCAGTGCATTTTTTAAAACTAGAGACCTAGGGGAATCCAAGATGGGGTGACTTGTGGGGCTCTGACCAGGTTCTGTTACCCAGAATCCTTTGCAAACCTCGAAATGTGGCTAAAAAAACACATTTTCCTCACATTTCGGTGACAGAAAGTTCTGGAATCTGAGAGGAGCCACAAATTTCCTTCCACCCAGCGTTCCCCGAAGTGTCCCGATACAAAATGATACCTAACTTGTGTGGGTAGGCCTAGCGCCCGCAACAGGAAATGCCCCAAAACACAACGTGGACACATCCCATTTTTTGACAGAAAACAGAGGTGTTTTTTGCCAAGTGCCTACCTGTAGATTTTGGCCCCTAGCTCAGCCGGCACCTAGGGAAACCTACCAAATCAGTGCATTTTTTTAAACTAGAGACCTAGGGGAATCCAAGATGGGGTGACTTGTGGGGCTCTGACCAGGTTCTGTTACCTAGAATCCTTTGCAAACCTCAAAATTTGGCTTTAAAAACACATTTTCCTCACATTTCGGTGACAGAAAGTTCTGGAATCTGAGAGGAGCCACAAATTTCTTCCACCCAGCGTTCCCCGAAGTGTCCCGATAAAAATGATACCTAACTTGTGTGGGTAGGCCTAGCGCCCGCGACAGGGAATGCCCCAAAACACAACATGGACACATCCCATTTTTTGACAGAAAACAGAGGAGTTTTTTGCAAAGTGCCTACCTGTAGATTTTGGCCTCTAGCTCAGCCGGCACCTAGGGAAACCTACCAAACCTGTGCCTTTTTGAAAACTAGAGACCTAGGGGAATCGAAGATGGGGTGACTTGTGGGGCTCTGGCCAGGTTCTGTTACCCAGAATCCTTTGCAAACCTCAAAATTTGGCTAAAAAACAAATTTTCCTCACATTTCGGTGACAGAAAGTTCTGGAATCTGAGAGGAGCCACAAATTTCCTTCCACCCAGCTTTCCCCCAAGTGTCCCGATGAAAATGATACCTCACTTGTGTGGGTAGGCCTAGCGCCCGCGACAGGAAATGCCCCAAAAAACAACGTGGACACATCCCATTTTTTGACAGAAAACAGAGGTGTTTTTTGCAAAGTGCCTACCTGTAGGTTTTGGCCTCTAGCTCAGCCGGCACCTAGGGAAACCTACCAAACCAGTGCATTTTTTAAAACTAGAGACCTAGGGGAATCCAAGATGGGGTGACTTGTGGGGCTCTGACGAGGTTCTGTTACCCAGAATCCTTTGCAAACCTCGAAATGTGGCTAAAAAAACACTTTTTCCTCACATTTCGGTGACAGAAAGTTCTGGAATCTGTGAGGAGCCACAAATTTCCTTCCACCCAGCGTTCCCCGAAGTGTCCAGATAAAAATGATACCTAACTTGTGTGGGTAGGCCTAGCGCCCGCAACAGGAAATGCCCCAAAACACAACGTGGACACATCCCATTTTTTGACAGAAAACAGAGGTGTTTTTTGCAAAGTGCCTACCTGTAGATTTTGGCCCCTAGCTCAGCCGGCACCTAGGGAAACATACCAAACCAGTGCATTTTTTAAAACTAGAGACCTAGGGGAATCCAAGATGGGGTGACTTGTGGGGCTCTGACCAGGTTCTGTTACCCAGAATCCTTTGCAAACCTCAAAATTTGGCTAAAAAAAACACATTTTCCTCACATTTCGGTGACAGAAAGTTCTGGAATCTGAGAAGAGCCACACATTTCCTCCCACCCAGCGTTCCCACAATTTTCCCAATGAAAATGATACCTAACTTGTGTGGGTAGGCCTAGCGCCTGCAACAGGAAATGCCCCAAAACACAACGTGGACACATCCCATTTTTTGACTGGAAACAGAGGTGTTTTTTGCAAAGTGCCTACCTGTAGATTTTGGCCCCTAGCTCAGCCGGCACCTAGGGAAACCTACCAAACCAGTGCATTTTTTAAAACTAGAGACCTAGGGGAATCCAAGATGGGGTGACTTGTGGGGCTCTGACCAGGTTCTGTTACCCAGAATCCTTTGCAAACCTCAAAATTTGGCTAAAAAAACACATTTTCCTCACATTTCGGTGACAGAAAGTTCTGGAATCTGAGAGGAGCCACAAATTTCCTTCCACCCAGCGTTCCCCGAAGTGTCCCGATAAAAATGATACCTAACTTGTGTGGGTAGGCCTAGCGCCCACGACAGGGAATGCCCCAAAACACAACGTGGACACATCCCATTTTTTGACAGAAAACAGAGGTGTTTTTTGCAAAGTGCCTACCTGTAGATTTTGGCCTCTAGCTCAGCCGGCATCTAGGGAAACCTACCAAACCTGTGCCTTTTTGAAAACTAGAGACCTAGGGGAATCCAAGATGGGGTGGCTTGTGAACCTCTGACCAGGTTCAGTTACCCAGAATCCTTTGCAAACCTCAGAATTTGTCTAAAAAAACACATTTTCCTCACATTTCGGTGACAGAAAGTTTTGGAATCTGAGAGGAGCCACAAATTTCCTTCCACTCAGCGTTCCCCCAAGTGTCCCGATAAAAATGATACCTCACTTGTGTGGGTAGGCCTAGCGCCCGCGACAGGAAATGCCCCAAAACACAACATGGACACATCCCATTTTTTGACAGAAAACAGAGGTGTTTTTTGCAAAGTGCCTACCTGTAGATTTTCGCCTCTTGCTCAGCCGGCACCTAGGGAAATCTACCAAACCTGTGCATTTTTTAAAACTAGAGACCTAGGGGAAACCAAGATGGGGTGACATGTGGGGCTCTGACCAGGTTCTGTTATCCAGAATCCTTTGCAAACCTCAAAATTTGGCTAAAAAAACACATTTTCCTCCCATTTTGGTGACAGAAAGTTCTGGAATCTGAGAGGAGCCACACATTTCCTTCCACCCAGCGTTCCCCCAATTTTCCCAATGAAAATGATACCTAACTTGTGTGGGTAGGCCTAGCGCCCGCGACAGGAAATGCCCCAAAACACAACGTGGACACATCCCATTTTTTGACAGAAAACAGAGGTGTTTTTTGCAAAGTGCCTACCTGTAGATTTTGGCCCCTAGCTCAGCCGGCACCTAGGGAAACCTACCAAACCAGTGCTTTTTTTTAAACTAGAGACCTAGGGGAATCCAAGATGGGGTGACATGTGGGGCTCTCACCAGGTTCTGTTACCCAGAATCCTTTGCAAACCTCGAAATTTGGCTAAAAAAACACATTTTCCTCACATTTCGGTGACAGAAAGTTCTGGAATCTGAGAAGAGCCACACATTTCCTTCCACCCAGCGTTCCCCCAATTTTCCCAATGAAAATGATAACTAACTTGTGTGGGTAGGCCTAGCGCCTGCAACAGGAAATGCCCCAAAACACAACGTGGACACATCCCATTTTTTGACAGAAAACAGAGGAGTTTTTTGCAAAGTGCCTACCTGTAGATTTTGGCCTCTAGCTCAGCCGGCACCTAGGGAAACCTACCAAACCAGTGCATGTTTTAAAACTAGAGACCTAGGGGAATCCAAGATGGGGTGACTTGTGGGGCTCTGACCAGGTTCTGTTACCCAGAATCCTTTGCAAACCTCAAAATTTGGCTAAAAAAACACATTTTCCTCACATTTCGGTGACAGAAAGTTCTGGAATCTGAGAGGAGCCACACATTTCCTCCCACCCAGCGTTCCCCCAATTTTCCCAATGAAAATGATACCTAACTTGTGTGGGTAGGCCTAGCGCCTGCAACAGGAAATGCCCCAAAACACAACGTGGACACATCCCATTTTTTGACAGAAAACAGAGGAGTTTTTTGCAAAGTGCCTACCTGTAGATTTTGGCCTCTAGCTCAGCCGGCACCTAGGGAAACCTACCAAACCAGTGCATGTTTTAAAACTAGAGACCTAGGGGAATCCAAGATGGGGTGACTTGTGGGGCTCTGACCAGGTTCTGTTACCCAGAATCCTTTGCAAACCTCAAAATGTGGCTAAAAAAACACATTTTCCTCACATTTCGGTGACAGAAAGTTCTGGAATCTGAGAGGAGCTACAAATTTCCTTCCACCCAGCGTTCCCCCAAGTCTCCCGATATAAATGATACCTAACTTGTGTGAGTAGGCCGAGCGCCCGCGACAGGAAATGCCCCAAAACACAACGTGGACACATCCCATTTTTTGACAGAAAACAGAGGTGTTTTTTGCAAAGTGCCTACCTGTAGATTTTGGCCTCTAGCTCAGCCGGCATCTAGGGAAACCTACCAAACCTGTGCCTTTTTGAAAACTAGAGACCTAGGGGAATCCAAGATGGGGTGGCTTGTGAACCTCTGACCAGGTTCTGTTACACAGAATCCTTTGCAAACCTCAGAATTTGTCTAAAAAAACACATTTTCCTCACATTTCCGTGACAGAAAGTTTTGGAATCTGAGAGGAGCCACAAATTTCCTTCCACCCAGCGTTCCCCCAAGTGTCCCGATAAAAATGATACCTCACTTGTGTGGGTAGGCCTAGCGCCCGCGACAGGAAATGCCCCAAAACACAACATGGACACATCCCATTTTTTGACAGAAAACAGAGGTGTTTTTTGCAAAGTGCCTACCTGTAGATTTTGGCCTCTTGCTCAGCCGGCACCTAGGGAAATCTACCAAACCTGTGCATTTTTTAAAACTAGAGACCTAGGGGAAACCAAGATGGGGTGACATGTGGGGCTCTGACCAGGTTCTGTTATCCAGAATCCTTTGCAAACCTCAAAATGTGGCTAAAAAAACACATTTTCCTCACATTTTGGTGACAGAAAGTTCTGGAATCTGAGAGGAGCCATACATTTCCTTCCACCCAGCGTTTCCCCAATTTTCCCAATGAAAATGATACCTAACTTGTGTGGGTAGGCCTAGCGCCCGCGACAGGAAATGCCCCAAAACTTAACGTGGACACATCCCATTTTTTGACAGAAAACAGAGGTGTTTTTTGCAAAGTGCCTACCTGTAGATTTTGGCCCCTAGCTCAGCCGGCACCTAGGGAAACCTACCAAACCAGTGCATTTTTTAAAACTAGAGACCTAGGGGAATCCAAGATGGGGTGACTTGTGGGGCTCTGACCAGGTTCTGTTACCCAGAATCCTTTGCAAACCTCAAAATTTGGCTAAAAAAACACATTTTCCTCACATTTCGGTGACAGAAAGTTCTAGAATCTGAGAGGAGCCACAAATTTCCTTCCACCCAGCGTTCCCCCAAGTCTCCCAATAAAAATTATACCTAACTTGTGTATGTAGGCCTAGCGCCCGCGACAGGAAATGCCCCAAAACACAACGTGGACACATCCCATTTTTTGACAGAAAACAGAGGTGTTTTTTGCAAAGTGCCTACTTGTAGATTTTGACCTCTAGCTCAGCCGGCACCTAGGGAAACCTACCAAACCTGTGCCTTTTTGAAAACTAGAGACCTAGGGGAATCCAAGATGGGGTGACTTGTGACCTCTGACCAGGTTCTGTTACCCAGAATCCTTTGCAAACCTCAGAATTTGTCTAAAAAAACACATTTTCCTCACATTTCGGTGACAGAAAGTTCTGGAATCTGAGAGGAGCCACACATTTCCTTCCACCCAGCGTTCCCCCAATTTTCCCAATGAAAATGATACCTAACTTGTGTGGGTAGGCCTAGCGCCTGCAACAGGAAATGCCCCAAAACACAACATGGACACATCCCATTTTTTGACAGAAAACAGAGGTGTTTTTTGCAAAGTGCCTACCTATAGATTTTGGCCTCTAGCTCAGCCGGCACCTAGGGAAACCTAACAAACCTGTGCCTTTTTGAAAACTAGAGACCTAGGGGAATCCAAGATGGGGTGACTTGTGAACCTCTGACCAGGTTCTGCTACCCAGAATCCTTTGCAAACCTCAAAATTTAGCTAAAAAAACACATTTTCCTCACATTTCGGTGACAGAAAGTTCTGGAATCTGGGAGGAGCCACAAATTTCCTTCCACCCAGCGTTCCCCCAAGTCTCCCGATAAAAATTATACCTAACTTGTGTGGGTAGGCCTAGCGCCCGCGACAGGAAATGCCTCAAAACACAACGTGGACACATCCCATTTTTTGACAGAAAACAGAGGTGTTTTTTGCAAAGTGCCTACCTGTAGATTTTGGCCCCTAGCTCAGCCGGCACCTAGGGAAACCTACCAAACCAGTGCATTTTTGAAAACTAGAGACCTAGGGGAATCCAAGATGGGGTGACTTGTGGGGCTCTGACCAGGTTCTGTTACCCAGAATCCTTTGCAAACCTCAAAATTTGGCTAAAAAAACACATTTTCCTCATATTTCGGTGACAGAAAGTTCTAGAATCTGAGAGGAGCCACAAATTTCCTTCCACCCAGCGTTCCCCCAAGTCTCCCGATAAAAATTATACCTAACTTGTGTGGGTAGGCCTAGCGCCCGCGACAGGAAATGCCCCAAAACACAACGTGGACACATCCCATTTTTTGACAGAAAACAGAGGTGTTTTTTGCAAAGTGCCTACCTGTAGATTTTGGCCTCTAGCTCAGCCGGCACCTAGGGAAACCTACCAAACCAGTGCATTTTTGAAAACTAGAGACCTAGGGGAATCCAAGATGGGGTGACATGTGGGGCTCTGACCAGGTTCTGTTATCCAGAATCCTTTGCAAACCTCAAAATGTGGCTAAAAAAACACATTTCCCTCACATTTTGGTGACAGAAAGTTCTGGAATCTGAGAGGAGCCATACATTTCCTTCCGCCCAGCGTTCCCCCAATTTTCCCAATGAAAATGATACCTAACTTGTGTGGGTAGACCTAGAGCCCGCGACAGGAAATGCCCCAAAACTTAACGTGGACACATCCCATTTTTTTACTGAAAACAGAGGTGTTTTTTGCAAAGTGCCTACCTGTAGATTTTGGCCCCTAGCTCAGCCGGCACCTAGGGAAACCTACCAAACCAGTGCATTTTTTAAAAATAGAGACCTAGGGGAATCCATGATGGGGTGACTTGTGGGGCTCTGACCAGGTTCTGTTACCCAGAATCCTTTGCAAACCTCAAAATTTGGCTAAAAAAACACATTTTCCTCACATTTCGGTGACAGAAAGTTCTAGAATCTGAGAGGAGCCACAAATTTCCTTCCACCCAGCGTTCCCCCAAGTCTCCCGATAAAAATTATACCTAACTTGTGTATGTAGGCCTAGCGCCCGCGACAGGAAATGCCCCAAAACACAACGTGGACACATCCCATTTTTTGACAGAAAACAGAGGTGTTTTTTGCAAAGTGCCTACCTGTAGATTTTGACCTCTAGCTCAGCCGGCACCTAGGGAAACCTACCAAACCTGTGCCTTTTTGAAAACTAGAGACCTAGGGGAATCCAAGATGGGGTGACTTGTGAACCTCTGACCAGGTTCTGTTACCCAGAATCCTTTGCAAACCTCAGAATTTGGCTAAAAAAACACATTTTCCTCACATTTCGGTGACAGAAAGTTCTGGAATCTGAGAGGAGCCACACATTTCCTTCCACCCAGCGTTCCCCCAATTTTCCCAATGAAAATGATACCTAACTTGTGTGGGTAGGCCTAGCGCCTGCAACAGGAAATGCCCCAAAACACAACATGGACACATCCCATTTTTTGACAGAAAACAGAGGTGTTTTTTGCAAAGTGCCTACCTATAGATTTTGGCCTCTAGCTCAGCCGGCACCTAGGGAAACCTAACAAACCTGTGCCTTTTTGAAAACTAGAGACCTAGGGAAATCGAAGATGGGGTGACTTGTGAACCTCTGACCAGGTTCTGCTACCCAGAATCCTTTGCAAACCTCAAAATTTAGCTAAAAAAACACATTTTCCTCACATTTCGGTGACAGAAAGTTCTAGAATCTGGGAGGAGCCACAAATCTCCTTCCACCCAGCGTTCCCCCAAGTCTCCCGATAAAAATTATACCTAACTTGTGTGGGTAGGCCTAGCGCCCGCGACAGGAAATGCCTCAAAACACAACGTGGACACATCCCATTTTTTGACAGAAAACAGAGGTGTTTTTTGCAAAGTGCCTACCTGTAGATTTTGGCCTCTAGCTCAGTCGGCACCTAGGGAAACCTACCAAACCTGTGCCTTTTTTAAAACTAGAGACCTAGGGGAATCCAAGATGGGGTGACTTGTGGGGCTCTGGCCAGGTTCTGTTACCCAGAATCCATTGCAAACCTCAAAATTTGGCTAAAAAACTAATTTTCCTCACATTTCGGTGACAGAAAGTTCTGGAATCTGAGAGGAGCCACAAATTTCCTTCCACCCAGCGTTCCCCCAAGTCTCCCGATAAAAATTACACCTAACTTGTGTGGGTAGGCCTAGCGCCCGCGACAGGAGATGCCCCAAAACACAACGTGGACACATCCCATTTTTTGACAGAAAACAGAGGTGTTTTTTGCAAAGTGCCTACCTGTAGATTTTGGCCGCTAGCTCAGCCGGCACCTAGGGAAACCTACCAAACCTGTGCCTTTTTTAAAACTAGAGACCTAGGGGAATCCAAGATGGGGTGACTTGTGGGGCTCTGGCCAGGTTCTGTTACCCAGAATCCTTTGCAAACCTCAAAATTTGGCTAAAAAAACCATTTTCCTCACATTTCGGTGACAGAAAGTTCTGGAATCTGAGAGGAGCCACAAATTTCCTTCCACCCAGCGTTCCCCCAAGTGTCCCGATGAAAATGATACCTCACTTGTGTGGTTAGGCCTAGCGCCCGCGACAGGAAATGCCCCAAAACACAACGTGGACACATCCCATTTTTTGACAGAAAACAGAGGTGTTTTTTGCAAAGTGCCTACCTGTAGATTTTGGCCCCTAGCTCAGCCGGCACCTAGGGAAACCTACCAAACCAGTGCATTTTTGAAAACTAGAGACCTAGGGGAATCCAAGATGGGGTGACTTGTGGGGCTCTGACCAGGTTCTGTTACCCAGAATCCTTTGCAAACCTCAAAATTTGGCTAAAAAAACACATTTTCCTCATATTTCGGTGACAGAAAGTTCTAGAATCTGAGAGGAGCCACAAATTTCTTCCACCCAGCGTTCCCCCAAGTCTCCCGATAAAAATTATACCTAACTTGTGTGGGTAGGCCTAGCGCCCGCGACAGGAAATGCCCCAAAACACAACGTGGACACATCCCATTTTTTGACAGAAAACAGAGGTGTTTTTTGCAAAGTGCCTACCTGTAGATTTTGGCCTCTAGCTCAGCCGGCACCTAGGGAAACCTACCAAACCTGTGCCTTTTTGAAAACTAGAGACCTAGGGGAATCGAAGATGGGTTGACTTGTGGGGCTCTGGCCAGGTTCTGTTACCCAGAATCCTTTGTAAACCTCAAAATTTGGATAAAAAACACATTTTCCTCACATTTCGGTGACAGAAAGTTCTGGAATCTGAGAGGAGCCACAAATTTCCTTCCACCCAGCGTTCCCCCAAGTGTCCCGATGAAAATGATACCTCACTTGTGTGGGTAGGCCTAGCGCCCGCGACAGGAAATGCCCCAAAACACAACGTGGACACATCCCATTTTTTGACAGAAAACAGAGGTGTTTTTTGCAAAGTGCCTACCTGTAGATTTTGGCCTCTAGCTCAGCCGGCACCTAGGGAAACCTACCAAACCAGTGCATTTTTTAAAACTAGAGACCTAGGGGAATCCAAGATGGGGTGACTTGTGGGGCTCTGACCAGGTTCTGTTACCCAGAATCCTTTGCAAACCTCGAAATGTGGCTAAAAAAACACATTTTCCTCACATTTCGGTGACAGAAAGTTCTGGAATCTGAGAGGAGCCACAAATTTCCTTCCACCCAGCGTTCCCCGAAGTGTCCCGATACAAAATGATACCTAACTTGTGTGGGTAGGCCTAGCGCCCGCAACAGGAAATGCCCCAAAACACAACGTGGACACATCCCATTTTTTGACAGAAAACAGAGGTGTTTTTTGCAAAGTGCCTACCTGTAGATTTTGGCCCCTAGCTCAGCCGGCACCTAGGGAAACCTACCAAACCAGTGCATTTTTTAAAACTAGAGACCTAGGGGAATCCAAGATGGGGTGACTTGTGGGGCTCTGACCAGGTTCTGTTACCTAGAATCCTTTGCAAACCTCAAAATTTGGCTAAAAAAACACATTTTCCTCACATTTCGGTGACAGAAAGTTCTGGAATCTGAGAGGAGCCACAAATTTCCTTCCACCCAGCGTTCCCCGAAGTGTCCCGATAAAAATGATACCTAACTTGTGTGGGTAGGCCTAGCGCCCGCGACAGGGAATGCCCCAAAACACAACATGGACACATCCCATTTTTTGACAGAAAACAGAGGAGTTTTTTGCAAAGTGCCTACCTGTAGATTTTGGCCTCTAGCTCAGCCGGCACCTAGGGAAACCTACCAAACCTGTGCCTTTTTGAAAACTAGAGGCCTAGGGGAATCGAAGATGGGGTGACTTGTGGGGCTCTGGCCAGGTTCTGTTACCCAGAATCCTTTGCAAACCTCAAAATTTGGCTAAAAAACAAATTTTCCTCACATTTCGGTGACAGAAAGTTCTGGAATCTGAGAGGAGCCACAAATTTCCTTCCACCCAGCTTTCCCCCAAGTGTCCCGATGAAAATGATACCTCACTTGTGTGGGTAGGCCTAGCGCCCGCGACAGGAAATGCCCCAAAACACAACGTGGACACATCCCATTTTTTGACAGAAAACGGAGGTGTTTTTTGCAAAGTGCCTACCTGTAGATTTTGGCCTCTAGCTCAGCCGGCACCTAGGGAAACCTACCAAACCAGTGCATTTTTTAAAACTAGAGACCTAGTGGAATCCAAGATGGGGTGACTTGTGGGGCTCTGACCAGGTTCTGTTACCCAGAATCCTTTGCAAACCTCAAAATGTGGCTAAAAAAACACTTTTTCCTCACATTTCGGTGACAGAAAGTTCTGGAATCTGTGAGGAGCCACAAATTTCCTTCCACCCAGCGTTCCCCGAAGTGTCCAGATAAAAATGATACCTAACTTGTGTGGGTAGGCCTAGAGCCCGCAACAGGAAATGCCCCAAAACACAACGTGGACACATCCCATTTTTTGACAGAAAACAGAGGTGTTTTTTGCAAAGTGCCTACCTGTAGATTTTGGCCCCTAGCTCAGCCGGCACCTAGGGAAACATACCAAACCAGTGCATTTTTTAAAACTAGAGACCTAGGGGAATCCAAGATGGGGTGACTTGTGGGGCTCTGACCAGGTTCTGTTACCCAAAATCCTTTGCAAACCTCAAAATTTGGCTAAAAAAACCACATTTTCCTCACATTTCGGTGACAGAAAGTTCTGGAATCTGAGAAGAGCCACACATTTCCTCCCACCCAGAGTTCCCACAATTTTCCCAATGAAAATGATACCTAACTTGTGTGGGTAGGCCTAGCGCCTGCAACAGGAAATGCCCCAAAACACAACGTGGACACATCCCATTTTTTGACAGAAAACAGAGGAGTTTTTTGCAAAGTGCCTACCTGTAGATTTTGGCCTCTACCTCAGCCGGCACCTAGGGAAACCTACCAAACCAGTGCATTTTTTAAAACTAGAGACCTAGGGGAATCCAAGATGGGGTGACTTGTGGGGCTCTGACCAGGTTCTGTTACCCAGAATCCTTTGCAAACCTCAAAATTTGGCTAAAAAAACACATTTTCCTCACATTTCGGTGACAGAAAGTTCTGGAATCTGAGAGGAGCCACAAATTTACTTCCACCCAGCGTTCCCCGAAGTGTCCCAATAAAAATGATACCTAACTTGTGTGGGTAGGCCTAGCGCCCACGACAGGAAATGCCCCAAAACATAACTTGGACACATCCCATTTTTTGACAGAAAACAGAGGTGTTTTTTGCAAAGTGCCTACCTGTAGATTTTGGCCTCTAGCTCAGCCGGCATCTAGGGACACCTACCAAACCTGTGCCTTTTTGAAAACTAGAGACCTAGGGGAATCCAAGATGGGGTGGCTTGTGAACCTCTGACCAGGTTCTGTTACCCAGAATCCTTTGCAAACCTCAGAATTTGTCTAAAAAAACACATTTTCCTCACATTTCGGTGACAGAAAGTTTTGGAATCTGAGAGGAGCCACAAATTTCCTTCCACCCAGCGTTCCCCCAAGTGTCCCGATAAAAATGATACCTCACTTGTGTGGGTAGGCCTAGCGCCCGCGACAGGAAATGCCCCAAAACACAACATGGACACATCCCATTTTTTGACAGAAAACAGAGGTGTTTTTTGCAAAGTGCCTACCTGTAGATTTTGGCCTCTTGCTCAGCCGGCACCTAGGGAAATCTACCAAACCTGTGCATTTTTTAAAACTAGAGACCTAGGGGAAACCAAGATGGGGTGACATGTGGGGCTCTGACCAGGTTCTGTTATCCAGAATCCTTTGCAAACCTCAAAATGTGGCTAAAAAAACACATTTTCCTCACATTTTGGTGACAGAAAGTTCTGGAATCTGAGAGGAGCCATACATTTCCTTCCACCCAGCGTTTCCCCAATTTTCCCAATGAAAATGATACCTAACTTGTGTGGGTAGGCCTAGCGCCCGCGACAGGAAATGCCCCAAAACTTAACGTGGACACATCCCATTTTTTGACAGAAAACTGAGGTGTTTTTTGCAAAGTGCCTACCTGTAGATTTTGGCCCCTAGCTCAGCCGGCACCTAGGGAAACCTACCAAACCAGTGCATTTTTTAAAACTAGAGACCTAGGGGAATCCAAGATGGGGTGACTTGTGGGGCTCTGACCAGGTTCTGTTACCCAGAATCCTTTGCAAACCTCAAAATTTGGCTAAAAAAACACATTTTCCTCACATTTCGGTGACAGAAAGTTCTAGAATCTGAGAGGAGCCACAAATTTCCTTCCACCCAGCGTTCCCCCAAGTCTCCCGATAAAAATTATACCTAACTTGTGTATGTAGGCCTAGCTCCCGGGACAGGAAATGCCCCAAAACACAACGTGGACACATCCCATTTTTTGACAGAAAACAGAGGTGTTTTTTGCAAAGTGCCTACCTGTAGATTTTGACCTCTAGCTCAGCCGGCACCTAGGGAAACCTACCAAACCTGTGCCTTTTTGAAAACTAGAGACCTAGGGGAATCCAAGATGGGGTAACTTGTGGGGCTCTGACCAGGTTCTGTTACCCAGAATCCTTTGCAAACCTCAAGGTTTGGCTAAAAAACACATTTTCCTCACATTTCGGTGACAGAAAGTTCTAGAATCTGAGAGGAGCCACACATTTCCTTCCACCCAGCGTTCCCCCAATTTTCCCAATGAAAATGATACCTAACTTGTGTGGGTAGGCCTAGCGCCTGCAACAGGAAATGCCCCAAAACACAACATGGACACATCCCATTTTTTGACAGAAAACAGAGGTGTTTTTTGCAAAGTGCCTACCTATAGATTTTGGCCTCTAGCTCAGCCGGCACCTAGGAAAACCTAACAAACCTGTGCCTTTTTGAAAACTAGAGACCTTGGGGAATCCAAGATGGGGTGACTTGTGAACCTCTGACCAGGTTCTGCTACCCAGAATCCTTTGCAAACCTCAAAATTTTGCTAAAAAAACACATTTTCCTCACATTTCGGTGACAGAAAGTTCTAGAATCTGGGAGGAGCCACAAATTTCCTTCCACCCAGCGTTCCCCCAAGTCTCCCGATAAAAATTATACCTAACTTGTGTGGGTAGGCCTAGCGCCCGCGACAGGAAATGCCTCAAAACACAACGTGGACACATCCCATTTTTTGACAGAAAACAGAGGTGTTTTTTGCAAAGTGCCTACCTGTAGATTTTGGCCTCTAGCTCAGCCGGCACCTAGGGAAACCTACCAAACCTGTGCCTTTTTTAAAACTAGAGACCTAGGGGAATCCAAGATGGGGTGACTTGTGGGGCTCTGGCCAGGTTCTGTTACCCAGAATCCATTGCAAACCTCAAAATTTGGCTAAAAAACAAATTTTCCTCACATTTCGGTGACAGAAAGTTCTGGAATCTGAGAGGAGACACAAATTTCCTTCCACCCAGCGTTCCCCCAAGTCTCCCGATAAAAATTATACCTAACTTGTGTGGGTAGGCCTAGCGCCCGCGACAGGAAATGCCCCAAAACACAACGTGGTCACATCCCATTTTTTGACAGAAAACAGAGGTGTTTTTTGCAAAGTGCCTACCTGTAGATTTTGGCCCCTAGCTCAGCCGGCACCTAGGGAAACCTACCAAACCAGTGCATTTTTTAAAACTAGAGACCTAGGGGAATCCAAGATGGGGTGACTTGTGGGGCTCTGACCAGGTTCTGTTACCCAGAATCCTTTGCAAACCTCAAAATTTGGCTAAAAAAACAAATTTTCCTCACATTTCGGTGACAGAAAGTTCTAGAATCTGAGAGGAGCCACAAATTTCCTTCCACCCAGCGTTCCCCCAAGTCTCCCGATAAAAATTATACCTAACTTGTGTATGTAGGCCTAGCGCCCGCGACAGGAAATGCCCCAAAACACAACGTGGACACATCCCATTTTTTGACAGAAAACAGAGGTGTTTTTTGCAAAGTGCCTACCTGTAGATTTTGACCTCTAGCTCAGCCGGCACCTAGGGAAACCTACCAAACCTGTGCCTTTTTGAAAACTAGAGACCTAGGGGAATCCAAGATGGGGTGACTTGTGACCTCTGACCAGGTTCTGTTACCCAGAATCCTTTGCAAACCTCAGAATTTGTCTAAAAAAACACATTTTCCTCACATTTCGGTGACAGAAAGTTCTGGAATCTGAGAGGAGCCACACATTTCCTTCCACCCAGCGTTCCCCCAATTTTCCCAATGAAAATGATACCTAACTTGTGTGGGTAGGCCTAGCGCCTGCAACAGGAAATGCCCCAAAACACAACATGGACACATCCCATTTTTTGACAGAAAACAGAGGTGTTTTTTGCAAAGTGCCTACCTATAGATTTTGGCCTCTAGCTCAGCCGGCACCTAGGGAAACCTAACAAACCTGTGCCTTTTTGAAAACTAGAGACCTAGGGGAATCCAAGATGGGGTGACTTGTGAACCTCTGACCAGGTTCTGCTACCCAGAATCCTTTGCAAACCTCAAAATTTAGCTAAAAAAACACATTTTCCTCACATTTCGGTGACAGAAAGTTCTAGAATCTGGGAGGAGCCACAAATTTCCTTCCACCCAGCGTTCCCCCAAGTCTCCCGATAAAAATTATACCTAACTTGTGTGGGTAGGCCTAGCGCCCGCGACAGGAAATGCCTCAAAACACAACGTGGACACATCCCATTTTTTGACAGAAAACAGAGGTGTTTTTTGCAAAGTGCCTACCTGTAGATTTTGGCCTCTAGCTCAGCCGGCACCTAGGGAAACCTACCAAACCTGTGCCTTTTTTAAAACTAGAGACCTAGGGGAATCCAAGATGGGGTGACTTGTGGGGCTCTGGCCAGGTTCTGTTACCCAGAATCCATTGCAAACCTCAAAATTTGGCTAAAAAACAAATTTTCCTCACATTTCGGTGACAGAAAGTTCTGGAATCTGAGAGGAGACACAAATTTCCTTCCACCCAGCGTTCCCCCAAGTCTCCCAATAAAAATTATACCTAACTTGAGTGGGTAGGCCTAGCGCCCGCGACAGGAAATGCCCCAAAACACAACGTGGTCACATCCCATTTTTTGACAGAAAACAGAGGTGTTTTTTGCAAAGTGCCTACCTGTAGATTTTGGCCTCTAGCTCAGCCGGCACCTAGGGAAACCTACCAAACCTGTGCCTTTTTTAAAACTAGAGACCTAGGGGAATCCAAGATGGGGTGACTTGTGGGGCTCTGGCCAGGTTCTGTTACCCAGAATCCTTTGCAAACCTCAAAATTTGGCTAAAAAAAACACATTTTCCTCACATTTCGGTGACAGAAAGTTCTGGAATCTGAGAAGAGCCACACATTTCCTCCCACCCAGCGTTCCCCCAATTTTCCCAATGAAAATGATACCTAACTTGTGTGGGTAGGCCTAGCGCCTGCAACAGGAAATGCCCCAAAACACAACGTGGACACATCCCATTTTTTGACAGAAAACAGAGGAGTTTTTTGCAAAGTGCCTACCTGTAGATTTTGGCCTCTAGCTCAGCCAGCAACTAGGGAAACCTACCAAACCAGTGCATTTTTTTAAACTAGAGACCTAGGGGAATCCAAGATGGGGTGACTTGTGGGGCTCTGACCAGGTTCTGTTACCCAGAATCCTTTGCAAACCTCAAAATGTGGCTAAAAAAACACATTTTCCTCACATTTCGGTGAGAGAAAGTTCTGGATTCTGAGATGAGCCACAAATTTCCTTTCACCCAGCGTTCCCCGAAGTGTCCCGATAAAAATGATACCTCATTTGTTTGGGTAGGCCTAACGCCCACGACAGGAAATGCCCCAAAACACAACATGGACACATCCCATTTTTTGACTGGAAACAGAGGTGTTTTTTGCAAAGTGCCTACCTGTAGATTTTGGCCCCTAGCTCAGCCGGCACCTAGGGAAACCTAGCAAACCAGTGCATTTTTTAAAACTAGAGACCTAGGGGAATCCAAGATGGGGTGAGTTGTGGGGCTCTGACCAGGTTCTGTTACCCAGAATCCTTTGCAAACCTCAAAATTTGGCTAAAAAAACACATTTTCCTCACATTTCGGTGACAGAAAGTTCTGGAATCTGAGAGGAGCCACAAATTTCCTTCCACCCAGCGTTCCCCGAAGTGTCCCGATAAAAATGATACCTAACTTGTGTGGGTAGGCCTAGCGCCCGCGACAGGGAATGCCCCAAAACACAACGTGGACACATCCCATTTTTTGACAGAAAACAGAGGTGTTTTTTGCAAAGTGCCTACCTGTAGATTTTGGCCTCTAGATCAGCCGGCATCTAGGGAAACCTACCAAACCTGTGCCTTTTTGAAAACTAGAGACCTAGGGGAATCCAAGATGGGGTGGCTTGTGAACCTCTGACCAGGTTCTGTTACCCAGAATCCTTTGCAAACCTCAGAATTTGTCTAAAAAAACACATTTTCCTCACATTTCGGTGACAGAAAGTTCTGGAATCTGAGAAGAGCCACACATTTCCTTCCACCCAGCGTTCCCCCAATTTTCCCAATGAAAATGATAACTAACTTGTGTGGGTAGGCCTAGCGCATGCAACAGGAAATGCCCCAAAACACAACGTGGACACATCCCATTTTTTGACAGAAAACAGAGGTGTTTTTTGCAAAGTGCCTACCTGTAGATTTTGGCCTCTAGCTCAGCCGGCACCTAGGGAAACCTACCAAACCTGTGCCTTTTTTAAGACTAGAGACCTAGGGGAATCCAAGATGGGGTGACTTGTGGGGCTCTGGCCAGGTTCTGTTACCCAGAATCCATTGCAAACCTCAAAATTTGGCTAAAAAACAAATTTTCCTCACATTTCGGTGACAGAAAGTTCTGGAATCTGAGAGGAGACACAAATTTCCTTCCACCCAGCGTTCCCCCAAGTCTCCCGATAAAAATTATACCTAACTTGTGTGGGTAGGCCTAGCGCCCGCAACAGGAAATGCCCCAAAACACAACGTGGTCACATCCCATTTTTTGACAGAAAACAGAGGTGTTTTTTGCAAAGTGCCTACCTGTAGATTTTGGCCTCTAGCTCAGCCGGCACCTAGGGAAACCTACCAAACCTGTGCCTTTTTTAAAACTAGAGACCTAGGGGAATCCAAGATGGGGTGACTTGTGGGGCTCTGGCCAGGTTCTGTTACCCAGAATCCTTTGCAAACCTCAAAATTTGGCTAAAAAAAACACATTTTCCTCACATTTCGGTGACAGAAAGTTCTGGAATCTGAGAAGAGCCACACATTTCCTCCCACCCAGCGTTCCCCCAATTTTCCCAATGAAAATGATACCTAACTTGTGTGGGTAGGCCTAGCGCCTGCAACAGGAAATGCGCCAAAACACAACTTGGACACATCCCATTTTTTGACAGAAAACAGAGGAGTTTTTTGCAAAGTGCCTACCTGTAGATTTTGGCCTCTAGCTCAGCCGGCACCTAGGGAAACCTACCAAACCAGTGCATTTTTTTAAACTAGAGACCTAGGGGAATCCAAGATGGGGTGACTTGTGGGGCTCTGACCAGGTTCTGTTACCCAGAATCCTTTGCAAACCTCAAAATGTGGCTAAAAAAACACATTTTCCTCACATTTCGGTGACAGAAAGTTCTGGATTCTGAGATGAGCCACAAATTTCCTTTCACCCAGCGTTCCCCGAAGTGTCCCGATAAAAATGATACCTCATTTGTTTGGGTAGGCCTAACGCCCGCGACAGGAAATGCCCCAAAACACAACATGGACACATCCCATTTTTTGACTGGAAACAGAGGTGTTTTTTGCAAAGTGCCTACCTGTAGATTTTGGCCCCTAGCTCAGCCGGCACCTAGGGAAACCTAGCAAACCAGTGCATTTTTTAAAACTAGAGACCTAGGGGAATCCAAGATGGGGTGAGTTGTGGGGCTCTGACCAGGTTCTGTTACCCAGAATCCTTTGCAAACCTCAAAATTTGGCTAAAAAAACACATTTTCCTCACATTTCGGTGACAGAAAGTTCTGGAATCTGAGAGGAGCCATAAATTTCCTTCCACCCAGCGTTCCCCGAAGTGTCCCGATAAAAATGATACCTAACTTGTGTGGGTAGGCCTAGCGCCCGCGACAGGGAATGCCCCAAAACACAACGTGGACACATCCCATTTTTTGACAGAAAACAGAGGTGTTTTTTGCAAAGTGCCTACCTGTAGATTTTGACCTCTAGCTCAGCCGGCACCTAGGGAAACCTACCAAACCTGTGCCTTTTTGAAAACTAGAGACCTAGGGGAATCCAAGATGGGGTGACTTGTGAACCTCTGACCAGGTTCTGTTACACAGAATCCTTTGCAAACCTCAGAAGTTGGCTAAAAAAACACATTTTCCTCACATTTCGGTGACAGAAAGTTCTGGAATCTGAGAGGAGCCACACATTTCCTTCCACCCAGCGTTCCCCCAATTTTCCCAATGAAAATGATACCTAACTTGTGTGGGTAGGCCTAGCGCCTGCAACAGGAAATGCCCCAAAACACAACATGGACACATCCCATTTTTTGACAGAAAACAGAGGTGTTTTTTGCAAAGTGCCTACCTATAGATTTTGGCCTCTAGGTCAGCCGGCACCTAGGGAAACCTAACAAACCTGTGCCTTTTTGAAAATTAGAGACCTAGGGGAATCCAAGATGGGGTGACTTGTGAACCTCTGACCAGGTTCTGCTACCCAGAATCCTTTGCAAACCTCAAAATTTAGCTAAAAAAACACATTTTCCTCACATTTCGGTGACAGAAAGTTCTAGAATCTGGGAGGAGCCACAAATTTCCTTCCACCCAGCGTTCCCCTAAGTCTCCCGATAAAAATTATACCTAACTTGTGTGGGTAGGCCTAGCGCCCGCGACAGGAAATGCCTCAAAACACAACGTGGACACATCCCATTTTTTGACAGAAAACAGAGGTGTTTTTTGCAAAGTGCCTACCTGTAGATTTTGGCCTCTAGCTCAGCCGGCACCTAGGGAAACCTACCAAACCTGTGCCTTTTTTAAAACTAGAGACCTAGGGGAATCCAAGATGGGGTGACTTGTGGGGCTCTGGCCAGGTTCTGTTACCCAGAATCCATTGCAAACCTCAAAATTTGGCTAAAAAACAAATTTTCCTCACATTTCGGTGACAGAAAGTTCTGGAATCTGAGAGGAGCCACAAATTTCCTTCCACCCAGCGTTCCCCCAAGTCTCCCGATAAAAATTATACCTAACTTGTGTGGGTAGGCCTAGCGCCCGCGACAGGAGATGCCCCAAAACACAACGTGGACACATCCCATTTTTTGACAGAAAACAGAGGTGTTTTTTGCAAAGTGCCTACCTGTAGATTTTGGCCTCTAGCTCAGCCGGCACCTAGGGAAACCTACCAAACCTGTGCCTTTTTTAAAACTAGAGACCTAGGGGAATCCAAGATGGGGTGACTTGTGGGGCTCTGGCCAGGTTCTGTTACCCAGAATCCTTTGCAAACCTCAAAATTTGGCTAAAAAACCCATTTTCCTCACATTTCGGTGACAGAAAGTTCTGGAATCTGAGAGGAGCCACAAATTTCCTTTCACCCAGCGTTCCCCCAAGTGTCCCGATGAAAATGATACCTCACTTGTGTGGTTAGGCCTAGCGCCCGCGACAGGAAATGCCCCAAAACACAACGTGGACACATCCCATTTTTTGACAGAAAACAGAGGTGTTTTTTGCAAAGTGCCTACCTGTAGATTTTGCCCCCTAGCTCAGCCGGCACCTAGGGAAACCTACCAAACCAGTGCATTTTTGAAAACTAGAGACCTAGGGGAATCCAAGATGGGGTGACTTGTGGGGCTCTGACCAGGTTCTGTTACCCAGAATCCTTTGCAAACCTCAAAATTTGGCTAAAAAAACACATTTTCCTCATATTTCGGTGACAGAAAGTTCTAGAATCTGAGAGGAGCCACAAATTTCCTTCCACCCAGCGTTCCCCCAAGTCTCCCGATAAAAATTATACCTAACTTGTGTGGGTAGGCCTAGCGCCCGCGACAGGAAATGCCCCAAAACACAACGTGGACACATCCCATTTTTTGACAGAAAACAGAGGTGTTTTTTGCAAAGTGCCTACCTGTAGATTTTGGCCTCTAGCTCAGCCGGCACCTAGGGAAACCTACCAAACCTGTGCCTTTTTTAAAACTAGAGACCTAGGGGAAGCCAAGATGGGGTGACTTGTGGGGCTCAGGCAAGGTTCTGTTACCCAGAATCCTTTGCAAACCTCAAAATTTGGCTAAAAAACCCATTTTCCTCACATTTCGGTGACAGAAAGTTCTGGAATCTGAGAGGAGCCACAAATTTCCTTTCACCCAGCGTTCCCCCAAGTTTCCCGATGAAAATGATACCTCACTTGTGTGGTTAGGCCTAGCGCCCGCGACAGGAAATGCCCCAAAACACAACGTGGACACATCCCATTTTTTGACAGAAAACAGAGGTGTTTTTTGCAAAGTGCCTACCTGTAGATTTTGGCCCCTAGCTCAGCCGGCACCTAGGGAAACCTACCAAACCAGTGCATTTTTGAAAACTAGAGACCTAGGGGAATCCAAGATGGGGTGACTTGTGGGGCTCTGACCAGGTTCTGTTATCCAGAATCCTTTGCAAACCTCAAAATGTGGCTAAAAAAACACATTTCCCTCACATTTTGGTGACAGAAAGTTCTGGAATCTGAGAGGAGCCATACATTTCCTTCCACCCAGCGTTCCCCCAATTTTCCCAATGAAAATGATACCTAACTTGTGTGGGTAGACCTAGCGCCCGCGACAGGAAATGCCCCAAAACTTAACGTGGACACATCCCATTTTTTGACTGAAAACAGAGGTGTTTTTTGCAAAGTGCCTACCTGTAGATTTTGGCCCCTAGCTCAGCCGGCACCTAGGGAAACCTACCAAACCAGTGCATTTTTTAAAAATAGAGACCTAGGGGAATCCATGATGGGGTGACTTGTGGGGCTCTGACCAGGTTCTGTTACCCAGAATCCTTTGCAAACCTCAAAATTTGGCTAAAAAAACACATTTTCCTCACATTTCGGTGACAGAAAGTTCTAGAATCTGAGAGGAGCCACAAATTTCCTTCCACCCAGCGTTCCCCCAAGTCTCCCGATAAAAATTATACCTAACATGTGTATGTAGGCCTAGCGCCCGCGACAGGAAATGCCCCAAAACACAACGTGGACACATCCCATTTTTTGACAGAAAACAGAGGTGTTTTTTGCAAAGTGCCTACCTGTAGATTTTGACCTCTAGCTCAGCCGGCACCTAGGGAAACCTACCAAACCTGTGCCTTTTTGAAAACTAGAGACCTAGGGGAATCCAAGATGGGGTGACTTGTGAACCTCTGACCAGGTTCTGTTACCCAGAATCCTTTGCAAACCTCAGAATTTGGCTAAAAAAACACATTTTCCTCACATTTCGGTGACAGAAAGTTCTGGAATCTGAGAGGAGCCACACATTTCCTTCCACCCAGCGTTCCCCCAATTTTCCCAATGAAAATGATACCTAACTTGTGTGGGTAGGCATAGCGCCTGCAACAGGAAATGCCCCAAAACACAACATGGACACATCCCATTTTTTGACAGAAAACAGAGGTGTTTTTTGCAAAGTGCCTACCTATAGATTTTGGCCTCTAGCTCAGCCGGCACCTAGTGAAACCTAACAAACCTGTGCCTTTTTGAAAACTAGAGACCTAGGGAAATCGAAGATGGGGTGACTTGTGAACCTCTGACCAGGTTCTGCTACCCAGAATCCTTTGCAAACCTCAAAATTTAGCTAAAAAAACACATTTTCCTCACATTTCGGTGACAGAAAGTTCTAGAATCTGGGAGGAGCCACAAATTTCCTTCCACCCAGCGTTCCCCCAAGTCTCCCGATAAAAATTATACCTAACTTGTGTGGGTAGGCCTAGCGCCCGCGACAGGAAATGCCTCAAAACACAACGTGGACACATCCCATTTTTTGACAGAAAACAGAGGTGTTTTTTGCAAAGTGCCTACCTGTAGATTTTGGCCTCTAGCTCAGCCGGCACCTAGGGAAACCTACCAAACCTGTGCCTTTTTTAAAACTAGAGACCTAGGGGAATCCAAGATGGGGTGACTTGTGGGGCTCTGGCCAGGTTCTGTTACCCAGAATCCATTGCAAACCTCAAAATTTGGCTAAAAAACAAATTTTCCTCACATTTCGGTGACAGAAAGTTCTGGAATCTGAGAGGAGCCACAAATTTCCTTCCACCCAGCGTTCCCCCAAGTCTCCCGATAAAAATTATACCTAACTTGTGTGGGTAGGCCTAGCGCCCGCGACAGGAGATGCCCCAAAACACAACGTGGACACATCCCATTTTTTGACAGAAAACAGAGGTGTTTTTTGCAAAGTGCCTACCTGTAGATTTTGGCCGCTAGCTCAGCCGGCACCTAGGGAAACCTACCAAACCTGTGCCTTTTTTAAAACTAGAGACCTAGGGGAATCCAAGATGGGGTGACTTGTGGGGCTCTGGCCAGGTTCTGTTACCCAGAATCCTTTGCAAACCTCAAAATTTGGCTAAAAAAACCATTTTCCTCACATTTCGGTGACAGAAAGTTCTGGAATCTGAGAGGAGCCACAAATTTCCTTCCACCCAGCGTTCCCCCAAGTGTCCCGATGAAAATGATACCTCACTTGTGTGGTTAGGCCTAGCGCCCGCGACAGGAAATGCCCCAAAACACAACGTGGACACATCCCATTTTTTGACAGAAAACAGAGGTGTTTTTTGCAAAGTGCCTACCTGTAGATTTTGGCCCCTAGCTCAGCCGGCACCTAGGGAAACCTACCAAACCAGTGCATTTTTGAAAACTAGAGACCTAGGGGAATCCAAGATGGGGTGACTTGTGGGGCTCTGACCAGGTTCTGTTACCCAGAATCCTTTGCAAACCTCAAAATTTGGCTAAAAAAACACATTTTCCTCATATTTCGGTGACAGAAAGTTCTAGAATCTGAGAGGAGCCACAAATTTCTTCCACCCAGCGTTCCCCCAAGTCTCCCGATAAAAATTATACCTAACTTGTGTGGGTAGGCCTAGCGCCCGCGACAGGAAATGCCCCAAAACACAACGTGGACACATCCCATTTTTTGACAGAAAACAGAGGTGTTTTTTGCAAAGTGCCTACCTGTAGATTTTGGCCTCTAGCTCAGCCGGCACCTAGGGAAACCTACCAAACCTGTGCCTTTTTGAAAACTAGAGACCTAGGGGAATCGAAGATGGGGTGACTTGTGGGGCTCTGGCCAGGTTCTGTTATCCAGAATCCTTTGCAAACCTCAAAATTTGGCTAAAAAACACATTTTCCTCACATTTCGGTGACAGAAAGTTCTGGAATCTGAGAGGAGCCACAAATTTCCTTCCACCCAGCGTTCCCCCAAGTGTCCCGATGAAAATGATACCTCACTTGTGTGGGTAGGCCTAGCGCCCGCGACAGGAAATGCCCCAAAACACAACGTGGACACATCCCATTTTTTGACAGAAAACAGAGGTGTTTTTTGCAAAGTGCCTACCTGTAGATTTTGGCCTCTAGCTCAGCCGGCACCTAGGGAAACCTACCAAACCAGTGCATTTTTTAAAACTAGA
This sequence comes from Pleurodeles waltl, assembly GCF_031143425.1. Taxonomy (NCBI): domain Eukaryota; kingdom Metazoa; phylum Chordata; class Amphibia; order Caudata; family Salamandridae; genus Pleurodeles; species Pleurodeles waltl. The sequence continues at coordinate 1,130,043,019 of NC_090447.1, forward strand.
GACCTAGGGGAATCCAAGATGGGGTGACTTGTGGGGCTCTGACCAGGTTCTGTTACCCAGAATCCTTTGCAAACCTCGAAATGTGGCTAAAAAAACACATTTTCCTCACATTTCGGTGACAGAAAGTTCTGGAATCTGAGAGGAGCCACAAATTTCCTTCCACCCAGCGTTCCCCCAAGTGTCCCGATGAAAATGATACCTCACTTGTGTGGGTAGGCCTAGCGCCCGCGACAGGAAATGCCCCAAAACACAACGTGGACACATCCCATTTTTTGACAGAAAACAGAGGTGTTTTTTGCAAAGTGCCTACCTGTAGATTTTGGCCTCTAGCTCAGCCGGCACCTAGGGAAACCTACCAAACCAGTGCATTTTTTAAAACTAGAGACCTAGGGGAATCCAAGATGGGGTGACTTGTGGGGCTCTGACCAGGTTCTGTTACCCAGAATCCTTTGCAAACCTCGAAATGTGGCTAAAAAAACACATTTTCCTCACATTTCGGTGACAGAAAGTTCTGGAATCTGAGAGGAGCCACAAATTTCCTTCCACCCAGCGTTCCCCGAAGTGTCCCGATACAAAATGATACCTAACTTGTGTGGGTAGGCCTAGCGCCCGCAACAGGAAATGCCCCAAAACACAACGTGGACACATCCCTTTTTTTGACAGAAAACAGAGGTGTTTTTTGCAAAGTGCCTACCTGTAGATTTTGGCCCCTAGCTCAGCCGGCACCTAGGGAAACCTACCAAACCAGTGCATTTTTTTAAACTAGAGACCTAGGGGAATCCAAGATGGGGTGACTTGTGGGGCTCTGACCAGGTTCTGTTACCTAGAATCCTTTGCAAACCTCAAAATTTGGCTAAAAAAACACATTTTCCTCACATTTCGGTGACAGAAAGTTCTGGAATCTGAGAGGAGCCACAAATTTCCTTCCACCCAGCGTTCCCCGAAGTGCCCCGATAAAAATGATACCTAACTTGTGTGGGTAGGCCTAGCGCCCGCGACAGGGAATGCCCCAAAACACAACATGGACACATCCCATTTTTTGACAGAAAACAGAGGAGTTTTTTGCAAAGTGCCTACCTGTAGATTTTGGCCTCTAGCTCAGCCGGCACCTAGGGAAACCTACCAAACCTGTGCCTTTTTGAAAACTAGAGACCTAGGGGAATCGAAGATGGGGTGACTTGTGGGGCTCTGGCCAGGTTCTGTTACCCAGAATCCTTTGCAAACCTCAAAATTTGGCTAAAAAACAAATTTTCCTCACATTTTGGTGACAGAAAGTTCTGGAATCTGAGAGGAGCCACAAATTTCCTTCCACCCAGCTTTCCCCCAAGTGTCCCGATGAAAATGATACCTCACTTGTGTGGGTAGGCCTAGCGCCCGCGACAGGAAATGCCCCAAAACACAACGTGGACACATCCCATTTTTTGACAGAAAACGGAGGTGTTTTTTGCAAAGTGCCTACCTGTAGATTTTGGCCTCTAGCTCAACCGGCACCTAGGGAAACCTACCAAACCAGTGCATTTTTTAAAACTAGAGACCTAGGGGAATCCAAGATGGGGTGACTTGTGGGGCTCTGACCAGGTTCTGTTACCCAGAATCCTTTGCAAACCTCGAAATGTGGCTAAAAAAACACTTTTTCCTCACATTTCGGTGACAGAAAGTTCTGGAATCTGAGAGGAGCCACAAATTTCCTTCCACCCAGCGTTCCCCGAAGTGTCCCGATAAAAATGATACCTCATTTGTGTGGGTAGGCCTAGCGCCCGCGACAGGAAATGCCCCAAAACACAACATGGACACATCCCATTTTTTGACTGGAAACAGGTGTTTTTTGCAAAGTGCCTACCTGTAGATTTTGGCCCCTAGCTCAGCCGGCACCTAGGGAAACCTACCAAACCAGTGCATTTTTTAAAACTAGAGACCTAGGGGAATCCAAGATGGGGTGACTTGTGGGGCTCTGACCAGGTTCTGTTACCCAGAATCCTTTGCAAACCTCAACATTTGGCTAAAAAAACACATTTTCCTCACATTTCGGTGACAGAAAGTTCTAGAATCTGAGAGGAGCTACAAATTTCCTTCCACCCAGCGTTCCCCCAAGTCTCCCGATAAAAATGATACCTAACTTGTGTGGGTAGGCCGAGCGCCCGCGACAGGAAATGCCCCAAAACACAACGTGGACACATCCCATTTTTTGACAGAAAACAGAGGTGTTTTTTGCAAAGTGCCTACCTGTAGATTTTGGCCTCCAACTCAGCCGGCATCTAGGGAAACCTACCAAACCTGTGCCTTTTTGAAAACTAGAGACCTAGGGGAATCCAAGATGGGGTGGCTTGTGTACCTCTGACCAGGTTCTGTTACCCAGAATCCTTTGCAAACCTCAGAATTTGTCTAAAAAAACACATTTTCCTCACATTTCGGTGACAGAAAGTTTTGGAATCTGAGAGGAGCCACAAATTTCCTACCACCCAGCGCTCCCCCAAGTGTCCCGATAAAAATGATACCTCACTTGTGTGCGTAGGCCTAGCGCCCGCGACAGGAAATGCCCCAAAACACAACATTGACACATCCCATTTTTTGACAGAAAACAGAGGTGTTTTTTGCAAAGTGCCTACCTGTAGATTTTGGCCTCTTGCTCAGCCGGCACCTAGGGAAATCTACCAAACCTGTGCATTTTTTAAAACTAGAGACCTAGGGGAAACCAAGATGGGGTGACATGTGGGGCTCTGACCAGGTTCTGTTATCCAGAATCCTTTCAAACCTCAAAATGTGGCTAAAAAAACACATTTTCCTCGCATTTTGGTGACAGAAAGTTCTGGAATCTGAGAGGAGCCATACATTTCCTTCCACCCAGCGTTCCCCCAATTTTCCAAATGAAAATGATACCTAACTTGTGTGGGTAGGCCTAGCGCCCGCGACAGGAAATGCCCCAAAACTTAACGTGGACACATCCCATTTTTTGACTGAAAACAGAGGTGTTTTTGGCAAAGTGCCTACCTGTAGATTTTGGCCCCTAGCTCAGCCGGCACCTAGGGAAACCTACCAAACCAGTGCATTTTTTAAAACTAGAGACCTAGGGGAATCCAAGATGGGGTGACTTGTGGGGCTCTGACCAGGTTCTGTTACCCAGAATCCTTTGCAAACTTCAAAATTTGGCTAAAAAAACACATTTTCCTCACATTTCGGTGACAGAAAGTTCTAGAATCTGAGAGGAGCCACAAATTTCCTTCCACCCAGCGTTCCCCCAAGTCTCCTGATAAAAATTATACCTAACTTGTGTATGTAGGCCTAGCGCCCGCGACAGGAAATGCCCCAAAACACAACGTGGACACATCCCATTTTTTGACAGAAAACAGAGGTGTTTTTTGCAAAGTGCCTACCTGTAGATTTTGACCTCTAGCTCAGCCGGCACCTAGGGAAACCTACCAAACCTGTGCCTTTTTGAAAACTAGAGACCTAGGGGAATCCAAGATGGGGTGACTTGTGAACCTCTGACAAGGTTCTGTTACCCAGAATCCTTTGCAAACCTCAGAATTTGGCTAAAAAAACACATTTTCCTCACATTTCGGTGACAGAAAGTTCTGGAATCTGAGAGGAGCCACACATTTCCTTCCACCCGGCGTTCCCCCAATTTTCCCAATGAAAATGATACCTAACTTGTGTGGGTAGGCCTAGCGCCTGCAACAGGAAATGCCCCAAAACACAACATGGACACATCCCATTTTTTGACAGAAAACAGAGGTGTTTTTTGCAAAGTGCCTACCTATAGATTTTGGCCTCTAGCTCAGCCGGCACCTAGGGAAACCTAACAAACCTGTGCCTTTTTGAAAACTAGAGACCTAGGGGAATCCAAGATGGGGTGACTTGTGAACCTCTGACCAGGTTCTGCTACCCAGAATCCTTTGCAAACCTCAAAATTTAGCTAAAAAAACACATTTTCCTCACATTTCGGTGACAGAAAGTTCTAGAATCTGGGAGGAGCCACAAATTTCCTTCCACCCAGCGTTCCCCCAAGTCTCCCGATAAAAATTATACCTAACTTGTGTGGGTAGGCCTAGCGCCCGCGACAGGAAATGCCTCAAAACACAACGTGGACACATCCCATTTTTTGACAGAAAACAGAGGTGTTTTTTGCAAAGTGCCTACCTGTAGATTTTGGCCTCTAGCTCAGCCGGCACCTAGGGAAACCTACCAAACCTGTGCCTTTTTTAAAACTAGAGACCTAGGGGAATCCAAGATGGGGTGACTTGTGGGGCTCTGGCCAGGTTCTGTTACCCAGAATCCATTGCAAACCTCAAAATTTGGCTAAAAAACAAATTTTCCTCACATTTCGGTGACAGAAAGTTCTGGAATCTGAGAGGAGCCACAAATTTCCTTCCACCCAGCGTTCCCCCAAGTCTCCCGATAAAAATTATACCTAACTTGTGTGGGTAGGCCTAGCGCCCGCGACAGGAGATGCCCCAAAACACAACGTGGACACATCCCATTTTTTGACAGAAAACAGAGGTGTTTTTTGCAAAGTGCCTACCTGTAGATTTTGGCCTCTAGCTCAGCCGGCACCTAGGGAAACCTACCAAACCTGTGCCTTTTTTAAAACTAGAGACCTAGGGGAATCCAAGATGGGGTGACTTGTGGGGCTCTGGCCAGGTTCTGTTATCCAGAATCCTTTGCAAACCTCAAAATTTCGCTAAAAAAAACATTTTCCTCACATTTCGGTGACAGAAAGTTCTGGAATCTGAGAGGAGCCACAAATTTCCTTCCACCCAGCGTTCCCCCAAGTGTCCAGATGAAAATGATACCTCACTTGTGTGGTTAGGCCTAGCGCCCGCGACAGGAAATGCCCCAAAACACAACGTGGACACATCCCATTTTTTGACAGAAAACAGAGGTGTTTTTTGCAAAGTGCCTACCTGTAGATTTTGGCCCCTAGCTCAGCCGGCACCTAGGGAAACCTACCAAACCAGTGCATTTTTAGAAATTAGAGACCTAGGGGAATCCAAGATGGGGTGACTTGTGGGGCTCTGACCAGGTTCTGTTACCCAGAATCCTTTGCAAACCTCAAAATTTGGCAAAAAAAACACATTTTCCTCATATTTCGGTGACAGAAAGTTCTAGAATCTGAGAGGAGCATCAAATTTCCTTCCACCCAGCATTCCCCCAAGTCTCCCGATAAAAATTATACCTAACTTGTGTGGGTAGGCCTAGCGCCCGCGACAGGAAATGCCCCAAAACACAACGTGGACACATCCCATTTTTTGACAGAAAACAGAGGTGTTTTTTGCAAAGTGCCTACCTGTAGATTTTGGCCTCTAGCTCAGCCGGCACCTAGGGAAACCTACCAAACCTGTGCCTTTTTGAAAACTAGAGACCTAGGGGAATCGAAGATGGGGTGACTTGTGGGGCTCTGGCCAGGTCCTGTTACCCAGAATCCTTTGCAAACCTCAAAATTTGGCTAAAAAACACATTTTCCTCACATTTCGGTGACAGAAAGTTCTGGAATCTGAGAGGACCCACACATTTCCTTCCACCCAGCGTTCCCCCAAGTGTCCTGATGAAAATGATACCTCACTTGTGCGGGTAGGCCTAGCGCCCGCGACAGGAAATTCCCCAAAACACAACGTGGACACATCCCATTTTTTGACAGAAAACAGAGGTGTTTTTTGCAAAGTGCCTACCTGTAGATTTTGGCCTCTAGCTCAGCCGGCACCTAGGGAAACCTACCAAATCAGTGCATTTTTTAAAACTAGAGACCTAGGGGAATCCAAGATGGGGTGACTTGTGGGGCTCTGACCAGGTTCTGTTACCCAGAATCCTTTGCAAACCTCGAAATGTGGCTAAAAAAACACATTTTCCTCACATTTCGGTGACAGAAAGTTCTGGAATCTGTGAGGAGCCACAAATTTCCTTCCACCCAGCGTTCCCCGAAGTGTCCCGATAAAAATGATACCTAACTCGTGTGGGTTGGCCTAGCGCCCGCAACAGGAAATGCCCCAAAACACAACGTGGACACATCCCATTTTTTGACAGAAAACAGAGGTGTTTTTTGCAAAGTGCCTACCTGTAGATTTTGGCCCCTAGCTCAGCCGGCACCTAGGGAAACATACCAAACCAGTGCATTTTTTAAAACTAGAGACCTAGGGGAATCCAAGATGGGGTGACTTGTGGGGCTCTGACCAGGTTCTGTTACCCAGAATCCTTTGCAAACCTCAAAATTTGGCTAAAAAAAACACATTTTCCTCACATTTCGGTAACAGAAAGTTCTGGAATCTGAGAAGAGCCACACATTTCCTCCCACCCAGCGTTCCCCCAATTTTCCCAATGAAAATGATACCTAACTTGTGTGGGTAGTCCTAGCGCCTGCAACAGGAAATGCCCCAAAATACAACGTGGACACATCCCATTTTTTGACAGAAAACAGAGGAGTTTTTTGCAAAGTGCCTACCTGTAGATTTTGGCCTCTAGCTCAGCCAGCACCTAGGGAAACCTACCAAACCAGTGCATTTTTTAAACTAGAGACCTAGGGGAATCCAAGATGGGGTGACTTGTGGGCTCTGACCAGGTTCTGTTACCCAGAATCCTTTGCAAACCTCAAAATTTGGCTAAAAAAACACATTTTCCTCACATTTCGGTGACAGAAAGTTCTGGAATCTGAGAGGAGCCACAAATTTCCTTTCACCCAGAGTTCCCAGAAGTGTCCCGATAAAAATTATACCTAACTTCTGTGGGTAGGCCTAGCGCCCGCGACAGGGAATGCCCCAAAACACAACGTGGACACATCCCATTTTTTGACAGAAAACAGAGGTGTTTTTTGCAAAGTGCCTACCTAGAGATTTTGGCCTCTAGCTCATCCGGCATCTAGGGAAACCTACCAAACCTGTGCCTTTTTGAAAACTAGAGACCTAGGGGAATCCAAGATGGGGTGGCTTGTGAACCTCTGACCAGGTTCTGTTACCCAGAATCCTTTGCAAACCTCAGAATTTGTCTAAAAAAACACATTTTCCTCACATTTCGGTGAAAGAAAGTTTTGGAATCTGAGAGGAGCCACAAATTTCCTTCCACCCAGCGTTCCCCCAAGTGTCCCGATAAAAATGATACCTCACTTGTGTGGGTAGGCCTAGCGCCCGCGACAGGAAATGCCCCAAAACACAACATGGACACATCCCATTTTTTGACAGAAAACAGAGATGTTTTTTGCAAAGTGCCTACCTGTAGATTTTGGCCTCTTGCTCAGCCGGCACCTAGGGAAATCTACCAAACCTGTACATTTTTTAAAACTAGAGACCTAGGGGAAACCAAGATGGGGTGACATGTGGGGCTCTGACCAGGTTCTGTTATCCAGAATCCTTTGCAAACCTCAAAATTTGGCTAAAAAAACACATTTTCCTCCGATTTTGGTGACAGGAAGTTCTGGAATCTGAGAGGAGCCACACATTTCCTTCCACCCAGCGTTCCCCCAATTTTCCCAATGAAAATGATACCTAACTTGTGTGGGTAGGCCTAGCGCCCGCGACAGGAAATGCCCCAAAACACAACGTGGACACATCCCATTTTTTGACAGAAAACAGAGGTGTTTTTTGCAAAGTGCCTAACTGTAGATTTTGGCCCCTAGCTCAGCCGGCACCTAGGGAATCCTACCAAACCAGTGCTTTTTTTAAAACTAGAGACCTAGGGGAATCCAAGATGGGGTGACATGTGGGGCTCTGACCAGGTTCTGTTACCCAGAATCCTTTGCAAACCTCGAAATTTGGCTAAAAAAACACATTTTCCTCACATTTCGGTGACAGAAAGTTCTGGAATCTGAGAAGAGCCACACATTTCCTTCCACCCAGCGTTCCCCCAATTTTCCCAATGAAAATGATAACTAACTTGTGTGGGTAGGCCTAGCGCCTGCAACAGGAAATGCCCCAAACCACAAAGTGGACACATCACATTTTTTGACAGAAAACAGAGGAGTTTTTTGCAAAGTGCCTACCTGTAGATTTTGGCCTGTAGCTCAGCCGGCACCTAGGGAAACCTACCAAACCAGTGCATGTTTTAAAACTAGAGACCTAGGGGAATCCAAGATGGGGTGACTTGTGGGGCTCTGACCAGGTTCTGTTACCCAGAATCCTTTGCAAACCTCAAAATGTGGCTAAAAAAACACATTTTCCTCACATTTCGGTGACAGAAAGTTCTGGAATCTGAGAGGAGCCTCAAATTTCCTTCCACCCAGCGTTCCCCCAAGTGTCCCGATGAAAATGATGCCTCACTTGTGTGGTTAGGCCTAGCGCCCGCGACAGGAAATGCCCCAAAACACAACGTGGACACATCCCATTTTTTTACAGAAAACAGAGGTGTTTTTTGCAAAGTGCCTACCTGTAGATTTTGGCCCCTAGCTCAGCCGGCACCTAGGGAAACCTACCAAACCAGTGCATTTTTGAAAACTAGAGACCTAGGGGAATCCAAGATGGGGTGACTTGTGGGGCTCTGACCAGGTTCTGTTACCCAGAATCCTTTGCAAACCTCAAAATTTGGCTAAAAAAACACATTTTCCTCACATTTCGGTGACAGAAAGTTCTAGAATCTGAGAGGAGCTACAAATTTCCTTCCACCCAGCGTTCCCCCAAGTCTCCCGATATAAATGATACCTAACTTGTGTGGGTAGGCCGAGCGCCCGCGACAGGAAATGCCCCAAAACACAACGTGGACACATCCCATTTTTTGACAGAAAACAGAGGTGTTTTTTGCAAAGTGCCTACCTGTAGATTTTGGCCTCTAGCTCAGCCGGCATCTAGGGAAACCTACCAAACCTGTGCCTTTTTGAAAACTAGAGACCTAGGGGAATCCAAGATGGGGTGGCTTGTGAACCTCTGACCAGGTTCTGTTACCCAGAATCCTTTGCAAACCTCAGAATTTGTCTAAAAAAACACATTTTCCTCACATTTCGGTGACAGAAAGTTTTGGAATCTGAGAGGAGCCACAAATTTCCTTCCACCCAGCGTTCCCCCAAGTCTCCCGATAAAAATTATACCTAACTTGTGTATGTAGGCCTAGCGCCCGCGTCAGGAAATGCCCCAAAACACAACGTGGACACATCCCATTTTTTGACAGAAAACAGAGGTGTTTTTTGCAAAGTGCCTACCTGTAGATTTTGGCCCCTAGCTCAGCCGGCACCTAGGGAAACATACCAAACCAGTGCATTTTTTAAAACTAGAGACCTAGGGGAACCCAAGATGGGGTGACTTGTGGGGCTCTGACCAGGTTCTGTTACCCAGAATCCTTTGCAAACCTCAAAATTTGGCTAAAAAACACATTTTCCTCACATTTCGGTGACAGAAAGTTCTGGAATCTGAGAGGAGCCACAAATTTCCTTCCACCCAGCGTTCCCCGAAGTGTCCCGATACAAAATGATACCTAACTTGTGTGGGTAGGCCTAGCGCCCGCAACAGGAAATGCCCCAAAACACAACGTGGACACATCCCTTTTTTTGACAGAAAACAGAGGTGTTTTTTGCAAAGTGCCTACCTGTAGATTTTGGCCCCTAGCTCAGCCGGCACCTAGGGAAACCTACCAAACCAGTGCATTTTTTTAAACTAGAGACCTAGGGGAATCCAAGATGGGGTGACTTGTGGGGCTCTGACCAGGTTCTGTTACCTAGAATCCTTTGCAAACCTCAAAATTTGGCTAAAAAAACACATTTTCCTCACATTTCGGTGACAGAAAGTTCTGGAATCTGAGAGGAGCCACAAATTTCCTTCCACCCAGCGTTCCCCGAAGTGCCCCGATAAAAATGATACCTAACTTGTGTGGGTAGGCCTAGCGCCCGCGACAGGGAATGCCCCAAAACACAACATGGACACATCCCATTTTTTGACAGAAAACAGAGGAGTTTTTTGCAAAGTGCCTACCTGTAGATTTTGGCCTCTAGCTCAGCCGGCACCTAGGGAAACCTACCAAACCTGTGCCTTTTTGAAAACTAGAGACCTAGGGGAATCGAAGATGGGGTGACTTGTGGGGCTCTGGCCAGGTTCTGTTACCCAGAATCCTTTGCAAACCTCAAAATTTGGCTAAAAAACAAATTTTCCTCACATTTTGGTGACAGAAAGTTCTGGAATCTGAGAGGAGCCACAAATTTCCTTCCACCCAGCTTTCCCCCAAGTGTCCCGATGAAAATGATACCTCACTTGTGTGGGTAGGCCTAGCGCCCGCGACAGGAAATGCCCCAAAACACAACGTGGACACATCCCATTTTTTGACAGAAAACGGAGGTGTTTTTTGCAAAGTGCCTACCTGTAGATTTTGGCCTCTAGCTCAACCGGCACCTAGGGAAACCTACCAAACCAGTGCATTTTTTAAAACTAGAGACCTAGGGGAATCCAAGATGGGGTGACTTGTGGGGCTCTGACCAGGTTCTGTTACCCAGAATCCTTTGCAAACCTCGAAATGTGGCTAAAAAAACACTTTTTCCTCACATTTCGGTGACAGAAAGTTCTGGAATCTGAGAGGAGCCACAAATTTCCTTCCACCCAGCGTTCCCCGAAGTGTCCCGATAAAAATGATACCTCATTTGTGTGGTAGGCCTAGCGCCCGCGACAGGAAATGCCCCAAAACACAACATGGACACATCCCATTTTTTGACTGGAAACAGGTGTTTTTTGCAAAGTGCCTACCTGTAGATTTTGGCCCCTAGCTCAGCCGGCACCTAGGGAAACCTACCAAACCAGTGCATTTTTTAAAACTAGAGACCTAGGGGAATCCAAGATGGGGTGACTTGTGGGGCTCTGACCAGGTTCTGTTACCCAGAATCCTTTGCAAACCTCAACATTTGGCTAAAAAAACACATTTTCCTCACATTTCGGTGACAGAAAGTTCTAGAATCTGAGAGGAGCTACAAATTTCCTTCCACCCAGCGTTCCCCCAAGTCTCCCGATAAAAATGATACCTAACTTGTGTGGGTAGGCCGAGCGCCCGCGACAGGAAATGCCCTAAAACACAACGTGGACACATCCCATTTTTTGACAGAAAACAGAGGTGTTTTTTGCAAAGTGCCTACCTGTAGATTTTGGCCTCCAACTCAGCCGGCATCTAGGGAAACCTACCAAACCTGTGCCTTTTTGAAAACTAGAGACCTAGGGGAATCCAAGATGGGGTGGCTTGTGTACCTCTGACCAGGTTCTGTTACCCAGAATCCTTTGCAAACCTCAGAATTTGTCTAAAAAAACACATTTTCCTCACATTTCGGTGACAGAAAGTTTTGGAATCTGAGAGGAGCCACAAATTTCCTACCACCCAGCGCTCCCCCAAGTGTCCCGATAAAAATGATACCTCACTTGTGTGCGTAGGCCTAGCGCCCGCGACAGGAAATGCCCCAAAACACAACATTGACACATCCCATTTTTTGACAGAAAACAGAGGTGTTTTTTGCAAAGTGCCTACCTGTAGATTTTGGCCTCTTGCTCAGCCGGCACCTAGGGAAATCTACCAAACCTGTGCATTTTTTAAAACTAGAGACCTAGGGGAAACCAAGATGGGGTGACATGTGGGGCTCTGACCAGGTTCTGTTATCCAGAATCCTTTCAAACCTCAAAATGTGGCTAAAAAAACACATTTTCCTCGCATTTTGGTGACAGAAAGTTCTGGAATCTGAGAGGAGCCATACATTTCCTTCCACCCAGCGTTCCCCCAATTTTCCAAATGAAAATGATACCTAACTTGTGTGGGTAGGCCTAGCGCCCGCGACAGGAAATGCCCCAAAACTTAACGTGGACACATCCCATTTTTTGACTGAAAACAGAGGTGTTTTTGGCAAAGTGCCTACCTGTAGATTTTGGCCCCTAGCTCAGCCAGCACCTAGGGAAACCTACCAAACCAGTGCATTTTTTAAAACTAGAGACCTAGGGGAATCCAAGATGGGGTGACTTGTGGGGCTCTGACCAGGTTCTGTTACCCAGAATCCTTTGCAAACTTCAAAATTTGGCTAAAAAAACACATTTTCCTCACATTTCGGTGACAGAAAGTTCTAGAATCTGAGAGGAGCCACAAATTTCCTTCCACCCAGCGTTCCCCCAAGTCTCCTGATAAAAATTATACCTAACTTGTGTATGTAGGCCTAGCGCCCGCGACAGGAAATGCCCCAAAACACAACGTGGACACATCCCATTTTTTGACAGAAAACAGAGGTGTTTTTTGCAAAGTGCCTACCTGTAGATTTTGACCTCTAGCTCAGCCGGCACCTAGGGAAACCTACCAAACCTGTGCCTTTTTGAAAACTAGAGACCTAGGGGAATCCAAGATGGGGTGACTTGTGAACCTCTGACAAGGTTCTGTTACCCAGAATCCTTTGCAAACCTCAGAATTTGGCTAAAAAAACACATTTTCCTCACATTTCGGTGACAGAAAGTTCTGGAATCTGAGAGGAGCCACACATTTCCTTCCACCCGGCGTTCCCCCAATTTTCCCAATGAAAATGATACCTAACTTGTGTGGGTAGGCCTAGCGCCTGCAACAGGAAATGCCCCAAAACACAACATGGACACATCCCATTTTTTGACAGAAAACAGAGGTGTTTTTTGCAAAGTGCCTACCTATAGATTTTGGCCTCTAGCTCAGCCGGCACCTAGGGAAACCTAACAAACCTGTGCCTTTTTGAAAACTAGAGACCTAGGGGAATCCAAGATGGGGTGACTTGTGAACCTCTGACCAGGTTCTGCTACCCAGAATCCTTTGCAAACCTCAAAATTCAGCTAAAAAAACACATTTTCCTCACATTTCGGTGACAGAAAGTTCTAGAATCTGGGAGGAGCCACAAATTTCCTTCCACCCAGCGTTCCCCCAAGTCTCCCGATAAAAATTATACCTAACTTGTGTGGGTAGGCCTAGCGCCCGCGACAGGAAATGCCTCAAAACACAACGTGGACACATCCCATTTTTTGACAGAAAACAGAGGTGTTTTTTGCAAAGTGCCTACCTGTAGATTTTGGCCTCTAGCTCAGCCGGCACCTAGGGAAACCTACCAAACCTGTGCCTTTTTTAAAACTAGAGACCTAGGGGAATCCAAGATGGGGTGACTTGTGGGGCTCTGGCCAGGTTCTGTTACCCAGAATCCATTGCAAACCTCAAAATTTGGCTAAAAAACAAATTTTCCTCACATTTCGGTGACAGAAAGTTCTGGAATCTGAGAGGAGCCACAAATTTCCTTCCACCCAGCGTTCCCCCAAGTCTCCCGATAAAAATTATACCTAACTTGTGTGGGTAGGCCTAGCGCCCGCGACAGGAGATGCCCCAAAACACAACGTGGACACATCCCATTTTTTGACAGAAAACAGAGGTGTTTTTTGCAAAGTGCCTACCTGTAGATTTTGGCCTCTAGCTCAGCCGGCACCTAGGGAAACCTACCAAACCTGTGCCTTTTTTAAAACTAGAGACCTAGGGGAATCCAAGATGGGGTGACTTGTGGGGCTCTGGCCAGGTTCTGTTATCCAGAATCCTTTGCAAACCTCAAAATTTCGCTAAAAAAAACATTTTCCTCACATTTCGGTGACAGAAAGTTCTGGAATCTGAGAGGAGCCACAAATTTCCTTCCACCCAGCGTTCCCCCAAGTGTCCAGATGAAAATGATACCTCACTTGTGTGGTTAGGCCTAGCGCCCGCGACAGGAAATGCCCCAAAACACAACGTGGACACATCCCATTTTTTGACAGAAAACAGAGGTGTTTTTTGCAAAGTGCCTACCTGTAGATTTTGGCCCCTAGCTCAGCCGGCACCTAGGGAAACCTACCAAACCAGTGCATTTTTGGAAATTAGAGACCTAGGGGAATCCAAGATGGGGTGACTTGTGGGGCTCTGACCAGGTTCTGTTACCCAGAATCCTTTGCAAACCTCAAAATTTGGCAAAAAAAACACATTTTCCTCATATTTCGGTGACAGAAAGTTCTAGAATCTGAGAGGAGCATCAAATTTCCTTCCACCCAGCATTCCCCCAAGTCTCCCGATAAAAATTATACCTAACTTGTGTGGGTAGGCCTAGCGCCCGCGACAGGAAATGCCCCAAAACACAACGTGGACACATCCCATTTTTTGACAGAAAACAGAGGTGTTTTTTGCAAAGTGCCTACCTGTAGATTTTGGCCTCTAGCTCAGCCGGCACCTAGGGAAACCTACCAAACCTGTGCCTTTTTGAAAACTAGAGACCTAGGGGAATCGAAGATGGGGTGACTTGTGGGGCTCTGGCCAGGTCCTGTTACCCAGAATCCTTTGCAAACCTCAAAATTTGGCTAAAAAACACATTTTCCTCACATTTCGGTGACAGAAAGTTCTGGAATCTGAGAGGACCCACACATTTCCTTCCACCCAGCGTTCCCCCAAGTGTCCTGATGAAAATGATACCTCACTTGTGCGGGTAGGCCTAGCGCCCGCGACAGGAAATTCCCCAAAACACAACGTGGACACATCCCATTTTTTGACAGAAAACAGAGGTGTTTTTTGCAAAGTGCCTACCTGTAGATTTTGGCCTCTAGCTCAGCCGGCACCTAGGGAAACCTACCAAATCAGTGCATTTTTTAAAACTAGAAACCTAGGGGAATCCAAGATGGGGTGACTTGTGGGGCTCTGACCAGGTTCTGTTACCCAGAATCCTTTGCAAACCTCGAAATGTGGCTAAAAAAACACATTTTCCTCACATTTCGGTGACAGAAAGTTCTGGAATCTGTGAGGAGCCACAAATTTCCTTCCACCCAGCGTTCCCCGAAGTGTCCCGATAAAAATGATACCTAACTCGTGTGGGTTGGCCTAGCGCCCGCAACAGGAAATGCCCCAAAACACAACGTGGACACATCCCATTTTTTGACAGAAAACAGAGGTGTTTTTTGCAAAGTGCCTACCTGTAGATTTTGGCCCCTAGCTCAGCCGGCACCTAGGGAAACATACCAAACCAGTGCATTTTTTAAAACTAGAGACCTAGGGGAATCCAAGATGGGGTGACTTGTGGGGCTCTGACCAGGTTCTGTTACCCAGAATCCTTTGCAAACCTCAAAATTTGGCTAAAAAAAACACATTTTCCTCACATTTCGGTAACAGAAAGTTCTGGAATCTGAGAAGAGCCACACATTTCCTCCCACCCAGCGTTCCCCCAATTTTCCCAATGAAAATGATACCTAACTTGTGTGGGTAGTCCTAGCGCCTGCAACAGGAAATGCCCCAAAATACAACGTGGACACATCCCATTTTTTGACAGAAAACAGAGGAGTTTTTTGCAAAGTGCCTACCTGTAGATTTTGGCCTCTAGCTCAGCCAGCACCTAGGGAAACCTACCAAACCAGTGCATTTTTTAAACTAGAGACCTAGGGGAATCCAAGATGGGGTGACTTGTGGGCTCTGACCAGGTTCTGTTACCCAGAATCCTTTGCAAACCTCAAAATTTGGCTAAAAAAACACATTTTCCTCACATTTCGGTGACAGAAAGTTCTGGAATCTGAGAGGAGCCACAAATTTCCTTCCACCCAGAGTTCCCAGAAGTGTCCCGATAAAAATTATACCTAACTTCTGTGGGTAGGCCTAGCGCCCGCGACAGGGAATGCCCCAAAACACAACGTGGACACATCCCATTTTTTGACAGAAAACAGAGGTGTTTTTTGCAAAGTGCCTACCTGTAGATTTTGGCCTCTAGCTCAGCCGGCATCTAGGGAAACCTACCAAACCTGTGCCTTTTTGAAAACTAGAGACCTAGGGGAATCCAAGATGGGGTGGCTTGTGAACCTCTGACCAGGTTCTGTTACCCAGAATCCTTTGCAAACCTCAGAATTTGTCTAAAAAAACACATTTTCCTCACATTTCGGTGAAAGAAAGTTTTGGAATCTGAGAGGAGCCACAAATTTCCTTCCACCCAGCGTTCCCCCAAGTGTCCCGATAAAAATGATACCTCACTTGTGTGGGTAGGCCTAGCGCCCGCGACAGGAAATGCCCCAAAACACAACATGGACACATCCCATTTTTTGACAGAAAACAGAGATGTTTTTTGCAAAGTGCCTACCTGTAGATTTTGGCCTCTTGCTCAGCCGGCACCTAGGGAAATCTACCAAACCTGTACATTTTTTAAAACTAGAGACCTAGGGGAAACCAAGATGGGGTGACATGTGGGGCTCTGACCAGGTTCTGTTATCCAGAATCCTTTGCAAACCTCAAAATTTGGCTAAAAAAACACATTTTCCTCCGATTTTGGTGACAGGAAGTTCTGGAATCTGAGAGGAGCCACACATTTCCTTCCACCCAGCGTTCCCCCAATTTTCCCAATGAAAATGATACTTAACTTGTGTGGGTAGGCCTAGCGCCCGCGACAGGAAATGCCCCAAAACACAACGTGGACACATCCCATTTTTTGACAGAAAACAGAGGTGTTTTTTGCAAAGTGCCTAACTGTAGATTTTGGCCCCTAGCTCAGCCGGCACCTAGGGAATCCTACCAAACCAGTGCTTTTTTTAAAACTAGAGACCTAGGGGAATCCAAGATGGGGTGACATGTGGGGCTCTGACCAGGTTCTGTTACCCAGAATCCTTTGCAAACCTCGAAATTTGGCTAAAAAAACACATTTTCCTCACATTTTGGTGACAGAAAGTTCTGGAATCTGAGAAGAGCCACACATTTCCTTCCACCCAGCGTTCCCCCAATTTTCCCAATGAAAATGATAACTAACTTGTGTGGGTAGGCCTAGCGCCTGCAACAGGAAATGCCCCAAACCACAAAGTGGACACATCCCATTTTTTGACAGAAAACAGAGGAGTTTTTTGCAAAGTGCCTACCTGTAGATTTTGGCCTGTAGCTCAGCCGGCACCTAGGGAAACCTACCAAACCAGTGCATGTTTTAAAACTAGAGACCTAGGGGAATCCAAGATGGGGTGACTTGTGGGGCTCTGACCAGGTTCTGTTACCCAGAATCCTTTGCAAACCTCAAAATGTGGCTAAAAAAACACATTTTCCTCACATTTCGGTGACAGAAAGTTCTGGAATCTGAGAGGAGCCTCAAATTTCCTTCCACCCAGCGTTCCCCCAAGTGTCCCGATGAAAATGATGCCTCACTTGTGTGGTTAGGCCTAGCGCCCGCGACAGGAAATGCCCCAAAACACAACGTGGACACATCCCATTTTTTTACAGAAAACAGAGGTGTTTTTTGCAAAGTGCCTACCTGTAGATTTTGGCCCCTAGCTCAGCCGGCACCTAGGGAAACCTACCAAACCAGTGCATTTTTGAAAACTAGAGACCTAGGGGAATCCAAGATGGGGTGACTTGTGGGGCTCTGACCAGGTTCTGTTACCCAGAATCCTTTGCAAACCTCAAAATTTGGCTAAAAAAACACATTTTCCTCACATTTCGGTGACAGAAAGTTCTAGAATCTGAGAGGAGCTACAAATTTCCTTCCACCCAGCGTTCCCCCAAGTCTCCCGATATAAATGATACCTAACTTGTGTGGGTAGGCCGAGCGCCCGCGACAGGAAATGCCCCAAAACACAACGTGGACACATCCCATTTTTTGACAGAAAACAGAGGTGTTTTTTGCAAAGTGCCTACCTGTAGATTTTGGCCTCTAGCTCAGCCGGCATCTAGGGAAACCTACCAAACCTGTGCCTTTTTGAAAACTAGAGACCTAGGGGAATCCAAGATGGGGTGGCTTGTGAACCTCTGACCAGGTTCTGTTACCCAGAATCCTTTGCAAACCTCAGAATTTGTCTAAAAAAACACATTTTCCTCACATTTCGGTGACAGAAAGTTTTGGAATCTGAGAGGAGCCACAAATTTCCTTCCACCCAGCGTTCCCCCAAGTCTCCCGATAAAAATTATACCTAACTTGTGTATGTAGGCCTAGCGCCCGCGTCAGGAAATGCCCCAAAACACAACGTGGACACATCCCATTTTTTGACAGAAAACAGAGGTGTTTTTTGCAAAGTGCCTACCTGTAGATTTTGGCCCCTAGCTCAGCCGGCACCTAGGGAAACATACCAAACCAGTGCATTTTTTAAAACTAGAGACCTAGGGGAACCCAAGATGGGGTGACTTGTGGGGCTCTGACCAGGTTCTGTTACCCAGAATCCTTTGCAAACCTCAAAATTTGGCTAAAAAACACATTTTCCTCACATTTCGGTGACAGAAAGTTCTGGAATCTGAGAGGAGCCACAAATTTCCTTCCACCCAGCGTTCCCCGAAGTGTCCCGATACAAAATGATACCTAACTTGTGTGGGTAGGCCTAGCGCCCGCAACAGGAAATGCCCCAAAACACAACGTGGACACATCCCTTTTTTGACAGAAAACAGAGGTGTTTTTTGCAAAGTGCCTACCTGTAGATTTTGGCCCCTAGCTCAGCCGGCACCTAGGGAAACCTACCAAACCAGTGCATTTTTTTAAACTAGAGACCTAGGGGAATCCAAGATGGGGTGACTTGTGGGGCTCTGACCAGGTTCTGTTACCTAGAATCCTTTGCAAACCTCAAAATTTGGCTAAAAAAACACATTTTCCTCACATTTCGGTGACAGAAAGTTCTGGAATCTGAGAGGAGCCACAAATTTCCTTCCACCCAGCGTTCCCCGAAGTGCCCCGATAAAAATGATACCTAACTTGTGTGGGTAGGCCTAGCGCCCGCGACAGGGAATGCCCCAAAACACAACATGGACACATCCCATTTTTTGACAGAAAACAGAGGAGTTTTTTGCAAAGTGCCTACCTGTAGATTTTGGCCTCTAGCTCAGCCGGCACCTAGGGAAACCTACCAAACCTGTGCCTTTTTGAAAACTAGAGACCTAGGGGAATCGAAGATGGGGTGACTTGTGGGGCTCTGGCCAGGTTCTGTTACCCAGAATCCTTTGCAAACCTCAAAATTTGGCTAAAAAACAAATTTTCCTCACATTTTGGTGACAGAAAGTTCTGGAATCTGAGAGGAGCCACAAATTTCCTTCCACCCAGCTTTCCCCCAAGTGTCCCGATGAAAATGATACCTCACTTGTGTGGGTAGGCCTAGCGCCCGCGACAGGAAATGCCCCAAAACACAACGTGGACACATCCCATTTTTTGACAGAAAACGGAGGTGTTTTTTGCAAAGTGCCTACCTGTAGATTTTGGCCTCTAGCTCAACCGGCACCTAGGGAAACCTACCAAACCAGTGCATTTTTTAAAACTAGAGACCTAGGGGAATCCAAGATGGGGTGACTTGTGGGGCTCTGACCAGGTTCTGTTACCCAGAATCCTTTGCAAACCTCGAAATGTGGCTAAAAAAACACTTTTTCCTCACATTTCGGTGACAGAAAGTTCTGGAATCTGAGAGGAGCCACAAATTTCCTTCCACCCAGCGTTCCCCGAAGTGTCCCGATAAAAATGATACCTCATTTGTGTGGGTAGGCCTAGCGCCCGCGACAGGAAATGCCCCAAAACACAACATGGACACATCCCATTTTTTGACTGGAAACAGGTGTTTTTTGCAAAGTGCCTACCTGTAGATTTTGGCCCCTAGCTCAGCCGGCACCTAGGGAAACCTACCAAACCAGTGCATTTTTTAAAACTAGAGACCTAGGGGAATCCAAGATGGGGTGACTTGTGGGGCTCTGACCAGGTTCTGTTACCCAGAATCCTTTGCAAACCTCAACATTTGGCTAAAAAAACACATTTTCCTCACATTTCGGTGACAGAAAGTTCTAGAATCTGAGAGGAGCTACAAATTTCCTTCCACCCAGCGTTCCCCCAAGTCTCCGATAAAAATGATACCTAACTTGTGTGGGTAGGCCGAGCGCCCGCGACAGGAAATGCCCCAAAACACAACGTGGACACATCCCATTTTTTGACAGAAAACAGAGGTGTTTTTTGCAAAGTGCCTACCTGTAGATTTTGGCCTCCAACTCAGCCGGCATCTAGGGAAACCTACCAAACCTGTGCCTTTTTGAAAACTAGAGACCTAGGGGAATCCAAGATGGGGTGGCTTGTGTACCTCTGACCAGGTTCTGTTACCCAGAATCCTTTGCAAACCTCAGAATTTGTCTAAAAAAACACATTTTCCTCACATTTCGGTGACAGAAAGTTTTGGAATCTGAGAGGAGCCACAAATTTCCTACCACCCAGCGCTCCCCCAAGTGTCCCGATAAAAATGATACCTCACTTGTGTGCGTAGGCCTAGAGCCCGCGACAGGAAATGCCCCAAAACACAACATTGACACATCCCATTTTTTGACAGAAAACAGAGGTGTTTTTTGCAAAGTGCCTACCTGTAGATTTTGGCCTCTTGCTCAGCCGGCACCTAGGGAAATCTACCAAACCTGTGCATTTTTTAAAACTAGAGACCTAGGGGAAACCAAGATGGGGTGACATGTGGGGCTCTGACCAGGTTCTGTTATCCAGAATCCTTTCAAACCTCAAAATGTGGCTAAAAAAACACATTTTCCTCGCATTTTGGTGACAGAAAGTTCTGGAATCTGAGAGGAGCCATACATTTCCTTCCACCCAGCGTTCCCCCAATTTTCCAAATGAAAATGATACCTAACTTGTGTGGGTAGGCCTAGCGCCCGCGACAGGAAATGCCCCAAAACTTAACGTGGACACATCCCATTTTTTGACTGAAAACAGAGGTGTTTTTGGCAAAGTGCCTACCTGTAGATTTTGGCCCCTAGCTCAGCCAGCACCTAGGGAAACCTACCAAACCAGTGCATTTTTTAAACTAGAGACCTAGGGGAATCCAAGATGGGGTGACTTGTGGGGCTCTGACCAGGTTCTGTTACCCAGAATCCTTTGCAAACTTCAAAATTTGGCTAAAAAAACACATTTTCCTCACATTTCGGTGACAGAAAGTTCTAGAATCTGAGAGGAGCCACAAATTTCCTTCCACCCAGCGTTCCCCAAGTCTCCTGATAAAAATTATACCTAACTTGTGTATGTAGGCCTAGCGCCCGCGACAGGAAATGCCCCAAAACACAACGTGGACACATCCCATTTTTTGACAGAAAACAGAGGTGTTTTTTGCAAAGTGCCTACCTGTAGATTTTGACCTCTAGCTCAGCCGGCACCTAGGGAAACCTACCAAACCTGTGCCTTTTTGAAACTAGAGACCTAGGGGAATCCAAGATGGGGTGACTTGTGAACCTCTGACAAGGTTCTGTTACCCAGAATCCTTTGCAAACCTCAGAATTTGGCTAAAAAAACACATTTTCCTCACATTTCGGTGACAGAAAGTTCTGGAATCTGAGAGGAGCCACACATTTCCTTCCACCCGGCGTTCCCCCAATTTTCCCAATGAAAATGATACCTAACTTGTGTGGGTAGGCCTAGCGCCTGCAACAGGAAATGCCCCAAAACACAACATGGACACATCCCATTTTTTGACAGAAAACAGAGGTGTTTTTTGCAAAGTGCCTACCTATAGATTTTGGCCTCTAGCTCAGCCGGCACCTAGGGAAACCTAACAAACCTGTGCCT